>NC_086449.1:27883539-28187289 GCF_028390025.1 Pseudophryne corroboree | reverse complement strand
CAGCACAATAGTCTCCTCATAATATAAAGGGGTATCTAGGTGGCAGCTCCATCATAGTATCTTACATATTACCCTGTGCATCAGGTTAGTATATATTAAGGGGTATCTAGTTGGCAGCTCCATCATAGTATCTTGCATATTACCCTGTGCATCAGGTTAGTATAAATAAAGGGGTATCTAGGTGGCAGCTCCATCATAGTATCTTACGTATTACTCTGTGCACCGGGTTAGTATATATTAAGGGGTATCTAGGTGGCAGCTCCATCATAGTATCTTACATATTACCCTGTGCATCAGGTTAGTATATATAAAGGGGTATCGAGGTGGCAGCTCCATCATAGTATCTTACATTTCTCTGACGTCCTAGTGGATGCTGGGACTCCGTCAGGACCATGGGGAATAGCGGCTCCGCAGGAGACAGGGCACAAAAGTAAAAGCTTTAGGATCAGGTGGTGTGCACTGGCTCCTCCCCCTATGACCCTCCTCCAAGCCTCAGTTAGATTTTTGTGCCCGGCCGAGAACGGTGCAATCTAGGTGGCTCTCCTAAAGAGCTGCTTAGAGTAAAAGTTTTGTTAGGTTTTTTATTTTCAGTGAGTCCTGCTGGCAACAGGCTCACTGCTACGAGGGACTTAGGGGAGAAGAAGTGAACTCACCTGCGTGCAGGATGGATTGGCTTCTTAGGCTACTGGACACCATTAGCTCCAGAGGGATCAAACACAGGCCCAGCCATGGAGTCCGGTCCCAGAGCCGCGCCGCCGACCCCCTTGCAGATGCCGAAGAGTGAAGAGGTCCAGAAACCGGCGGCAGAAGACTTTTCAGTCTTCATGAGGTAGCGCACAGCACTGCAGCTGTGCGCCATTGTTGTCAGCACACTTCACACCAGCGGTCACTGAGGGTGCAGGGCGCTGGGGGGGGCGCCCTGGGCAGCAATGATAGTACCTTATTCTGGCTAAAAATACATCACATATAGCCCCTGGGGGCTATATGGATGTATTTAACCCCTGCCAGGTCTCAGAAAAACGGGAGAAGAAGCCCGCCGAAAAGGGGGCGGGGCCTATTCTCCTCAGCACACAGCGCCATTTTCCCTCACAGAAATGCTGGTGGGAAGGCTCCCAGGCTCTCCCCTGCACTGCACTACAGAAACAGGGTTAAAACAGAGAGGGGGGGCACTTATTTGGCGATATGATTATATATATATTAAGATGCTATAAGGGAAAAACACTTATATAAAGGTTGTCCCTGTATAATTATAGCGTTTTGGTGTGTGCTGGCAAACTCTCCCTCTGTCTCCCCAAAGGGCTAGTGGGGTCCTGTCCTCTATCAGAGCATTCCCTGTGTGTGTGCTGTGTGTCGGTACGTGTGTGTCGACATGTATGAGGACGATGTTGGTGAGGAGGCGGAGCAATTGCCTGTAAGGGTGATGTCACTCTCTAGGGAGTCGACACCGGAATGGATGGCTTATTTAAGGAATTACGTGATAATGTCAACACGCTGCAAGGTCGGTTGACGACATGAGACGGCCGGCAAACAAAATAGTACCTGTCCAGGCGTCTAAAACACCGTCAGGGGCTTTAAAACGCCCATTTACCTCAGTCGGTCGACACAGACACGGACACTGACTTCAGTGTCGACGGTGAAGAAACAAACGTATTTTCCTTTAGGGCCACACGTTACTTGTTAAGGGCAATGAAGGAGGTGTTACATATTTCTGATACTACAAGTACCACAAAAAAGGGTATTATGTGGGGTGTGAAAAAACTACCTGTAGTTTTTCCGGAATCAGATAAATTAAATGAAGTGTGTGATGATGCGTGGGTTTTCCCCGATAGAAAATTATTGGCGGTATACCCTTTCCCGCCAGAAGTTAGGGCGCGTTGGGAAACACCCCTTAGGGTGGATAAGGCGCTCACACGCTTATCAAAACAAGTGGCGGTACCGTCTCCAGAAACGGCCGCCCTCAAGGACCCAGCTGATAGGAGGCTGGAAAATATCCTAAGAAGTATATACACACATACTGGTGTTATACTGCAACCAGCGATCGCCTCAGCCTGGATGGGCAGCGCTGGAGTGGCTTGGTCGGATTCCCTGACTGAAAATATTGATACCCTTGACAGGGACAGTATTTTATTGACTATAGAGCATTTAAAGGATGCATTTCTATATATGCGAGATGCACAGAGGGATATTTGCACTCTGGCATCAAGAGTAAGTGCGATGTCCATATCTGCCAGAAGAAGTTTATGGACGCGCCAGTGGTCAGGTGATGCGGATTCCAAACGACATATGGAAGTATTGCCGTATAAGGGGGAGGAATTATTTGGGGTCGGTCTATCGGATCTGGTGGCCACGGCAACGGCCGGAAAATCCACCTTTTTAACCCAGGTCACCTCCCAGCAGAAAAAGCCGCAGGCTTTTCAGCCGCAGTCCTTTCGTTCCTATAAGAACAAACGAGCAAAAGGACATTCCTATTTGCCCCGAGGCAAAGGAAAGGGTAAGAGACTGCAACAAGCAGTTCCTTCCCAGGAGCAGAAGCCCTCCCAGGCTTCTTCAAAGACCTCAGCATGACGCTGGGACCTTACAAGCAGACTCAGGGGCGGTGGGGGGTCGCCTCAAACATTTCAGCGCACAGTGGGCTCACTCGCAGGTGGACCCCTGGATCCTGCAGGTAGTATCTCAGGGTTACAGGTTGGAATTCGAGAAGTCCCCTCCTCGCCGTTTCCTAAAGTCTGCTTTGCCAACGTCGCCCTCCGACAGGGCGACGGTATTGGAGGCCATTCACAAGCTGTATTCTCAGCAGGTGATAGTCAAGGTACCCCTCCTACAACAGGGACAGGGGTATTACTCCACGCTATTTGTGGTACCGAAGCCGGACGGCTCGGTAAGACCGAATCTAAATCTAAAATCTCTGAACCTGTACATACAAAAATTCAAGTTCAAGATGGAGTCACTCAGAGCAGTGATAGCGAATCTGGAAGAAGGGGATTTTATGGTGTCCTTGGACATCAAGGATGCTTACCTTCATGTTCCAATTTGCCCTTCACACCAAGGGTACCTCAGGTTCGTGGTACAAAACTGTCATCATCAGTTTCAGACGCTGCCGTTTGGATTGTCCACGGCACCCCGGGTCTTTACCAAGGTAATGGCCGAAATGATGATCCTTCTTCGAAGAGAAGGCGTCTTAATTATCCCTTACTTGGATGATCTCCTGATAAGGGCAAGATCCAGAGAACAGCTGGAGGTCGGGGTAGCACTAACCCAAGTAGTGCTCCAACAACACGGGTGGATTCTGAATTTTCCAAAATCCCAACTGATCCCGATGACACGTCTGTTGTTCCTAGGGATGATTCTGGACACTGTTCAGAAAAAGGTATTTCTTCCGGAGAAGAAAGCCAGGGAGTTATCCGATCTAGTCAGGAACCTCCTAAAACCAGGAAAAGTATCTGTGCATCAATGCACAAGAGTCCTGGGAAAAATGGTAGCTTCTTACGAAGCGATTCCATTCGGCAGATTCCAATCACGAACTTTTCAGTGGGATCTGCTGGACAAATGGTCCGGATCGCATCTGCAGATGCATCAGCGGATAAAATTGTCCACAAGGACAAGAGTGTCTCTGCTATGGTGGTTGCAGAGTGCTCATCTGTTAGAGGGCCGCAGATTCGGCATACAGAACTGGGTCCTAGTGACCACGGATGCCAGCCTGAGAGGCTGGGGAGCGGTCACACAGGGAAGAAACTTCCAGGGCATGTGGTCAAGCCTGGAGACGTCTCTTCACATAAATATACTGGAGCTAAGAGCAATCTACAATGCTCTAAGCCTGGCAAAACCTCTGCTTCAGGGTCAGCCGGTGTTGATTCAGTCGGACAACATCACGGCAGTCGCCCACGTAAACAGATAGGGCGGCACAAGAAGCAGGAGGGCAATGGCAGAAGCTGCAAGGATTCTTCGCTGGGCAGAAAATCATGTGTTAGCACTGTCAGCTGTGTTCATCCCGGGAGTGGACAACTGGGAAGCAGACTTCCTCAGCAGACACGATCTGCACCCGGGAGAGTGGGGACTTCATCCAGAAGTCTTCCACATGATTGTGGTCCATTGGGAAAGACCAATGGTGGACATGATGGCGTCCCGCCTCAACAAAAAAAAACTGGACCGGTATTGCGCCAGGTCAAGAGACCCTCAGGCAATAGCTGTAGACGCTCTGGTAACACCATGGGTGTACCAGTCAGTGTATGTGTTTCCTCCTCTGCCTCTCATACCAAAAGTACTGAGAATTATACGGCAAAGGGGAGTAAGAACGATACTCGTGGCTCCGGATTGGCCAAGAAGAACTTGGTACCCGGAACTTCAGGAGATGCTCACGGAAGATCCGTGGCCTCTACCTCTAAGATGGGACCTGCTTCAGCAGGGACCGTGTCTATTCCAAGACTTACCGCGGCTGTGTTTGACGGCATGGCGGTTGAACGCCGAATCCTAAGGGAAAAAGGCATTCCGGAAGAGGTCATCCCTACCCTGGTAAAAGCCAGGAAGGAGGTGACTGCACAACATTATCACCGCATTTGGAGAAAATATGTTGCGTGGTGTGAGGCCAGGAAGGCCCCGACGGAGGAATTTCAACTGGGTCGATTCCTACATTTCCTGCAAACAGGATTGTCTATGGGCCTCAAATTAGAGTCCATTAAGGTTCAAATTTCGGCCCTGTCGATTTTCTTCCAGAAAGAATTGGCTTCAGTTCCTGAAGTCCAGACTTTTGTAAAAGGAGTACTACATATACAGCCCCCGGTTGTGCCCCCAGTGACACCGTGGGATCTTAATGTAGTTTTGGATTTTCTCAAATCCCATTGGTTTGAGCCACTCAAATCGGTGGATTTGAAATATCTTACATGGAAAGTAACCATGCTACTGGCCCTGGCTTCAGCCAGGAGAGTGTCAGAATTGGCGGCTTTATCGTATAAAAGCCCATATCTGATTTTCCATTCGGACAGGGCAGAACTGCGGACGCGTCCTCAGTTTCTGCCTAAGGTGGTTTCAGCGTTTCACCTGAACCAGCCTATTGTGGTGCCTGCGGCTACTAGCGATTTGGAGGATTCCAAGTTGCTGGACGTTGTCAGAGCATTGAAAATATATATTTCAAGGACGGCTGGAGTCAGAAAATCTGACTCGCTGTTTATACTGTATGCACCCAACAAGCTGGGTGCTCCTGCTTCTAAGCAGACGATTGCTCGTTGGATTTGTAGCACAATTCAACTTGCACATTCTGTGGCAGGCCTGCCACAGCCTAAATCTGTCAAGGCCCATTCCACAAGGAAGGTGGGCTCATCTTGGGCGGCTGCCCGAGGGGTCTCGGCATTACAACTCTGCCGAGCAGCTACGTGGTCAGGGGAGAACACGTTTGTAAAATTCTACAAATTTGATACCCTGGCTAAGGAGGACCTGGAGTTCTCTCATTCGGTGCTGCAGAGTCATCCGCACTCTCCCGCCCGTTTGGGAGCTTTGGTATAATCCCCATGGTCCTGACGGAGTCCCAGCATCCACTAGGACGTCAGAGAAAATAAGAATTTACTTACCGATAATTCTATTTCTCGTAGTCCGTAGTGGATGCTGGGCGCCCATCCCAAGTGCGGATTGTCTGCAATACTTGTACATAGTTATTGTTACAAAAATCGGGTTATTATTGTTGTGAGCCATCTTTTCAGAGGCTCTGCTGTTATCATGCTGTTAACTGGGTTCAGATCACAGGTTGTACAGTGTGATTGGTGTGGCTGGTATGAGTCTTACCCGGGATTCAAAATCCTTCCTTATTGTGTACGCTCATCCGGGCACAGTATCCTAACTGAGGCTTGGAGGAGGGTCATAGGGGGAGGAGCCAGTGCACACCACCTGATCCTAAAGCTTTTACTTTTGTGCCCTGTCTCCTGCGGAGCCGCTATTCCCCATGGTCCTGACGGAGTCCCAGCATCCACTACGGACTACGAGAAATAGAATTATTGGTAAGTAAATTCTTATTATTACCCTGTGTACCAGGTTAGTATATATAAAGGGGTATCTAGGTGGCGGTTCCATCATAGTATCTTACATTTCTCTGATGTCCTAGTGGATGCTGGGTACTCTGTAAGGACCATGGGGAATAGCGGGCTCCGCAGGAGACTGGGCACTCTAAAAGAAAGATTAGGTACTATCTGGTGTGCACTGGCTCCTCCCTCTAGGCCCCTCCTCCAGACCTCAGTTAGAATCTGTGCCCGGCCCGAGCTGGTTGCACACTAGGGGCTCTCCTGAGCTCCTAGTAAAGAAAATATTGATACCCTCGACAGGGATACTATTTTGCTAACCATAGAGAATATTAAAGGCGTCGTCTTATATATGAGAGATGCACAGAGGGATATTTGCCGGCTGGCATCCAGAATGAATGCAATGTCCATTTCTGCCAGGAGGGTATTATGGACCCGGCAGTGGACAGGTGATGCTGATTCTAAAAGGCACATGGAGGTTCTGCCTTATAAGGGTGAGGAATTGTTTGGGGATGGTCTCTCGGACCTCGTATCCACAGCATCTGCGTATTATCAGGTACAGTCCTTTCGGCCTCAGAAAAGCAAGCGGGTCAAAGGCGCTTCCTTTCTGCCCAGAGGCAAGGGAAGAGGGAAAAAGCTGCACCAGACAGCCAGTTCCCAGGATCAAAAATCTTCCCCCGCTTCCTCTAAGTCCACCGCATGACGCTGGGGCTCCACAGGCGGAGCCATGTGCGGTGGGGGCGCGTCTCCGGAACTTCAGCGACCAGTGGGCCCGCTCACAGGTGGATCCCTGGGTTCTGCATTTAGTATCACAGGGATACAAGCTGGAGTTCGAGGCGACTCCCCCTCGCCGCTACCTCAAATCAGCCTTGCCTGCTGCCCTCGGAGAAAGGGAGGTAGTACTGGCGGCAATTCACAAGCTGTATCTTCAGCAGGTGATAATCAAGGTACCCCTCCTTCAACAGGGACAGGGTTACTATTCCACAATGTTTGTGGTACCGAAAACAGACGGTTCGGTGAGACCCATTTTAAATTTAAAATCCTTGAACATTTATATAAAAAAGTTCAAGATGGAATCGCTCAGAGCGGTTATTGCAAGCCTGGAGGAAGGGGTTTTATGGTGTCATTGGACATCAAGGATGCTTGCCTGCATGTCCCCATTTATCCACCTCACCAGGAGTACCTCAGGTTCGTGGTACAGGACTGTCATTACCAATTCCAGACGCTGCCGTTTGGTCCGTCCACGGCACCGCGGGTATTTACCAAGGTAATGGCCGAAATGATGATGCTCCTCCGAAAGAAAGGAGTCATAATTATCCCGTATTTGGACGATCTCCTGATAAAGGCGAGGTCCAAAGAGCAGTTGCTAGTCAGCATAGCACTATCTCAGGAAGTGCTGCATCAGCACGGCTGGATTCTGAATATCCCAAAGTCACAGCTGATTTCCGCGAAGCGTCTGCTGTTCCTGGGCATGATTCTGGACACAGAACAGAAGAAGGTCTTTCTCCCGGAGGAGAAGGCCCAGGAATTATCATCTCTGGTCCGGGACCGCCTGAAACCAAAGCAGGTGTCGGTGCATCACTGCACGCGAGTCCTGGGAAAGATGGTAGCTTCTTACGAAGCAATTTCCTTCGGCAGGTTCCATGCAAGGATCTTCCAGTGGGATCTGTTGGACAAGTGGTCCGGATCGCATCTCCAGATGCATCGGTTAATCACCCTGTCCCCGAGGGCCAGGGTGTCTCTGCTGTGGTGGCTGCAGAGAGCTCATCTGCTCGAAGGCCGCAGATTCAGCATACAGGACTGGGTCCTGGTGACCACGGATGCAAGCCTCCGAGGTTGGGGGGCAGTCACCCAGGGTAGAAACTTCCAAGGACAATGGTCGAGTCAGGAAACTTCCCTACACATAAATATTCTGGAATTAAGGGCCATTTACAATGCCCTGAGTCAAGCAGAACCCCTGCTTCAAAACCAGCCAGTTCTGATTCAGTCAGACAACATCACGGCAGTCGCCCATGTAAATCGACAGGGTGGCACAAGAAGCAGGATGACAATGGCAGAAGCCACAAGGATTCTTCGATGGGCGGAGAATCACGTCCTAGCACTGTCAGCAGTGTTCATTCCGGGAGTGGACAACTGGGAAGCAGACTTCATCAGCAGACACGACCTCCACCCGGGAGAGTGGGGACTTCATCCAGAAGTCTTCAAGCTGATTGTAAATCGCTGGGAACAGCCACAGGTGGACATGATGGCGTCCCGTCTCAAAAAGCTAAAAGGATATTGCGCCAGGTCAAGGGACCCTCAGGCGATAGCTGTGGACACTCTAGTGACACCGTGGGTGTACCAGTCGGTGTATGTGTTCCCTCCTCTTCCCCTCATACCCAAGGTACTGAGGATAATAAGAAAAAGGGGAGTAAGAACTATACTTATTGTTCCGGATTGGCCAAGAAGAACTTGGTACCCGGAACTTCAGGAAATGATCTCAGAGGACCCATGGCCTCTGTCGCTCAGACAGGACCTGCTACAGCAGGGACCCTGCCTGTTCCAAGACTTACCGCGGCTGCGTTTGACGGCATGGCGGTTGAACGCCGGATCCTAAAGGAAAAGGGCATTCCGGATGAAGTCATTCCTACGCTGATAAAAGCTAGGAAGGATGTGACCGCAAAACATTATCACCGCATATGGCGAAAATATGTTGCTTGGTGTGAGGCCAAGAAGGCCCCAACGGAGGAATTTCAGCTGGGTCGATTTCTGCACTTCCTACAGTCAGGAGTGACTATAGGCCTTAAATTGGGTTCAATAAAAGTCCAGATTTCGGCCCTGTCTATTTTCTTTCAAAAAGAACTGGCTTCACTGCCTGAAGTTCAAACGTTTGTTAAGGGAGTGCTCCATATTCAGCCCCCTTTTGTGCCTCCAGTGGCACCTTGGGATCTCAACGTTGTGTTGGATTTCCTAAAATCACATTGGTTTGAGCCACTTAAAAACGTGGAGCTAAATTATCTCACGTGGAAAGTGGTCATGCTATTGGCCTTGGCTTCGGCCAGGCGTGTGTCAGAATTGGCAGCTTTGTCGTGAAAAAGCCCATATCTGATTTTCCATATGGACAGGGCAGAATTGAGGACTCGTCCCCAATTTCTCCCTAAGGTGGTATCAGCTTTTCATTTGAACCAACCTATTGTGGTGCCTGTGGCTACTCGTGGCTTGGAGGATTCCAAGTTGCTGGACGTAGTCCGGGCCCAAAAAATCTATGTTTCCAGGACGGCTGGAGTCAGGAAGACTGACTCGCTATTTATCCTGCATGCACCCAACAAGCTGGGTGCTCCTGCTTGTTAGCAGACTATTGCTCGCTGGATCTGTAGCATGATTCAACTTGCACATTCTGCGGCTGGACTGCCGCATCCTAGATCAGTAAAGGCCCATTCCACGAGGAAGGTGGGCTCTTCTTGGGCGGCTGCCCGAGGGGTCTCGGCTTTACAACTTTGCCGAGCTGCTACTTGGTCGGGTTCAAACACATTTGCAAAATTCTACAAGTTTGATACCCTGGCTGAGGAGGACCTTGAGTTTGCTCATTCGGTGCTGCAGAGTCATCCGCACTCTCCCGCCCGTTTGGGAGCTTTGGTATAATCCCTATGGTCCTTACGGAGTACCCAGCATCCACTAGGACGTCAGAGAAAATAAGAATTTACTCACCGGTAATTCTATTTCTCGTAGTCCGTAGTGGATGCTGGGAGCCCGTCCCAAGTGCGGACTCTCTGCAATACATGTATATAGTTATTGCGTAACTAAAGGGTTTTGTTTTGAGCCATCTGTTAATGAGGCTCATTATTGTTTTCATACTGTTAACTGGGTATAGTTATCACAAGTTGTACGGTGTGATTGGTGTGGCTGGTATGAGTCTTACCCTGGATTCCAAATCCTTTCCTTGTAGTGTCAGCTCTTCCGGGCACAGTTTCCCTAACTGAGGTCTGGAGGAGGGGCATAGAGGGAGGAGCCAGTGCACACCAGATAGTACCTAATCTTTCTTTTAGAGTGTCCAGTCTCCTGCGGAGCCCGTCTATATGGATGTATTTAACCCCTGCCATTTTACCTCATAAAAAGCGGGAGAAAGGCCGCCGTGAAGGGGGCGGAGCCTATCTCCTCAGCACACAAGCGCTATTTTCCCTCACAGCTCCGCTGGAAGGACGTCTCCCTGACTCTCCCCTGCACTACAGAAACAGGGTAAAAAAGAGAGGAGGGGGCACTAATTTGGCATATAAAAACATATATAGCAGCTATAAGGGAGAAACACTTACTTATAAGGTTGTCCCTATACATATATAGCGCTCTGGTGTGTGCTGGCAAACTCTCCATCTGTCTCCCCAAAGGGCTAGTGGGGTCCTGTCCTCTATCAGAGCATTCCCTGTGTGTGTGCTGTGTGTCGGTACGCGTGTGTCGACATGTATGAGGAGGAAAATGGTGTGGAGGCGGAGCAATTGCCTGTATTAGTGATGTCACCCCCTAGGGAGTCGACACCTGACTGGATGGTCTTATTTAAGGAATTACGTGATAGTGTCAGCACTTTACAAAAAACTGTTGACGACATGAGACAGCCGGCAAATCAGTTAGTGCCTGTCCAGGCGTCTCAAACACCGTCAGGGGCTCTAAAGCGCCCATTACCTCAGTCGGTCGACACGGACACTGACTCCAGTGTCGACGGTGAAGAAACAAACGTATTTTCCAGTAGGGCCACACGTTACATGATCACGGCAATGAAGGAGGCTTTGCATATTTCTGATACTACAAGTACCACAAAAAAGGGTATTATGTGGGGTGTGAAAAAACTACCCGTAGTTTTTCCTGAATCAGAAGAATTAAATGAAGTGTGTGATGATGCGTGGGTTTCCCCCGATAAAAAATTGCTGATATCTAAGAAATTATTGGCATTATACCCTTTCCCGCCAGAAGTTAGGGCGCGTTGGGAAACACCCCCTAGGGTGGATAAGGCACTCACACGCTTATCAAAACAAGTGGCGTTACCGTCTCCGAATACGGCCGCCCTCAAGGAGCCAGCTGATAGGAAGCTGGAAAATGTCCTAAAAAGTATATACACACATACTGGTGTTATACTGCGACTAGCGATTGCCTCAGCCTGGATGTGCAGCGCTGGGGTGGCTTGGTCGGAGTCCCTGACTGAAAATATTGATACCCTTGACAGGGACAGTATTTTATTGACTATAGAGCGTTTAAAAGATGCGTTTCTATATATGCGTGATGCACAGAGGGATATTTGCACCCTGGCATCAAGAGTAAGTGCGATGTCCATTTCTGCCAGAAGATGTTTATGGACACGACAGTGGTCAGGTGATGCGGATTCCAAACGGCACATGGAAGTATTGCCGTATAAAGGGGAGGAGTTATTTGGGGTCGGTCTTTCGGACCTGGTGGCCACGGCAACAGCTGGAAAATCCACCTTTTTACCCCAACTCACCTCTCAGCAGAAAGACACCGTCTTTTCAGCCTCAGTCCTTTCGTCCCCATAAGGGCAAGCGGGCAAAAGGCCAGTCATATCTGCCCCGGGGTAGAGGAAAGGGAAAAAGACTGCAGCAGACAGCCCCTTCCCAGGAACAGAAGCCCTCCACCGCTTCTGCCAAGTCCTCAGCATGACGCTGGGGCCTTACAAGCGGACTCAGGTGCGGTGGGGGGTCGTCTCAAGAGTTTCAGCGCGCAGTGGGCTCACTCGCAAGTGGACCCCTGGATCCTACAGGTAGTATCCCAGGGGTACAGATTGGAATTCGAGACGTCTCCCCCTCGCAGGTTCCTGAAGTCTGCTTTACCAACGTCTCCCTCCGACAGGGAGGCAGTATTGGAAGCAATTCACAAGCTGTATTCCCAGCAGGTGATAATCAAAGTACCCCTCCTACAACAGGGAAAGGGGTATTATTCCACACTATTTGTGGTACCGAAGCCAGACGGCTCGGTGAGACCTATTTTAAATCTGAAATCATTGAACACTTACATACAAAGGTTCAAATTCAAGATGGAGTCACTCAGAGCAGTGATAGCGAACCTGGAAGAAGGGGACTATATGGTGTCCCTGGACATCAAGGATGCTTACCTTCATGTCCCAATTTGCCCTTCTCACCAAGGGTACCTCAGGTTCGTAGTACAGAACTGTCATTATCCGTTTCAGACGCTGCCGTTTGGATTGTCCACGGCACCCCGGGTCTTTACCAAGGTAATGGCCGAAATGATGATTCTTCTTCGAAGAAAAGGCGTCTTAATTATCCCTTACTTGGACGATCTCCTGATAAGGGCAAAGTCCAGGGAACAGTTGGAGGTCGGAGTAGCACTATCTCGGGTACTGCTAAAACAGCACGGGTGGATTCTAAATATTCCAAAATCGCAGCTGATCCCGACGACACGTCTGCTGTTCCTAGGGATGATTCTGGACACAGTCCAGAAAAAGGTGTTTCTCCCGGAGGAGAAATCCAGGGAGTTATCCGAGCTAGTCAGGAACCTCCTAAAACCAGGAAACGTGTCAGTGCATCATTGCACAAGGGTCCTGGGAAAAATGGTGGCTTCTTACGAAGCGATTCCATTCGGCAGATTTCACGCAAGAACTTTTCAGTGGGATCTGCTGGACAAATGGTCCGGATCGCATCTTCAGATGCATCAGCGGATAACCCTGTCTCCGAGGACAAGGGTTCTCTTCTGTGGTGGCTGCAGAGTGCTCATCTACTAGAGGGCCGCAGATTCGGCATTCAGGATTGGATCCTGGTGACCACGGATGCCAGCCTGAGAGGCTGGGGAGCAGTCACACAGGGAAGAAATTTCCAGGGAACGTGGTCAAGTCTAGAGACTTCTCTCCACATAAATATACTGGAGCTAAGGGCAATTTACAATGCTCTATGCCTAGCAAGACCTCTGCTTCAAGGTCAGCCGGTGCTGATCCAGTCGGACAACATCACGGCAGTCGCCCACGTAAACAGACAGGGCGGCACAAGAAGCAGGAGGGCAATGGCAGAAGCTGCAAGGATTCTCCGCTGGGCGGAAAATCATGTGATAGCACTGTCAGCAGTGTTCATTCCGGGAGTGGACAACTGGGAAGCAGACTTCCTCAGCAGGCACGATCTCCACCCGGGAGAGTGGGGACTTCACCCAGAAGTCTTCCACATGATTGTGAACCGTTGGGAAAGACCAAAGGTGGACATGATGGCGTCCCGCCTCAAAAAAAAAAAAACTGGACAGGTATTGCGCCAGGTCAAGGGACCCTCAGGCAATAGCTGTGGATGCTCTGGTAACACCGTGGGTTTACCAGTCAGTGTATGTGTTCCCTCCTCTTCCTCTCATACCCAAGGTACTGAGAATTATAAGACGGAGAGGAGTAAGAACTATACTCGTGGCTCCGGATTGGCCAAGGAGGACTTGGTACCCGGAACTTCAAGAGATGCTCACAGAGGACCCATGGCCTCTGCCGCTAAGAAGGGACTTGCTTCAGCAAGGACCCTGTCTGTTCCAAGACTTACCGCGGGTGCGTTTGACGGCATGGCGATTGAACGCCGGATCCTAAGGGAAAAAGGCATTCCGGAAGAGGTCATACCTACCCTGGTCAAAGCCAGGAAGGAGGTGACAGCACAACATTATCACCGCATTTGGCGAAAATATGTGGCGTGGTGTGAGGCCAGGAAGGCCCCCACGGAGGAATTTCAACTGGGTCGATTCCTGCATTTCCTGCAAACAGGAGTGTCTATGGGCCTCAAATTGGGGTCCATTAAGGTTCAAATTTCGGCCCTGTCGATTTTCTTCCAGAAAGAATTGGCTTCAGTTCCTGAAGTCCAGACATTCGTCAAGGGAGTACTGCATATACAACCCCCTTTTGTGCCTCCAGTGGCACCGTGGGATCTCAACGTAGTTCTGGGATTCCTCAAATCACATTGGTTTGAACCGCTCAAATCTGTGGATTTGAAAGATCTCACATGGAAAGTGACCATGCTGTTGGCCCTGGCCTCGGCCAGGCGAGTGTCAGAATTGGCGGCTTTGTCTCACAAAAGCCCATATCTGATTTTCCATTCGGACAGGGCAGAACTGCGGACTCGTCCCCAGTTTCTCCCTAAGGTGGTGTCAGCGTTTCACCTGAACCAACCTATTGTGGTGCCTGCGGCTACTAGGGACTTGGAGGACTCCAAGTTGCTGGACGTTGTCAGGGCCCTGAAAATATATGTTTCCACGACGGCTGGAGTCAGGAAAACTGACTCGCTGTTTAGCCTGTATGCACCCAACGATTGCGCGTTGGATTTGTAGTACAATTCAGCTTGCACATTCTGTGGCAGGCCTGCCACAGCCAAAATCTGTAAATGCCCATTCCACAAGGAAGGTGGGCTCATCTTGAGCGGCTGCCCGAGGGGTCTCGGCTTTACAACTTTGCCGAGCTGCTACTTGGTCAGGGGCAAACACGTTTGCAAAATTCTACAAATTTGATACCCTGGCTGAGGAGGACCTGGAGTTCTCTCATTCAGTGCTGCAGAGTCATCCGCACTCTCCCGCCCGTTTGGGAGCTTTGGTATAATCCCCATGGTCCTGACGGAGTCCCCAGCATCCACTTAGGACGTCAGAGAAAATAAGAATTTACTTACCGATAATTCTATTTCTCTATCGTCCTAGTGGATGCTGGGGTTCCTGAAAGGACCATGGGGAATAGCGGCTCCGCAGGAGACAGGGCACAAAAAGTAAAGCTTTTCCAGATCAGGTGGTGTGCACTGGCTCCTCCCCCTATGACCCTCCTCCAAGCCCCAGTTAGGTTTTTGTGCCCAGCCGAGAAGGGTGCAATCTAGGTGGCTCTCCTAAAGAGCTGCTTAGAAAAGTTTAGCTTAGGTTTTTTATTTTACAGTGAGTCCTGCTGGCAACAGGATCACTGCATCGAGGGACTTAGGGGAGAAGAAGTGAACTCGCCTGCGTGCAGGATGGATTGGCTTCTTTGGCTACTGGACATTAGCTCCAGAGGGACGATCACAGGTACAGCCTGGATGGTCACCGGAGCCTCGCCGCCGGCCCCCTTGCAGATGCTGAAAAGAGAAGAAGGTCCAGAATCGGCGGCAGAAGACTCCTCAGTCTTCTTAAGGTAGCGCACAGCACTGCAGCTGTGCGCCATTGCTCTCAGCACACTTCACACGGCAGTCACTGAGGGTGCAGGGCGCTGGGGGGGGGCGCCCTGGGCAGCAATGAAAATCCTTTTTTTGGCAAAAAATACCTCACATATAGCCTCCGGGGCTATATGGAGATATTTAACCCCTGCCAGAATCCATTTTTAAGCGGGAGACGAGCCCGCCGAAAAGGGGGCGGGGCCTATCTCCTCAGCACACAGCGCCATTTCCTCACACAGTTCCGCTGGCCAGGAAGGCTCCCAGGCTCTCCCCTGCACTGCACTACAGAAACAGGGTTAAATCAAGAGAGGGGGGGCAAAATTTGGCGAAATTGTGATTTTATAAAAGCGGCTATAAGGGAGCACTTATTATAAGGCTATCCCTGTAAAATATAGCGCTTTGGTGTGTGCTGGCAAACTCTCCCTCTGTCTCCCCAAGGGGCTAGTGGGGTCCTGTCCTCTATCAGAGCATTCCCTGTGTGTGTGTGCTATATGTCGGTACGTGTGTGTCGACATGTATGAGGACGATGTTGGTGAGGAGGCGGAGCAAATTGCCTGTAATGGTGATGTCACTCTCTAGGGAGTCGACACCGGAATGGATGGCTTATTTATGGAATTACGTGATAATGTCAACACGCTGCAAGGTCGGTTGGCGACATGAGATGGCTGGCAAACAAATTAGTACCTGTCCAGGCGTCTCAGACACCGTCAGGGGCGTTAAAACGTCCTTTTACCTCAGTCGGTCGACAGACACAGACACGGACACTGATTTCAGTGTCGACGGTGAAGAAACAAACGTATTTCCCTTTAGGGCCACACGTTACTTGTTAAGGGCAATGAAGGAGGTGGTACATATTTCTGATACTACAAGTACCACAAAAGAGGGTATTATGTGGGATGTGAAAAAACTACCTGTAGTTTTTCCTGAATCAGATAAATTAAATGAAGTGTGTGATGATGCGTGGGTTCCCCCCGATAGAAAATTATTGGCGGTATACCCTTTCCCGCCAGAAGTTAGGGCGCGGTGGGAAACACCCCTTAGGGTGGATAAGGCGCTCACACGCTTATCAAAACAAGTGGCGGTACCGTCTATAGATAGGGCCGTCCTCAAGGAGCCAGCTGACAGGAGGCTGGAAAATATCATAAAAAGTATATACACACATACTGGTGTTATACTGCGACCAGCGATCGCCTCAGCCTGGATGTGCAGAGCTGGGGTGGCTTGGTCGGATTCCCTGACTAAAAATATTGATACCCTTGACAGGGACAGTATTTTATTGACTATAGAGCATTTAAAGGATGCATTTCTATATATACGAGATGCACAGAGGGATAATTTGCACTCTGGCATCAAGAGTAAGTGCGATGTCCATATCTGCCAGAAGATGTTTATGGACACGACAGTGGTCAGGTGATGCAGATTCCAAACGGCACAAAGGTGTATTGCCGTATAAAGGAAGAGGAGTTATTTGGGGTCGGTCCATCGGACCTGGTGGCCACGGCAACTGCTGGAAAATCCACCGTTTTTACCCTAAGTCACATCTCTGCAGAAAAAGACACCGTCTTTTCAGCCTCAGTCCTTTCGTCCCTATAAGAGTCATATCTGCCCAGGGATAGAGGAAAGGGAAGAAGACTGCAGCAGGCAGCCCATTCCCAGGAACAGAAGCCTTCCACCGCTTCTGCCAAGCTCTCAGCATGACGCTGGGACCGTACAGGACCCCTGGATCCTACAAGTAGTATCCCAGGGGGTACAGATTGGAATGTCGAGACGTTTCCCCCTCGCAGGCTCCTGAAGTCTGCTTTACCAAGGTCTCCCTCCGACAAGGAGGCAGTATGGGAAACAATTCACAAGCTGTATTCCCAGCAGGTGATAATCAAATTACCCCTCCTACAACAAGGAAAGGGGTATTATTCCACACTATATTGTGGTACTGAAGCCAGAAGGCTAGGTGAGACCTATTCTAAATCTAAAAAATTTGAACACTTACAAAGGTTCAAATCAAGATGGAGTCACTCAGAGCAGTGATAACGAACCAGGAAGAAGGGGACTATATAGTGTCCCGGGACATCAGGGATGCTTACCTCCATGTCCCAAATTTGCCCTTCTCACTAAGGGTACTTCAGGTTCGTGGTACAGAACTGTCACTATCAGTTTCAGACGCTGCCGTTTGGATTGTCCACGGCACCCCGGGTCTTTACCAAGGTAATGGCCGAAATGATGATTCTTCTTCGAAGAAAAGGCGTCTTAATTATCCCTTACTTGGACGATCTCCTGATAAGGGCAAAGTCCAGGGAACAGTTGGAGGTCGGAGTAGCACTATCTCGGATACTGCTACAACAGCACGGGTGGATTCTAAATATTCCAAAATCGCAGCTGATCCCGACGACACGTCTGCTGTGCCTAGGGATGATTCTGGACACAGTCCAGAAAAAGGTGTTTCTCCCGGAAGAGAAAGCCAGGGAGTTATCCGAGCTAGTCAGGAACCTCCTAAAACCAGGAAAAGTGTCAGTGCATCATTGCACAAGGGTCCTGGTAAAAATGGTGGCTTCCTACGAAGCAATTCCATTCGGCAGATTTCACGCAAGAACTTTTCAGTGGGATCTGCTGGACATATGGTCCGGATCGCATCTTCAGATGCATCAGCGGATAACCCTATATCCAAGGACAAGGGTGTCTCTCCTGTGGTGGTTACAGAGTGCTCATGTTCTAGAGGGCCGCAGATTCGGCATTCAGGATTGGATGCTGGTGACCACGGAGGCCAGCCCGAGAGGCTGGGGAGCAGTCACACAAGGAAAAAATTTCCAGGGAGTGTGATCAAGTCTGGAGACTTTTCTCCACATAAATATACTGGAGCTAAGGGTAATTTTATAATGCTCTAAGCTTAGCAAGACCTCTGCTTCAAGGTCAGCCGGTATTGATCCAGTGGGAAAAACATCACGGCAGTCGCCCACGTAAACAGACAGGGCGGCACAAGAAGCAGGAGGGCAATGGCAAAAACTGCAAGGACTTTTCGCTGGGCGGAAAATCATGTGATAGCACTGTCAGCAGTGTTTCATTCCGGGAATGGAAACTGGGAAGCAGACTTCCTCAGCAGGCACGACCTCCACCCGGGAGAGTGGAAACTTCATCGGGAAGTTTTTCCACATGATTGTGAACCGTTGGGAAATACCAAAGGTGGACATGATGGCGTCCCGTCTGAACAAAAAACGGGACAGGTATTGCGCCAGGTCAAGAGACCCTCAGGCAATAGCTGTGGACGTTCTGGTAACACCGTGGGTGTACCAGTCGGTGTATGTGTTCCCTCCTCTGCTTCTCATACCTAAGGTACTGAGAATTATAAGACGTAGAGGAGTAAGAACTATACTCATGGCTTCGGATTGGCCAAGAAGGACTTGGTACCCGGAACTTCAAGAGATGCTCACAGAGGACTTATGGCCTCTGCCGCTAAGAAGGGACTTGCTTCAGCAAGTACCATGTCTGTTCCAAGACTTACCGCAGCTGCGTTTGACGGCATGGCGATTGAACGCCGGATCCTAAGGGAAAAAGGCATTCCGGAAGAGGTCATTCCTACCCTGGTCAAAGCCAGGAAGGAGGTGACCGCACAACATTATCACCACATGTGGCGAAAATATGTTGCGTGGTGTGAGGCCAGGAAGGCCCCACGAAGAAATTTCAACTCGGTTGATTCCTGCATTTCCTGCAAACAGGAGTGTCTATGGGCCTCAAATTGGGGTCCATTAAGGTTCAAATTTCGGCCCTGTCGATTTTCTTCCAGAAAGAATTGGCTTCAGTTCCTGAAGTCCAGAAGTTTGTCAAGGGAGTATTGCATATACAACCCCCTTTTGTGCCTCCAGTGGCACTGTGGGATCTCAACGTAGTTCTGGGATTCCTCAAATCACATTGGTTTAAAACCAGTCAAATCTGTGGATTTGAAGCATCTCACATGAAAAGTGACCATGCTCTTGGCCCTGGCCTGGGCCAGGCGAGTGTCAAATTGGTGGGTTTTTTCTCAAAAAAGCCCATATCTGTTTGTCCATTCGGACAGGGCAGAGCTGCGGACTCGTCCCCAGTTCTCTCCCTAAGGTGGTGTCAGTGTTTCACCTGAACCAGCTTATTGTGGTGCCTTGCGCCTACTAGGGACTTGGAGGACTCCAAGTTGCTAGATGTTGTCAGGGCCCTGAAAATATAGGTTCCAGAACGGCTGGAGTCAGGAAAACTGACTTGCTGTTATCCTGTATGCACCCAACAAACTGGGTGCTCTTGCTTCTAAGCAGACTATTGCTAGTTGGATGTGTAATACAATTCAGCTTGCACATTCTGTGGCAGGCCTGCCACAGCCAAAATATGTAAATGCCCATTCCACAAGGAAGGTGGGCTCATCTTGGGCGGCTGCCCGAGGGGTCTCGGCTTTACAACTTTGCCGAGCGGCTACTTAATCAGGGGCAAACACGTTTGTAAAATCCTACAAATTTGATACCCTGGCTAAGGAGGACCTGGAGTTCTCTCATTCGGTGCTGCAGAGTCATCCGCACTCTCCCGCCCGTTTGGGAGCTTTGGTATAATCCCCATGGTCCTTTCAGGAACCCCAGCATCCACTAGGACGATAGAGAAAATAAGAATTTACTTACCGATAATTCTATTTCTCGGAGTCCGTAGTGGATGCTGGGCGCCCATCCCAAGTGCGGATTATCTGCAATACTTGTACATAGTTACAAAAATCGGGTTATTATTGTTGTGAGCCATCTTTTCAGAGGCTCCGCCGTTATCATGCTGTTAACTGGGTTCAGATCACAGGTTGTACAGTGTGATTGGTGTGGCTGGTATGAGTCTTACCCGGGATTCAAAATCCTTCCTTATTGTGTACGCTCGTCCGGGCACAGTATCCTAACTGAGGCTTGGAGGAGGGTCATAGGGGGAGGAGCCAGTGCACACCACCTGATCCTAAAGCTTTACTTTTTGTGCCCTGTCTCCTGCGGAGCCGCTATTCCCCATGGTCCTTTCAGGAACCCCAGCATCCACTACGGACTCCGAGAAATAGAATTATCGGTAAGTAAATTCTTATTTTCTCGTAGTCCGTAGTGGATGCTGGGCGCCCATCCCAAGTGCGGATTGTCTGCAATACTTGTACATAGTTATTGTTACAAAAATCGGGTTGTTATTGTTGTGAGCCATCTTTTCAGAGGCTCCTCTGTTATCATGCTGTTAACTGGGTTCAGATCACAAGTTGTACAGTGTGATTGGTGTGGCTGGTATGAGTCTTACCCGGGATTCAAAATCCTTCCTTATTGTGTACGCTCGTCCGGGCACAGTATCCTAACTGAGGCTTGGAGGAGGGTCATAGGGGGAGGAGCCAGTGCACACCACCTAGTCCTAAAGCTTTTATTTTTGTGCCCTGTCTCCTGCAGAGCCGCTAATCCCCCATGGTCCTGACGGAGTCCCCAGCATCCACTACGGACTACGAGAAATAGAATTATCGGTAAGTAAATTCTTATTTCTCCTTCATCCACTAGGGGGCCACTGGAGCGTAGTTACAATGGGGAATAGTAGGCAGTAATTGGGAGCTGGCACTTTAAAAAAAATTCTAACCCTGTGGCTAGCTCCTCCCCTACTATCTCCCCTCCAAGCCAGTCTTAGTCTTAGTTTAGTGCCCAAGGTAGCTGGTTCACTTGGGTTTAGCTGAAGAAATTTTTTTCTTTTTTCTTTATTATTTTATTTTTCTTCACACACACGCACAGACTGGCAGCTCTGCCACTGCCAGTCTGCACCGTGGGAGCTGCCGGTGGGGTCCCATCGCAGCTGCGTGCGGCTCGGGATGGGCCCCGGCTGTGAGTTGGCGGACACCGCTGCGTGCGGCGCGTGTCGGGACCACTCCATCCAGCAGAAGATTACGGCAGCGGTGAGTATCTGACGGCCGGACACTGCTGCGTGCGGCGTGTGTCGGGGCCACCCTCCACCACTGAAAGGTGTGTATATCCCCCCCACCCAGACTGTTGGGATGAAGGGGTGACAACAGTGACTGAGCACCCTTACAGCACCCTGACAACACCCCCCCCCCCCCCCCCCCCCTCGGATTATTATTATTCATTTTTTTATTTATGTAAAAAAAAAAAAGTAACAGCGCTGTGCCGCGCTCCCGCTCGCCCGCCCGCCGCCCGCTCTCCTCACTGCTCGGATCCCCGCCAGCGCGGCTCACATAGCCGCTACAGGGATCCGACATAAGCATTGCAGTTTTAAATTTGGCGCCGTCAAGGAGGGGGGTGGGGCTTAATCCCGCTCTGCGCGCCCGGAAGTACAGCGCGCCGGGGACCCGTTCTTTTCCTGTCAGCAGCGCGGGACGGAGGCCACGCGACCACAGCAAAAGTAGTTACAGTGGGGAAGGGGGGCACTCGGGGGCACTACAGGTACAATATTTGTTTATTGCAGCCTGTCACTGCACACAGTATCGTGCAGGACAGATCGGCTGCTGTGGCTGAATTATTTTCCCTGCTTCCCTCCCCTCCCTCCCATTCTGCCTATTGCTGTCTTCCTGTGGGGGAAGGGTATCAAGTTTAGGTGCTGCCATGGCCACTAAAGGCTCCAAGGCAGCTCAAAAGCAGGGTCAGGTTTTAGGTGAGGAGTCACAGCAATCAGCTCAGCCCTCCTCAGAACCCCAGAGCGCCCCGACATGGACGACACAACTCACAGAGGTGATGTCCCTGCTGACTGGGGAACTTAAAGCCTCTCGGAAAGATAGAGAAGCGGCCCAGTTCCGACAGCTTGTCCCGGTACCGGCGCCAGAACCTGCATGGGCAGTTTCATTGGCAAAGTCAGTGGAAGGGCTTTCCAGGGCTGTAATACCTTCCCAAGCCCCGTCCTTTAGTCCCCCCCAACAGGCTGCAAAAAAGAGATTGCTAGCCTCGGTGTTACAGGACTTTGACGATGATATGCCTCAATTAGATGAGGCGGGGGTAGATGTACAGGATATACAGGATGTGGATATCCAGGATACTGACGATCAGGTATATGGGGACTCTGAACCAGTAGCTCAGGGTATAGAGGCTCTTATTACTGCTATTCGCTCAGTGTTACAGGTGGAGGAAACGGAAGACATCTTACGCCCTTCAAGGTTTGGCACCGACCA
Source organism: Pseudophryne corroboree (assembly GCF_028390025.1). Lineage (NCBI taxonomy): Eukaryota > Metazoa > Chordata > Amphibia > Anura > Myobatrachidae > Pseudophryne > Pseudophryne corroboree. The sequence continues at coordinate 28,165,051 of NC_086449.1, read as the reverse complement.
ATACCTGCCGGTGACTTTTCCAGTTTCGGAGGAGCTGGATGCTCTTATAACAACAGCCTGGAAGCATCCAGACGCAAAATTTCAGGTATCAAGAAAAATGTTGTCTTCCTATCCTTTTCCCGCAGATAGCAGAACGCGCTATGAGAACTCTCCGATCGTGGATCCTTCGGTGTCTCATCTGTCCAAAAAGACGGTCCTGCCTGTTCCGGGGGCAACTTCTCTTAAGGAGGCGTCAGATAGGAAGTTGGAGTCTACCTTAAAGAATATTTACTCTGCGGCAGGGGTTTTGCAGCGCCCGGCGCAGGTAGGTTGTTGGGTCAACAAGGCAATCGAAGCTTGGGCGGAACAATTGTCCTCTGGAATTCGTGACGAATTACCGGCGGATCAATTGATAGACTTGGCAGAACACATCCGTGAATCAGCCCTTTATCTTTGCGAAGCGTCCAAGGACATAGGTGTTCTTGGAGCTAGAATTTCCGCTTTAACAATTGCGGCCCGCAGAGCGCTATGGCTCCGGCATTGGCATGCGGATACGGAATCCAAAAGGGCGGCAGAGGCGTTACCCTTTACGGGTGAGGTTCTGTTTGGTAAGGATCTGGATGCCTGGATCTCTACGGCCACGGGGGGTAGGTCGTCTTATCTTCCTTCTGCTGCTCCAGCCGCTCGCAGACCATATAGGGGTCCCTCTTTTCGATCCTTTCGTGCCCCTTCCAGGTTTCAAGGACAGGCCAGGGGTGGAGCTTCTACCTTCCGTGGCCATAGAGGTAGAGGCGGCGGCAGGGGTAGAGGTTCCGCAGCCTCAGCCCAGTCAGACGTTAAGTCTTCTGGCACTGCCACCGCATGACGGGCCTTCCTCCCACCTGGGAGATCACAGGGTGGGAGCTCGTTTGTGGGATTTCAAGGAGGTCTGGATACAGTCCTGCCCAGATGCTTGGGTCCGGGATCTCATCACTTGCGGTTACAAGCTCGTATTTCAGGAACAACCACCCCAGCGGTTCTTTACCACGGGTTTGCCAGTTTCCGACAACCGGGGAGTTGCCTTACAAACCGTGGTCCAGAAGCTTCTGTCTGCAAGGGTTGTGATCCCTGTTCCCTCGCATCATCGAAAACAGGGCTATTACTCAAGCCTGTTTCTAGTACCGAAGCCGGACGGCTCAGTCAGACCAATCCTGAACTTGAAAGATCTCAATCCGTATTTGAAGGTGTTCAAGATGGAGTCCCTCCAGTCTGTTATTGCGGGGTTGGAAAAAGACGAGTTTCTGGCATCCTTAGACATCAAGGACGCATACTTACATGTTCCCATTTGGCCTCCTCACCAGGCCTTTCTCCGGTTCGCAATACAGGACGCTCATTTACAGTTCCAGGCCCTTCCTTTCGGTCTCTCTTCTGCCCCCAGAGTGTTCACAAAGATCATGGCGGTCATGATGGCCCTGCTTCGGAAGCAGGGTGTGACAATTGTTCCCTATCTGGACGATCTGCTAATAAAAGCAAGCTCAGCAGAACGGTTACTTCAGAATATCCGGATGACACAGGACCTTCTGATCCGACACGGGTGGGTCCTGAATTTTCCGAAGTCTCACTTATGCCCCGCACAACGGCTGTTGTTTCTGGGAATGATTCTCGACACAGTCCATCAGAGGGTTTTCCTTCCGCGAGACAAGATACTTTCTCTGCAGACACTGGTAAGACTGGTCCTTCAACACCGTCGGGTGTCAGTATATCTGTGCATTCGCCTGCTGGGAAAGATGGTAGCAGCGTTCGAGGCTCTTCCGTACGGTCGCTTCCACTCTCGACCGTTTCAGCTATGTCTTCTAAATCAATGGTCAGGATCTCATCTGTTCCTTCATCAGCGGGTGACGCTATCTCCAAAGGCACGGTCATCACTGCTCTGGTGGCTCCAATCGACCCATCTGTTGGAAGGAAGACGGTTCGGCATATGGGATTGGACTCTCCTCACCACGGACGCCAGTCTGCGAGGCTGGGGAGCAGTGACCCTGGGACATCCGTTTCAGGGGCGCTGGTCAATCCACGAATCCGCTCTCCACATAAACATCCTCGAACTAAGGGCGGTGTACAACGCCCTGCTGCAGGCACATCACCTCCTGCGAGGTCGAGCGGTCAGAGTTCAGTCCGACAACGCCACGACGGTAGCATACATCAACCGTCAGGGCGGCACTCGCAGCCGCGCAGCGATGAGGGAAGTCACCAACATCCTTCTCTGGGCGGAGAAGTATGCCCTGTCCTTCTCGGCAATATTCATTCCGGGAGTGGACAATTGGGAAGCCGACTATCTAAGCCGGCAGGACATGCACCCGGGAGAATGGTCACTACATCCTCAGGTGTTTTGGCAACTGGTCCGCCGGTGGGGAAAACCACAGATCGATCTCATGGCGTCCCGCCTGAACCATCAGTTGCCTCTTTACTACTCTCGGACGAGGGACCCGGCGGCAGCGGGCGTGGATGCTCTCACGGCTCCTTGGAATTTCCAGTTTGTTTACCTCTTTCCTCCGTTCCCGCTGTTGCCGAAGGTTCTGCAACGCATCAAGAGAGAAGACGCTCTGGTTCTCCTAGTGGCTCCAGATTGGCCACGCAGGGTTTGGTACTCCGCTCTACATCTGTTGTCGGTGGCCGAGCCTTGGACCCTACCACTACGAGACGACCTTCTACAACAGGGTCCTTTTTGTTATCCAGACTTACGCAGGCTACGTTTGCCGGCGTGGCTGTTGAGAAAGCCATCTTGACAAGGAAGGGGATTCCTCGTACAGTTATACCTACTATGCTTCGGGCTAGAAAGTCAGTTACATCTTCTCACTGCTACCGCATTTGGAAGGCTTATGTAGCATGGTGTGAACGTCGAGAATATTCTCCTTCCGTGTATAGCTTAGCCCGTCTTCTCCGTTTTTTGCAGGCGGGTTTTTCAGCAGGCCTAAGACTGGGCTCACTAAAAGTGCAGGTCTCTGCTCTTTCGGTTTACTTCCAGAAACGGTTAGCCTTGCTGCCTGAGGTTCAGACCTTCTTTCAGGGGGTTCTTCGAATACAGCCTCCCTTCCGTCCTCCGACAGCGCCATGGGACCTCAGTCTGGTCCTGTCCTTTCTGCAGTCTTCATTGTTTGAGCCCCTGGAATCAGTAGAGATAAAATATCTCACCTGGAAGGTGGTTCTGCTCCTGGCGCTGGCTTCAGCTAGATGAGTGTCAGAACTAGGGGCTCTCTCTTGCAGGTCTCCTTACCTGGTGTTTCATGCGGATAGGGCCGAGCTTCGTACTCGTATGTCCTTTCTACCAAAAGTGGTGTCTGATTTTCACATCAATCAGCCGCTTGTAGTACCGGCCCTCTCAGGGGACTCTCCGGATGTGAGATCATTGGACGTTGTAAGAGCGCTCAAGATCTATGTGGATAGGTCTTCGGCTATTCGGAAGTCTGATTCCTTATTTGTGCTGTACGACGCTGCCCGCCGTGGTTGGCCGGCCTCTAAGCAGACCTCGTCTCGATGGATTCGACTGACCATCAGACAAGCTTATTTGGCGGCTTCTCGGGAACCTCCATCTTCCATTTCAGCACACTCCACACGCTCTGTGGGACCTTCTTGGGCGGCTGCCCGGGGGTCTCTATGACTACTTTGTCGGGCGGCTACTTGGTCCGGCCGTCATACGTTTGTCAAATTCTACAAGTTTGACACTTTTGCGGCCTCTGCATCTCACTTTGGCCGAGCGGTTTTACAGGACTCTCAGCGCTCTCCCACCCGTTCTGGGAGCTCTGGGACGTCCCCATTGTAACTACGCTCCAGTGGCCCCTAGTGGATGAAGGAGAAATCAGGATTTTGGTACTTACCGATAAATCCCTTTCTCCGATTCCACAGGGGCCACTGGATGCCCGCCCAGCGCTGTTCCTCCTTGTTGTTTTTTGCTTAACGGTTTGCGTTTCAATTAATGACCGCTTGTTGAGTTCAGGTTATCCTGTTTATTATTAGGTTCGATTCCAGGGTTAGTTTGGGTTATCCTGGTTGAGTAGACGTCAATAACCTCCTCTACCTTATGGTTTTCTCTATTACAGCTCTCCTTGGGCACAGTTTTACGTAGACTGGCTTGGAGGGGAGATAGTAGGGGAGGAGCTAGCCACAGGGTTAGAATTTTTTTTAAAGTGCCAGCTCCCAATTACTGCCTACTATTCCCCATTGTAACTACGCTCCAGTGGCCCCTGTGGAATCGGAGAAAGGGATTTATCGGTAAGTACCAAAATCCTGATTTTATTGCACAAAAGATTAGACAAAGCTGAAGCTAGGGTACAGTCAGGGAGTCAACCCATGTCTGTCCCAATGTCGCCGGGACCTTCGGGGTCTCAGAAGCGCCCACTATCCCAAATAGTTGACACAGATACCGACACGGATTCAGACTCCAGTGTCGACTACGATGATGCAAAATTGCAGCCAAGGGTGGCTAAATGTATTCGGTATATGCTTATCGTAATAAAAGATGTTTTGCATATCACTGAGGAACCCCCTGTCCCTGATACGAGGGTACACATGTATAAGGGAAAGAAACCTGAGGTCACCTTTCCCTCTTCACATGAGCTGAACGAATTATGCGAAAAAGCGTGGGAAACTCCAGACAAGAAACTGCAGATTCCCAAAAGGATTCTAATAGCGTATCCTTTCCCGTCAAAGGACAGAATACGGTGGCAATCCTCCCCTAGGGTAGACAAGGCTTTGACACGCTTATCAAAAAAGATAGCGCTCCCATCCCACGATAAGGCTACCCTCAAGGATCCTGCTGACCGCAAGCAGGAGGTTACCTTGAAGTCCATTTACACACATTCTGGTACGTTACTCAGACCGGCAATTGCGTCGGCCTGGGTTTGTAGTGCTGTAGCAGCATGGACAGATTCCTTATCATACAAACACAACAATAACAGCGCTGATTTAAAACATAAGCGTGCTTTTTATTTAACACAATGATAAAAATCACATTTAAAAATCACATTTAAGAACTAAATCCTAGATACCGGTTGCACCTACAAAACGTGTTATAATTGACACAATTAACATGGTACAATTCTGAACCTTTTATATTGAGTTTTAGTCCATGAAATAATTCAAGCAGACCTAATGAATAAATAAATGAAAACTCTGTCTAGCGTGGCAGTCTCTTATAAAGCAGCAGTTGATTAGTAATGGTAAATCCGATCAGTTTAGTAGCAGCAGGTGAGGCAGTAATTGGCAGTTCCCACTGTGACAAGCTTAGCAGTTAGTTGCAGACGTTTTTAAAAGCAATATTAATACATGCTATAGTTTGGACTGTCAGGCTTATATAAAGAGTCCGTTTTTAAAAATAAATACAACCTGCTTCAAGGATCCAGAATTGACCCTTTATGGACCAATGATTGGTGTCTCACTTTTCTGAGGAAGCTACTTAGTAATATTATGCGGAGAAACGCGCAAGAGTCTTCACCAGCTGTCCAGTACCGGATTTTAAGTCCTTTTCACCTGCTTATGCCCTGACCTTTCTTTGGGATACTCCGGATAAGACCCACAAAAAACGGTTATTAAAAGTACCAGGAGTCGGGAGACACCAATCATTGGTCCATAAAGGGTCAATTCTGGATCCTTGAAGCAGGTTGTAATTATTTTTAAAAACGGACTCTTTATATAAGCCTGACAGTCCAAACTACAGCATGTATTAATATTGCTTTTAAAATCGTCTGCAACTAACTGCTAAGCTTGTCACAGTGGGAACTGCCAATTACTGCCTCACCTGCTGCTACTAAACTGATCGGCTTTACCATTACTAATCAACTGCTGCTTTATAAGAGACTGCCACGCTAGACAGAGTTTTCATTTATTTATTCATTAGGTCTGCTTGAATTATTTAATGGACTAAAACTCAATATAAAGGTTCAGAATTGTACCATATTAATTATGTCAATTATAACACGCTTTGTAGGTGCAACCGGTATCTAGGATTTAGTACTTAAATGTGATTTTTAAATGTGATTTTTATCATTGTGTTAAATAAAAAGCACGCTTATGTTTTAAATCAGCGCTGTTATTGTTGTGTTTGTATTTTTATGTAACTTTGAAGGGTAGAGTACTCTCCCTTATTTAACAGCTGCGATTGAAACAGAGTGTCCTTGAATTAATTAAATTAATTTATGCACACACATTCTTTTTAGCTATTAGCGCCAAGCTGTTGTTTGTTTGAGATTCCTTATCAGCGGATATTGAGACCCTTGATAAGGATACCATTTTAATGACCCTAGGTCATATAAAAGATGCTGTCTTGTATATGAGGGATGCTCAGAGACATTAGTTTACTGGGTTCCAGAATAAACGCTATGTCTATTTCTTCTAGGCGAGTCTTATGGACCTGACAGTGGACGGGTGATGCCGACTCAAAGAGGCATATGGAGTTTTTGCCTTACAAGGGTGAGGAATGGAGAGGGCCTCTCGGACCTGGTCTCCACAGCTACGGCAGATAAATCAAATTTTTTGCCTTATATTCCCTCACAATCTAAGAAAGCGTCTCATTATCAAATGCAGTCCTTTCATTCAAATAAAAGCAAAAGAGTACGTGGATCGTCCTTTCTTGCTAGAGGTAAGGGCAGAGGGAAAAAGCTGCACAACACAGCTAGTTCCCAGGAACAGAAGTCCTCCCCGGCCTCTGCAAAATCCACCACATGACGCTGGGGCTCCCCTGAGGGAGTCCGCTCCAGTGGGGGCACGTCTTCGACTTTTCAGCCACATCTGGGTTCACTCACAGGTGGATCCCTGGGCAATAGAAATTGTTTTCCAGGGATACAAGCTGGAATTCGAAGAGATGCCTCCTCGCCGGTTTTTCAAATCGGCGCTACCAACTTCTCCCCTGGATAGGAAGATAGTGTTACATGCGATTCACAAATTGTGTCTTCAACAATTGGTGGTCGAGGTTCCCCTGCTTCAGAGAGGGAAGAGGTACTACTCAACTCTGTTTGTTTGTGGTCCCGAAACCGGACGGTTCGGTCAGACCCATTTTGAATTTAAAATCCCTGAACCTTTACTTAAAACCAGAGGTTCTCAAACTCGATCTTCGGGAGCCCACACAGTGCATGTTTTGCAGGTAACCCAGCAGGTGCACAGGTGTATTAATTACTCACTGACACATTTTAAAAGGTCCACAGGTGGAGCTAATTATTTCACTTGCGATTCTGTGAGGAGACCTGCAAAACATGCACAGTGTGGGCCCCCGAGGACCGAGTTTGAGAACCTCTGCTTAAAACGGTTCAAGTTCAAGATGGAATCGCTCAAAGCGGTCATTGCCAGCCTGGAAGGGGGGGATTTTATGTTATCTCTGGACATAAAGGATGCGTACCTTCATGTTCCAATATATCCACCTCATCAGGCGTAACTGAGATTTGCGGTACAGGATAGTCATTACCAATTTCAGACGTTGCCGTTTGGGCTTTCCACGGCCCTGAGAATTTTCACCAAGGTTAATGGCGGAAATGATGGTGCTCCTGCGCAATCAGGGTGTCACAATTATCCTGTACTTGGACGATCTCCTCATAAAAGCGAGATCACGGGAGAAGTTGCATAACAGCGTATCCCTTTCACTGAAGGTGTTACAGCGACACGACTGGATTCTCAATATTCCAAAGTCGCAGCTGAATCCTACGACTCGCCTGCCCTTCTTAGGTATGATTCTGGACACAGACCAGAAAAGGGTTTTTCTTCTGATAGAAAAAGCGCAGGAACTCATTACTCTAGTGAAGAACCCGTTGAAGCCGAAACAAGTGTCAGTACATCATTGCACTCGAGTCCTGGGAAAAATGGTGGCGACATACGAAGCCATTCCCTTCGGCAGGTTCCATGCAAGGACTTTCCAATGGGACCTATTGGACAAATGGTCCGGGTCACATCTGCACATGCATCAGCGGATCACCCTGTCCCCCAGGGCCAGGGTATCTCTCCTGTGGTGGCTGCAGAGTGCTCACCTTCTAGAGGGCTGCAGGTTCGGCATTCAGGACTGGATCCTGGTGACCACGGATGCGAGCCTCCGAGGTTGGGGAGCAGTCACACAGGGAAGAAATTTCCAAGGCCTTTGGTCAAGTCAAGAAACTTGTCTTCACATCAACATCCTGGAACTAAGGGCCTATACAACGCCCTACGTCACGCGGAGACCTTTCTTCGCGACTGACCAGTTCTGATCCAGTCAGACAACGTCACCGCAGTAGCTCATGTAAACCGCCAAGGCGGCACAAGGAGCAGAGTGGCGATGGCGAAAGCCACCAGGATTCTTCGCTGGGCGGAGAATCATATAAGCGCTCTGTCAGCAGTGGACAACTGGGAAGCAGACTTCCTCAGCAGACACGACCTGCATCCGGGAGAGTGGGACCTTCATCAGCAAGTCGGTGGGGACTGTCCCAAATAGACATGATGATGTCCCGTCTCAACAAAAAGCTACAAAGGTATTGCGCCATGTCAAGAGACCCTCAGGCGGTAGCTGTGGATGCCCTAGTGACACCGTGGGTGTTCCAGTCGGTCTATGCGTTTCCTCCTCTTCCTCTCATCCCCAGGGTGTTGAGAATAATAAGAAAAAGAGGAGTGGAGACCATTCTCATTGTCCCAGATTGGCCACGAAGGGCCTGGTATCCGGATCTGCAGGAAATGCTCACAGAAGATCCGTGGCCCCTTCCTCTCAGGGAGGACCTGTTGCAACAGGGGCCCTGTCTGTTCCCAGATTTACCACGGCTGCGTTTGACGGCATGGCGGTTGAACGCCGGATCCTAGAGGAAAAGGGCATTCCGGATGAGCTCATTCCTACTCTGATAAAGGCTAGGAAGGACGTGACAGCTAAACATTATCACCATATATGTTTCTTGGTGTGAGGCCAGGAATGCTCCTACGGAAGAATTTCATCTGGGCCGTTTCCTTCACTTCCTACAAACGAGTGAATTTGGGCCTAAAATTAGGCTCCATTAAGGTTCAGATTTCGTCCCTATCCATTTTCTTTCAGAAGGAATTAGCTTCTCTCCCAGAAGGAGACTTTTGCGAAGGGAGTGCTGCATATTCAGCCTCCTTTTGTACCTCTGGTGGCGCCTTGGGACCTTAACGTGGTGTTGAGTTTCCTTAAGTCACACTGGTTTGAACCACTTAAAACGGTGGAGTTAAAATATCTCACTTGGAAGGTGGTCATGTTGTTAGCCTTGGCTTCGGCTAGGCAAGTGTCTGAATTGGCGGCTTTGTCTCATAAAAGCCCCTATCTGGTTTTCCATATGAATAGAGCGGAATTGCGGACCCGTCCTCAATTCTTGCCTAAGGTGGTGTCATCTTTTCATATGTACCAACCTATTGCGGTGCCTGTGGCTACGCGAGACTTGGAGGATTCTGAGTCCCTTTATGTGGTCAGGGCTTTGAAAATTTACGTGGCCAGACCGGCTAGGGTCAGAAAAACAGAAGCACTGTTTGTCCTGTATGCAGCCAACAAGGTTGGCGCTCCTGCTTCAAAGCAGACTATTGCTCGCTGGATCTGTAACACGATTCAGCAGGCTCATTCTACGTCTGGATTGCCGTTACCAAAATCGGTCAAGGCCCATTCCACTAGGAAGGTGGGCTCGTTTTGGGCGGCTGCCAGAGGGGTCTCGGCACTGCAGCTGTGCCGAGCTGCTACTTGGTCGGGTTCAAACACCTTTGCAAAATTCTGTAAGTTTGATAGCCTGGCTGAGGAGGACCTCATGTTTGCTCAATCGGTGCTGCAGAGTCATCTGCACTCTCCCGCCCATTTGGGTGCTTTGGTATAATCCCCATGGTCCTTATGGAGTCCCCAGCATCCTCTAGGACGAAAGAGAAAATAAGATTTTAAACCTACCCGTAAATCTTTTTCTCGTAGTCCGTAGAGGATGCTGGGCGCCCGTCCCAAGTGCGGACTACTTCTGCAAGACTTGTATATAGTTTTGCTTATATAAGGGTTATGTTATAGTTTTCATCGGTCTCGGACTGATGCTATGATGTTTTCATACTGTTAACTGGTTAGTATATCACAAGTTATACGGTGTGAATGGTGTGGGCTGGTATGAATCTTGCCCTTAGATTAACAAAAATCCTTTCCTCGTACCGTCCGTCTCCTCTGGGCACAGTTTCTCTAAGTGAGGTCTGGAGGAGGGGCATAGAGGGCGGAGCCAGTGCACAACCAGATCCAAAGTTCTTTCTTAAAGTGCCCATGTCTCCTGCGGAGCCAGTGTATCCCCATGGTCCTTACGGAGTCCCCAGCATCCTCTAGGACGAAAGAGAAAATAAGATTTTAAACCTACCCGTAAATCTTTTTCTCGTAGTCCGTAGAGGATGCTGGGCGCCCGTCCCAAGTGCGGACTACTTCTGCAAGACTTGTATATAGTTTTGCTTATATAAGGGTTATGTTATAGTTTTCATCGGTCTCGGACTGATGCTATGATGTTTTCATACTGTTAACTGGTTAGTATATCACAAGTTATACGGTGTGAATGGTGTGGGCTGGTATGAATCTTGCCCTTAGATTAACAAAAATCCTTTCCTCGTACCGTCCGTCTCCTCTGGGCACAGTTTCTCTAAGTGAGGTCTGGAGGAGGGGCATAGAGGGCGGAGCCAGTGCACAACCAGATCCAAAGTTCTTTCTTAAAGTGCCCATGTCTCCTGCGGAGCCAGTGTATCCCCATGGTCCTTACGGAGTCCCCAGCATCCTCTACAGACTACGAGAAAAAGATTAAAATCTTATCTTATTTTTGGTTACCTGCCGGTAAATCCTTTTATCGTAGTCCGTAGAGGATGCTGGGTCCCCGCCCAGCGCTGCGTTTTCCTGCATTAGTTTTATAGTTCAGTACTGCTTGGTTTCTAGGTAAGTTCTGCGTTATTTACGGTTTCAGCTTTTGCTGAGTTGTACCGGCATGTTGGCCGGATTTGCCTGTTGTGTGAGCTGGTATGAATCTCGCTACTATCTGTGTATTTCCTTCTCTCGAAGTATGTTGTCTCCTCGGGCACAGTTTCTAGACTGAGTCTGGTAGGTGGGTCATAGAGGGAGGAGCCAGCCCACACTATTAAACTCTTAAAGTGCCAATGGCTCCTGGTGGATCCGTACTAATATGGACCCCAGCATCCTCTACGGACTACGAGAAACCACTAAGCCCAAACATAAATGCGCCTGGGCTGCCCGTCAGCTTCCTTCCAAATCAGACAAGCCTACGGCATGACGGGACGGGCCTCCCCCTGGCGGATCCCAAGGTGGGAGGGAGACTTCTAAGGTTTACGCCATATCCTTCAAGAATCATCCCCCTCATCGATTTTGCCTGACGGACATACTTTGGATCAGGTGAAGGCAAAAACACTTAATTTGGTGGTACAATCCCTCCTGGAAACAGGAGTGGTAGTACAGGTGCCTCTGGCTCAGAGAGGCAAAGGGTACTATTCACCGCTGTTCCTAGTCCCGAAACCGAATGGTTCCTCCCAGCCCATTCTCAACCTCAAGTCCTTGAACAAATTTGTGAGAGTCTCCCAAGTTTCGTATGGAATCTCTTCACTCTGTTATTCTGGCTTTGGGGCCTGGGGACTATATGGTCTCCCTGGACATACAGGATGCTTAGTTCCATATTCCGATTGCCATGTCGCATCAGCAGTACCTGCGGTTTGCTATTGACAACCTCCATTATCAATTTCGGACTTTACCTTTTGGTTTGACCACGGCTCCGAGTCTTCACGAAGGTTATGGCGGTAATGGCGGCTTTACTCCACCGTCAGGGTATCAAGATCCTACCGTATCTGGACGACCTGCTGATCCTGGCGAATTCCCCAGAAATTCTCCTCTGTCATCTGGATCTGACGGTCCAGTTTCTGAAAGCCCACGGGTGGCTCATCAACTGGAAGAAATCTTCCCTGGTCCCTGCTGAGAGCATGGTGCACCTTGGGGCATTGTTGGACACACAACCAGCGATTGTTCTTGTCTCAGATTCACTCGGCGATGCAAGTACTAGGTCTCATGGTGTCTGCTTTCGACATGGTGGAGTACGCTCAATTTCATTCCCGCCCTCTGCAGAGATTGATTCTTGCCAAGTGGTATGGCCTGCCTCACCCGATCAGGTCTCACATGATCTCATTGTCTCCGGAGGGTCGTTGGTCACTGAGCTGGTGGCTCCAGGACCAACGATTGAGCAAGGTCGTCCGTTCTGGATCTCCAACTGGGTCCTTCTGACAACGGATGTCAGTCTGAGGGGTTGGGGCGCGGGGTTGGAGCAACACTCCCTTCAGGGTCGGTGGACCAAGGAGGAGTCTCTCTTCCCGATAAACATTCTGGAATTGCAGGCGGTGTTCAGTGCTCTGAACCTGGCCGAGCATCTGATTCAGAACAGGCCTGTTCAAGTACAGTCTGACAACGCCACCACGGTGGCGTACATAAATCATCAAGACGTCACTCGAAACCGCCAGACGTAAACCTGATGGCGTCTCGACACAATCACAAGGTTTCGTTCTTCGGAGCAAGGACAAGGGATCCTCAAGCAGCGTTCGTGGACACACTGGCAATTCCATGGAACTTTCGGCTGCTGTACGTGTTCCCTCTGGTGTCACTTCTGCCCAGAGTGATACGGAATTTCAAACAAGATGGAGGAATCCTGCTTCTGATCGTCCCAGCGTGGCCAGACGGCATTGGTTCTCCGACCTACAGGGTTTCTCGATAGAGCGTTTCCTTCCACTTAAGCAGCGCCAAGACCACCTCGTTCAGGGCCCTTGTGTATACCTGGATTTGGCTCAGCTGGCTTTGATGGTGGGGCTCTTGAAGCTTCAGTTCTGAGGGCCAAAGGATTTCCTGACACAGATTCTTCAAGTCAGGCTTACCAGCTTTACTGACAGTAAGGGCTATCCTACAGGAAGCCATTCAAAAATTGGAAAGGACAAATGTCATTGTTCTGGTTTCACCTTATTTGGAAACAAAGGGTTACTATTCAAACCTATTTGTGGTACCAAAACCGGATGGTTCGGTCAGACCAATTTTGAACCTGAAGTCGCTAAACCCTTAATTGAGTCTCTGAGAGCGGTGATCTCAGGTCTGGAGGAGTGGGAATTCCTGGTATCCCTGGATATCAAGGATGCGTACCTTCACATTCCAATCTGGCCGCATCATCAGGCTTATCTAAGATTTGCACTGCTGGACTGTCATTATCAGTTCCAGGCACTGCCATTCGGCCTCTCCACGGTACAGAGGGTGTTCACCAAGGTGATGGCAGAGATGATGATGCTACTCTGCAGACGGAGAGTGAACATTATTCCATATCTGGACGATCTGCTGATAAAGGCGTCGTCCAGGGAGAGATTGTATCAGTCCATTGCTATCACGACTCATCTGCTCAGGGAGCACGGTTGGATCCTGAATCTTCCAAAGTCTCATTTGGAGCCGACAATGAGGCTGTCTTTCCTGGGGATGATCCTCAACACGGAGGTGCAGAGGGTGTTTCTGCCAGTGGAGAAAACGTTGGTGATATAGACAATGGCCCAGGATGTCTTGAAGCCTGCCTGGGTATCGGTTCATCAATGCATTCGCCTTCTGGGGAAGATGGTTGCCTCCTACAAGCCAAGCAGCAGTATGGAAGATTTCATGCTCTGTCTTTCCAGCTGGATCTACTAGACCAGTGGTCGGGATCTCACCTACACATGCACCAGAGGATACATCTGTCGCCGATAGCAAGGATTTCACTCCTCTGGTGGCTGCAACTGCCTCACCATGTGGAGGGCGCAGGTCCGGGTTCAGATCTCCTTCTAACCACTGATGCAAGTCTCGGAGGTTGGGGAGCAGTCATCCAAGGGGAAACCTTCCAAGGAAGGTGGTCATGTCAGGAATCTCTTCCATTAAACATCCTGTAGCTAAGAGGATGCAAGATCATGCCATTCAGGTGCAGTCGGACAACGTAATGATAGTGGCCTACATAAACTGACAGGGCGGAATGAAGAGCAGGGCTGCAATGTCAGAGGTGGCAAAAATCCTCCTCTGTGCAGAAAGGCGTGCAGAAAGGCATGCACTGGCGCTGTCAGCCATCTTCATTCCGGGCGTAGACAACTGGGAAGCGGACTTCCTCAGCAGACACGATCTCCATCCTGGAGAGTAGGGACGACACCCGGAGGTGTTCGCAGAAGTGACAAGTCTTTGGGGCGTACCTCAAATAGACTTGATGGCCTCCCGCTTCAACAAGAAGCTGTGGAGGTACTGTTCCAGGTCGAGAGACCCACAGGCAGTGGCGGTGGATGCCCTGGTAACACTGTGGGTGTTCATGTCAGTGTATGTGTTCCCTCCACTTCCACTCATTCCAAGAATTCTAAAGCTTGTAAAAAGAACAAAAGTTAAGGTGATCCTCATTGCTCCGGACTGGTCAATGAGGTATGCTTATCTGCTGGATCTACTGAAGGCCTCTTTTTCTTCGGGAGGATCTTTTACTACAGAGGCCGTTCGCTTATGAAGACTTACTACGACTAAGTTTGACGGCATGGTGGTTGAGCACCAGATCTTAGCTCGGAAGGGTATTCAAAGTTCGTTATTTCTACCGATACTGGCTAGGAAGTGAGTAACATCTAAACATTACCATTGAATTTGGAAAAAGTATGTGTCTTGGTGTGAATCCAAGAAATTTCCTGCGGTGGCGTTTCAACTTGGACGGTTGCTCCGATTCCTGCAACCAGGTGTGGATATGGGTCTGCGATTGGGCTCCCTTAAGGTCCAGATTTCGGCTTTATCCATTTTTTTTTTTTTTTTTTTTTTTTTTTCAGAAACAGTTGGCTGACCTCTTTGAAAGGGGTTCTGCACATCCAGCCTCCCTTTGTGGCGCCAAAGTCACCCTTGGACCTTGATGTGGTGATGCAGTTCTTGCAATCGGATTGGTTTGAGCCTTTACAGGAGGCTGAGGTCAAGTTTCTCAAGTGGAAGGCTGTCGCTTTGTTGGCCTTGGCTTCTGCGCGTCGTGTGTCGTAATTGGGGGCGTTGTCCTGTAAAAGCACCTATTTAATCTTCCATGAAGATAGAGCAGAGCTCAGGACGCGTCAACAGTTCCTTCCTAAAGTTGTCAACTTTTCATAACAACCAGCCTATTGTGGTGCCAGTGGCTACTGACTCCTCAGTTGCATCAAAGTCCTTGGATGTTGTGTGGGCTTTGAAGATCTATGTGAAGAGGATGGCTCATCACAGAAAATCAGACTCTGTCCTTTATTCTCGCTGGATCAGGTTCACTATCCAGCATGCATATTCTGCGGCAGGATTGCCGTGTCCAAAATCTGTTAAAGCCCACTCTATTCGTAAGGTGGGTTCTTCCTGGGTGGCTGCCCGGGGTGTGTCAGCTTTGCCAAGCAGCTACTTGATCGGGGTCGAACACGTTTGCTAGGTGCTGCAAGTTCGATACTTTGGCCTCTGAGGACCTCCAAGTTTGGTCAAGCAGTTCTACAGGAGCCTCCGTGCTCTCCCTCCCGTTCTGGGAGCTTTGGTACATCCCCATGGTACTAATATGGACCCCAGCATCCTCTAGGACGTAAGAGAAAATAGGATTTTAATTACCTACCGGTAAATCCTTTTCTCATAATCCGTAGAGGATGCTGGGCACCAGCCCAGTGCTTTGTTCTCCTGCTGTGGTTATTTAGTTCAGTACTGCTTTGTTCTTAAGTACAGCGTTTCTCTACTGGGTTCAGTACTGTTTCAGCTGTTGCTGAGTTTTCAGGCTGGTTTGCCTTGTTTGTGTGAGCTGGTATGAATCTCCCCACGATCTATGTATTTCCTTCTCTCGAAGTATGGAGTCTACTAGCTTCTAGACCGAGTCTAGTAGGAGGGGCAAAGGGGGAGGAGCCAGCCCACACTATTAAACTCTTGAAGTGCCAATGGCTCCTGGTGGACCCGTCTATACCCAATGGTACTAATATGGACCCAGGCATCATCTACGGACTACGAGAAAAGGATTTACCATCAGGCAATTAAAATTCTATTACACTGTGCATCAGGTTAGTATATATAAAGGGGGTATATAGGTGGCAGCTCCATCATAGTATCTTACATATTACCCTGTGCATCAAGTTGGTGTATATATGTGTCCGCTCCATATATTACATATTACTCTGAATCAGTATGATAGTGTCACGATTTCATATACAGTCCTGATAAACTCAGCCTCAGACAATGACCTGCACATACTCTGCCAGACACCTGCTTATTTACCTCATAATACAAATTTTTTAGTCCTTTTTCTTTAATATAACTTTCTTTACCTTTTCTGATCTCTCCTGCTCCCAAGCCTCAAACCCTCCCCCATCTCATACATAGCAATGTGTAACAGTGACCCCGGATTCCTCTGCACACATCACACTGCGCGGAGTGACTGTGAGATCATCACGTTGTCCCCATTCCCACGGTGTGCGGAAGGGTAAAGGTCTCTGCTGCACATCTCACTGCAAATGGAGTTTCAGCAATTTGGCAACATACACAAATATAAAGCAATGGTCAGTGACTGAAATTTGTTACTGTATATAATTATACATCATCTTCTCTTCTGCGGTAAAAGTAGAATTACCTGATTACCTTTCTGCTCTAACATATTAACTTTGTTACAGGACAAGTAAGGAGCAGGATTAATAAGAATACACAAGACCCTAAACAAGAAGTTGGGGAAAGTGACATTGTAATCGGATCAAGCCAACAAAAGACGTAATTTCTCCTTACACCTCTGGTGGAGCCATAGAATCTTCTCAAATTTTGGGTAAACGAAAACATTCAAGTAATTTACGTCTCCTCTCTTATACGTGATGAGTCTCAAAGAAGAGAGACCATATCTGTGCTCTGAGTGTGACAAATGCTTCAGATGTAAATCAAATCTTCTCAGACATGAGAGGACCCACACAGGAGAGAGACCATTTAAATGCTCTGAATGCAGAAAATGTTATACCTCCAAGATGAACCTTCTTATACATGAGATGACCCACACAGGAGAGAAACCATTTAAATGCTCTGAATGCAGAAAATGTTATACCACCAAGATGAACCTTGTAACACATCAGAGGAGTCACACAGGAGAGAGACCATTTAAATGCTCTGAATGCAGCAAGTGTTGTACCTCAAAGCTGCTCCTTGTTTTACATCAGAGGAGTCACACAGGAGAGAAACCATATCAATGTTCTGAATGCAGCAAGTGTTTTTCGTCCAAGGTAAACCTTGTTACACATCAGAGGATTCACACAGGAGAGAAACCATTTAAATGCTCTGAATGTAGCAAGTGTTTTTCCCTTAAGCATCATCTTCTCGGTCATCAGCGGAGTCACACAGGAGAGAAACCATTTAAATGCTCTGTATGTAGCAAATGTTTTTCCTTTAAGTCAAATTTATTCAGTCATCAATGCAGTCAAACAGGAGAGAAACCATTTAAATGCTCTGAATGTAGCAAGTGTTTTTCTTATAATTCGCATCTTCTCAGTCATCAGAGGTGTCACACAGGAGAGAAACCATTTAAATGTTCTAAATGTAGCAATTGTTTTTCCCGTAAGTCACATCTTCTCAATCATCAGAGGTGTCACACAGGAGAGAAACCATTTAAATGCTCTGAATGTAGCAAGTGTTTTTCCCGTAAGTCACTTCTTCTCAATCATCAGAGGATTCACACAGGAGATAAACCATTTAAATGCTCTGAATGTAGCAAGTGTTTTTCCCATAAGTCACCTCTTCTCAATCATCAGAGGAGTCACACAGGAGAAAAACCATTTAAATGCTCTGAATGTAGCAAGTGTTTTTCCCGTAATTCACATCTTCTCAATCATCAGAGGAGTCACACAGGAGAGAAACCATTTAAATGCTCTGAATGTAGCAAGTGTTTTTCCCGTAAGTCAGGTCTTCTCAGTCATCAGAGGAGTCACACAGGAGAGAAACCATTTAAATGCTCTGAATGTAGCAAGTGTTTTTCCCGTAAGTCAGGTCTTCTCAGTCATCAGGGGAGTCACACAGGAGAGAAACCATTTAAATGCTCTGAATGTAGCAAGTGTTTTTCCCGTAAGTCACTTCTTCTCAATCATCAGAGGATTCACACAGGAGAGAAACCATTTAAATGCTCTGAATGTAGCAAGTGTTTTTCCCGTAAGTCAGGTCTTCTCAATCATCAGAGGAGTCACACAGGAGAGAAACCATTTAAATGCTCTGAATGCAGCAAGTGTTTTTCCCGTAAGTCAGGTCTTCTCAGTCATCAGGGGAGTCACACAGGAGAGAAACCATTTAAATGCTCTGAATGTAGCAAGTGTTTTTCCCGTAAGTCACTTCTTCTCAATCATCAGAGGAGTCACACAGAAGAGAAACCATTTAAATGCTCTGAATGTCACTACTGTTTTTCCTGTAAGTCAGGTCTTCTCAATCATCAGAGGAGTCACAGGAAAGAAACCATTTAAATGCTCTGAATGTAGCTACTGTTCAAGAGAAAAAGTAACGATCTCACTTGTACTTCAGATTGTCCAACAATAAATGGTAATAACATTTTCCCTTTTCTCTAGCATCCATAAGGGATATTGGGGAGCTACTTAGTACGATGGGGTATAGACGGGTCCAAAGGAGCCAGTGCACTTTAATTTCTTCAACTAGGTGTGCTGGCTCCTCCCCTCTATGCCTCCTCCTACAGCTCAGTTTAGGAAAAAGTGCCCTCAGGAATGGATTTCTTCAGTTTAAGTTGAAATGTTTTTATTTATTTTTTTAAAGTATACTGTTTGGGCAACAGCATACCCACACCAAGGGAGTTGGGGGGGGGGGGGGGGGGGCAGTCACCGGCCTCTTGAGGTGCAGAGTTTCCTCCTTGCTGCAAGACCACTGTCCTGAGGGGCTGTTTGTTCAGCGGAGCATGGCGCTTTGGCTGTCGCAGCATGCTGTACACCCCTAACGCTGTCTGAAGGTGATCGTGGTGTTGAGTACAACCCAGGGTCCCCGCTAGGGGGGTCCCCCAGTCCATGGTGCGGCAGCGCGTGGGTGAGGCGGACAGGACCCTCACGGGGGATCACACTTTGGCCCCCGTGTGAGACTGGTGGTGGGGACCCTGCACTAAATATTTATGGGCGGCTGCGGGCGTCAGGAGACCATGCCAGTATAAATAAAAACGGGTTGCTCCGGTGCCGTTATGGGGGGCGGAGCTACAAGAGCGTGCTCAGCGGCTTGTTGGCGGCTTCCTCTGCATATGCAGCAGACTCACAGCTCCTCCATTGCAGTCGCACACTGGATCACTGGTACCGGGTGTAGAGGGGGAGAGCCGCTATTCTTGTGCACAATATCCTTCCCATAGGGAATATTATAGACAGTGTTGCTATTACTGTGTATATATTTTTATACAAAAACGCTGACTGCCTCACTGGGGCCATACTGCGTGGGTGTGCTGGTGTCCTCTTTCCTGCGTCTCCTCTCACATGCAATAGGGCAGATTTTTTTATATATATATATATATATATATATATATATATATAAATCTATATCTACTATAAGTGAATTTCTTCTGCGGGGTACACTGGGCTCCACAAGGATTAACATCGGGGTGTAGAGTAGGATCTTGATCCGAGGCACCAACAGGCTCACAGCTTTGACCTTCCCAAGATGCATAGAGCCTCCTCCTATTTTACCCCGCTTCTGTGCACAGGAGCTCATTTTGTAAGTTGGTGCCTTGCAGTATGCAGGCACTTAACAGGAGACTGCCTTAAGCAGCCTTTTCAGAGCTTCATTTTTACAGACAGAAGAAAATTTAAGAAGAATACAAGGGCTGCTGCAGGCAAAGTCTCATAGACTGTACTGCGTTCAGCTCCATCACCCCATGCGGCGCTGCATACTCCCGCGCCCTGGTTGCCGGGTCAGTGCAGCGGAGGCGTCTGCTGCTTCCTCTCTAAAAGTGAGTCACACAGATGCCGCCGGATCGCGGGGCCGCAGACAAGTGGAGGTAAGGGGCTCCTGTGCCACACTTTACCGTGATCCAGTGCGGCCGTAGGAGGCGGGCTGTGCGTGTGCTGGCGTGGACACTGGGCAGCCGCTGCACTAGCCACCAGGGTTGATTTATGTGCACAGGTCAGAGGTATATTGTACCAAGTACCCTCCGTTTTGTTTTTACTGCCCGCACACCCGGTGGGGATGCCAGCAGGGGGAGCAGGTCGGACCTGAGGCCTCTCCCCCCAGCCACAGGGCGCCATTTCAGTGATGTTCCTGCCCTGGAGATGCTTCCCTCTCCCTCACTCCCGGTCAGCAGCCATTACAAACAGATCCTTGCTGTTCCTTGGAATGCTGGGGCAAATCCTCCTCTGTGGAACCCCCTGACTGCCAGTGCTGTGCTTCCTACAGGACACTTGAGTATTCTACTTGTCACTGTGACTGTTAGTTAAGAGTGCATACCTTCAGGGTTGTGTGGTACAAACACCCAGTGATATACATCCAGTTTACTTTGTTATATCTATAGTTATCACATATAGCAATACTGAGTATTACTTTGTATGGATAGTCCAGTGCAGTTTATGGTACATAATTTCTGCATGGTACGCTTGTGACTGTATACGTGTGTGTGTGTGCGCATGTAGCTACTGTGTGGTTGCCTTATTGCAGGGTATTTCACTCAGTGGGCTATTCCTACAGTATATTGCTATACCTGAGGTGGCCAAGTGTTTCAGGTATTTCTCTATAATTAATATAGGATTGTATCACAAGATATACTGGCGGTGTATTTTTACTTGTGATTTATAGTCACCATATAATCTATATATCTTGAACACTGTGCTATCATAGGCACACTTTACTGAGAGTTCTTGATAGGTATAGTGCTGCTTCACTTTGTACCAGGTTGCCCATTATTGTGCACACTGCTATGTCTGCTTCACGTGGCAATGACGCTGGGGCCTCTCCCACTGCGTGGTAGGCCGCAGACGTAACGGAGGATAATATGGCAGCTGAGAGTTTAGGTTCAGGGTGTTCCTTACCCCCCAGTGGGTCGGTAGCGCCTGGTGCATCCCAAGACCCACCTTGGGCTAAATTTTCCACATTGTTAAACACGCTCGTAACTAAATTAACGCCCCCTGTGCGAACACCTGTGCCACTGCAACAGTTTATGGCCCTTCTGTTAACCCGCCATGGGCGGATCAGCTTTCCACTCAGTTACAGCATTTGAACTGATGTATGACTAAAACTAAGTGTCACTCTCGCCCGCCTAAGACTAAGTCGTCTTCTAAATGGGCCATTACCTCCTCCCACTCCACTGCTATTCCAGACACCACCTCTGTCGAGGACGGTGCATATACTGACCGCACAGACACTGACACAGATGTTTCTTTTGGGGAAGGGAAGTTATTGGTGGATGTACCGGATCTGACTGAAGCAATCAGGCTCATTCTTCAGGTGTCTGATCCCGAGCCTGAGGCTGTCGCCAAGAAACCGGATAGGTTTAAACGTAAGAAGGTGGTTAAATAAGTTTTACCTCATTCTGAACACCTGGTTGACAAACGTCAGGAATCCTGGGAAAATCTGGGAGGAAAATTCACACCGAATAAGAGACTGTTGGGTCGCTATCCTCTCTGCCGAGGTCTGTAAACATTGGGAAATCCCTCCACCTGTAGATTCTCATGTGGCGCGTAAGGTTGTTTCCTCTGCTCTGCCAGTAACTACCGTCACCTTTCTGAAGGAACCGACGGATAGACGGGTGGAGGGCTGTGTAAAAGCGATTTATACCCCAACGGGGGCTGTGCATAGGCCAACAATTGCAGCAACCTGGGCTGTTGAGTCGTGGGCTCAGGAGATTGAGGCAGAACTGCCTTACAACGCATCTGAGCATGCTTTCTAATGTCTCTTGTTTATTACCACGGCTTCTGTACCTTAGGGAGGCGGCCTCCGATGCCAGGATTCTCGCGGCCAAGGCTGCTACTACGTCTGTCCTGGCCAGCCGTTTCCTTTAGTTGAGATCCTGGTCAGTGGATATGGATTCCAAGAAATCGCTGGAGGTGCTTCCTTTCAAGGGAAACATTCTATTTGGAGAAGACCTCAATAAGATTGTGGCTGATCTGGCTACGGCTAAAACAGCTTGCCTACCTAGTACAGCTCCTTCAGCGCAGAAGGCTAAAAGATATCCAACTGGGTCTTGCTGACGACGGATGCCAGTCTGAGAGTTTGGGGCGCGGTGTTGGAACAACACTCTCTCCAGGGTCGGTGGACCGAGGAGGAGTCTCTACTCCCGATAAACATTGTGGAACTGTGGGCAGTGTTAAATGCGTTGACAATGGCCTAGAGCCGATACAGAACAGACCTGTTCAGGTACAATCGGACAACGCCACCACGGTGGCGTACATCAATCATCAAGGCGGCACTCAATGTCGCATGGCAATGAAGGATTCTTCAGTGGGCAGAATGCCATCTGCCGGCCATATCCGCAGAGTTCATTCCGGGGGTCCTAAACTGGAAAGTGGACTTTCTCAGTCATCAGGACGTACACGATGGAGAGTGGACCCTACATCCAGAGGCGTTTTTCGACTTCTCGTGGACACGTGGGGCCTTCCAGATGTGAACCTGATGGCATCTCGACAATCACAAGGTTCCGGTCTTAAGAGCAAGGACACGGGATCCTCAAGCAGCGTTCGTAGATGCTCTGTCAATCCCATGGAACTTTCGGCTGTCTTATGTGTTCCCTCCGGTGTCACTCCTGCCCTGAGTAATACAGAAGTTCAAACAAGGAGGAAACCTACTTCTGGTCGCACCAGTGTGGCCCAGGCGGCACTGGTTCTCCGATCTACAGGGCCTCTTGCTAGATCGTCCACTTCCACAATGACCAGACCGCCTCGTTCAGGGCCCTTGTGTTTACCAGGATTTGGCCCGTCTGGCTTTGACAGCATGACTCTTGAAGTTTCCGTCCTGAGGTCCAAGTGTTTTCCTGAGGCGGTCGTTCAAACTATGTTGAAGGCCCGTAAGCCGGCTTCTGCTCGGATTTACCATAGGGTCTGGAATGCTTACTTTACTTGGTGTGCATCTCGCAATCATGACGTTTTCAAGTTTAGTACGGCCAAACTATTGGCCTTCCTACAACAGGGCCTGTACTTAGGCCTGCGTTTGGCCTCCCTCATGGTTCACATTTCTGCCTTGTCGGTTTGGTTTCAGAGAACGTTGGCTGCCCTGCCTGATGTTCATACTTTCACTCAGGGCGTGTTGCGGATTCAACCTCCTTATGTGCCACCTGAGGCTCCTTGGCATCTGTCGGTGGTGGCCTTCAAGAGTCTCTGATGGAACCTCTTGCCTCTGCTGCCCTTAAGTGGCTTTTTCCCTTAAGGTGCTATTCTTTTTGCTGGTTATTGCTTCAGCTAGAAGGGTCTCGGACTTGGGTGCCTTATCCTGTAAGTCTCCCCATTTGATTTTTCACCGTGACTGGGCGGTTCTTTGAACACAGCCAGGTTATTTACCTAAGGTAGTGTCTTCCTTCCACCTTAACCAGGAGATTGTGGTACTGGCCTTTAATTCTCCTGAGTTGTCTTCCAAAGAGCGGTCTTTGGATGTGGTACGGGCTCTCCCTATCTATGTGAAGAGAACATCCTCTGTTAGGAAATCTGATTCTCTTTTTGTACTGTTTGGTCTTCACAAACGAGGCTGGTCTGCTTCTCAGCAGACATTGGCCTGATGGATTAGAATGGTGATTGCACATGCTTATGTACAGGCTGGTCGACCGGTTCCTGCTACCATCAAAGCCCATTCTACTCTGTCGGTTGGACCTTCTTGGGCGTCCCACCGTGGTGCGACCCTTAAACAATTGTGCAAGGCTGCTACGTGGTCCTCAGCGAACACGTTCATTAGGTTCTATGCCTTCGACACTTCCGCCTCCCAGGATGCTTCCTTTGGACGCCGGGTTCTTGTGACCAGCTACAGTGCGTCCCCTCCCATAAGCTTTAGGACATCCCCGGATGTTAATCCTTGTGGAGCCCAGTGTACCCCGCAGCAGAAAATTTAGATTTATGGTAAGAACTTACCTTTGTTAAATCTCTCTCTGCGAGGTACACTGGGCTCCACAAGGCGCCCACCCTGACGCACCTAGCTTCTTTGGGTTGGTGTGGCATAGCCGCTGACACCCTCTCCTGTGGTGAGTGTGTGGTGTAATTGGCTACGAGTAATTGTCGTCTCTATGTACCTGCTACTGCATTGGGCTGGTTAACAAAACTGAGCTCCTGTGCACGGAGGCGGGGTGATATAGGAGGCGGCACTATGCATCTTGGGAAGAAGGTCAAAGCTTTGAGCCTGTTAGTGCCTCGAAACAAGATCCTACTCTATACCCCGATGTTAATCTTTGTGGAGCCCAGTGTACCTCGCAGAAAAATTTAACTACTGTAAGTTCTTGCCATAAATATCATTATTTGTCCTTCTGTCTGTATTTCTATAGTCCACTGTTTACAAGCAAAGATCGTGAAATTTGACATACAAGCGTATTAAAACACGGCAGAGGCAACTAAAAAAAATTAGAAATCCCCAGCACCCCTGGGGAAAGGGGGAGACAGCATAACTCCGGCATTGCTGGAGCATTGTACTCAGAAATTGGTACACATATGCCTTACAATCTGGCAACAAACACTGGACACCCCCAGGGGTGGTACAGCAGCACAGAGTATGTCAGCAGACAGCATAACTGAAAGGTCTGGAGCAATTTACATCAAACTTAGAACACATCTGACTTAGAATCTGGGAACAAACTCTGGGGGTTAGACACCCCTAGAGGTGGGACAGCAGCACAGAGTATGTCAGGAGACAGCATAACTGTGGCAGGCCTGGACCAATTTACAACAAACTTGGTACACATCTGACTTGGAATCTGGGAACAAACTGTGGGGGTCAGACACCCCTAGTGGTGACGCACTGAGTATTCAGGAGATAGCTTAACTCCTGAATGGCTGGACCTATTTACAACAAACTTGGTACACATATGACTTACAGGCTAGGAACAAACACTGGGGGTAAGACACCCCTAGCACTCCTAGGGGTGAGGCAGCAGCAGAGTTTTCAGCAGACCGCATAACTCTGGAATGTCTGGAGCAATTTACACTGAACTTGCTACACAACTGACTTACCCCCGCAGTGTTTGTTCCCAGAGTGTAAGTCATATGTGTAGCAAGTTTTGTTGTAAATAGGTCCAGGCATTCAGGAGTTATGCTGTCTCCTGAAATACTCTGTGCTGCTGGGCCACTCATAGAGGTGTGTTACCCTCACAATGTTTGTTCCCAGAGTGTAACACACTTCTAAGGGTGGCCCAGCAGCACAGAGTATATCAGGACATGCATGATATGTCAGTGATGACACAGGGCTGCATGTGACAGGGCCAGTGACATGATGTCAGGAGGGGAATGCAGGTAGCATAAACCCACACACCGTTATATAGTGGAACTAGCACTGTCCCCCAGCAGCACAGAGTATATCAGGAGATATATAATGTGCTGTGCTATATAAGAAACTGTAAAAATCGATAATTGCACAGGAGCACCGACATGATGTGAGGAGGGGAATGGAGTCAGCAGGAAGCCACAGGCTGAGCGTTATATAGTGGGAGGAGCAGGGTCTCCAGCAGCACAGAGTATATCAGGAGATGAGTGATGGATGAGCGAGGACAGGGCTGCATGTGACAGGGGCAGTGACATGATGTGAGGAGGGCAATGGAGGCAGCAGGAAGCCCCAGACTGAGAGTTGTATAGTGGGAAGAGCAGGGTACCAAAAAGGGGTCCGGCCATTACACAAAGTGTGTCAGGGAAGCAAGATATGTCTATATATTAGATCTCCAACCAATGTAAATTAACGAACAACTATTCTAATTTACCATCCTCATCCTGTAGCAAAGCATGGGTATTCAGCTATCTACAATGTTATTTATACTGTGTGTTTAATATTTACATTTATTTTTGTAAAGAATCCTGGGCATATATTTATTTATATTATACTGTCTTATGTGTATGTTTCATGATGGTAAAACAGAAGTCATGCAATGTATGTAATGCCAGATTCTCTCCTCTCTCTTGCTCAATATCTTGTGAAAGAAGATGGAAAGGATCTGTTTTATGGTGCACAAAAATCTAAAATATAACTTAATTCACACTTTAAGAAAAAAATTATATTTTATCAAGTTGACTTATGCAAAGTATTTCAAATACATGTATAAAGTTTGTGACAACGTAACAACACTGAATTACAAGAAAAAAAGCGAAAATAAACAAATATTTAATATAACAGCGGCTTTTTTGTGTCTGTTCTCTATAATTAAAGTCTCTTCATAAAATCCCTGGTATCGGGTATCCACTTTCTCACAAAATATCCACAATATTGATTTAAAGTGTCACTATTGTGCTTCTTATAAAAGTCTTGGCATATTGACCAGAAAAGACGGTTAATAGAAATTTGTAGCACAATAAACATGAATTCATGACAAAATGTTACTATTGTGCTCTTATAGAGATCTTGGCATATTGCGCGGAAGAAATGTTAGATAGAACTTTATAACACAATCATTCATGTAGAAATTTTGGACATGTGCCCCAGCTAATTCTTACTGTCATACGTCAAAAAAAGTAGTTACATGAGTTTTTGGTTTAAAAATTTCCACTAGCAGATGGCTATAATTAACATACAATTCTTGTCTTCCTAATTGCATTCACGGTGACAAGTATACGGTCAGCATATTATGTAGTAAATGATAGGTACGAAGGATCCTATAAAGGGAGGGTTTTTATATTATAGATTAAATAAGTATGGTCAGAAATACCTCTCACATATAGTGTCAGGTACGGCTAGTCTTCTGTATGCCGACTGACGGGATCCCGGTGCACAGTATACCGGCGCCGGGATCCCGACAGCCGGCATACCGACACTTATTCTCCCTCGTGGGGGTCCACGACCCCCCCAGGAGGGAGAATAAAATAGTGTGGCCACCGTGCCCGTAGCGTGGCGAGCGCAGTGAGCCCGCAAGGGACTCATTTGCGCTCGCCACACTGTCGGTAAGCCGGCGGTCGGGCTCCCGGCGCTGGTCGCCGGGAGCCCGACCGCCGGCATATCGTAGTGAACCCGTCAGGTACAAGGGTAAGATTACCTCTTACAAATAGTGTCAGTTAGATTAATGAGTCACCTCACATATAGTGTCAGGTGTCACGATAAGATTTTTCTCTTGCGTCCTAGAGGATGCTGGGGTCCACATTAGTACCATGGGGTGTAGATGGGTCCACTAGGAGCCATTGGCACTTTAAGAGTTTGAGAGTGTGGGCTGGCTCCTCCCTCTATGCCCCTCCTACCAGACTCAGTTTAGAAAATGTGCCCGGAGGAGCCGGTCACAGCTAGGGGAGCTCTGCAGAGCTTCTTTAGTAAAGACCTTTTTTTTTAGCGTTTATTATTTTACAGGGAGGCTGCTGGCAACCGCCTCCCTGCATTGAAGGACTGAGAGGGGGAGTAGTGTCTGCCCCGCAAGGTCTGAGCCACTATCTCCGCTGACAGGACACTGAGCTCCTGAGGGGATAGATCGTTCCCCGCCACGGGATTCCTCACCCCAGCAGCATGCCGCCACCCCCTTACAGAGCTGAAGATCTGTGGAGAGTGAGTCACCGACCTCCCTAACAAGTGGGGGCCGGTGTGAAGATGGTGGCAACAGGGTAGGAGCGCAGTATTAACTGCACTCCGGAGGCTCAGCGGTACTTAGTGTGGCACTGTGAGGGGCACCCTGAGCCAGCGCCTGAACCCTGCACTGGTCAGCAAGCCTGTCTGGGTCCGTGGATCTCAGTCAGCATTTTACCACAGGCCAGTATAATCCTTGTGAAGAGCGGGAAGACAGCGCCATTTTGGGGGTGGAGCTTCTCTGAGCGGACCCAGTAGCGTTTCAGCGTCATTTTCCTGCTTGCACAGCACTGTCCAGGAAGAGCAAGTCCCTCCACAGCAACTCCAGCTATCTCTCACGGTACCAGGGGGTTGTAGAAGAGGGGGGAGGCTGCATTAAGACTGTAACCTATTAAGGGGCACAGTCAGCGCTAGTAGGGGTCTCCCTTTACATTAAAAGCACTGTGTGGGTTGGCTCCAACCTCTGTGTCTCTTGCCATTCTTGGGGGTGAAACTCTGTCCTCCCGTGTGTGTGGTCTCCATTAAGCCATATCCAGGGACTGTCCTCTCAGGGTGATCCCATTCAATGTAATCAGAATTGCACACTGGTTTAGCTCAGATACCAGCAAGGGAGCCTGAGTGGTTATCCTCTATCAAATCTATGATTTCTCAGATTTCAAGTAGGGTTGCACAAAATGAATCTGCAACTCAGACTTTACAAAACTCTATGGCAGTCTGGCCCAGTTCTGGTACCTCAGGGCTCCCCGCTGTATATTCACATAAACGTGCTCTTGCGCAGATCATGCTGGATGATACGATACCGATTCTGACACTGCAGACGGTGACGGGGATGTGTTGCGGGGGGCTGCATCTCTTGCTAAAGGGGTGCAGTTGATGATAGAGGTAATTAGAGATGTGTTGAATATTGCTGATACAACACCTCAGCAGGTTGAGGAGGCATACTTCACTGAAAATAAGAAAGCCTCGCTAACCTTCCCTGCGTCAAAGGAATTAAATGCTATTTTTGAAAAGGCCTGGGAAAACCCAGACAAAAAATTCCAGATGCCGAAAAGGGTTCTGGTAGCATTTCTTTTCCCGGTAGAGGATAGGAAAAAATGGGAAAACCCGCCTATTGTTGATGTGTCCATATCCAGACTCTCAAAAAGGTGGTTTTACCGGTTCGAGGATCTACCGCCTTAAGAGAGCCGGCTGATCGTAAAATTGATAATATGCTCAAATCCATGTAAATGGCTTCCGGGGCAATACTACGTCCCATTATTGTCAGTGCTTCGATTGCCAAAGCTATAGTAAGGTGGTTAGGCACGTTACTTGAAGACTTGGATACTGTGGAAATGTGTTGTTGAATTGTTTTCAAGTAACCTTCAGGATTCGGCAGGATTTCTGGTAGAACCCATGAAAGACCTGGGTTCCATGGCTGCAGGAATTTCTTCCATGTCTGTATCTGCTCGTCGAGGACTGTGGTTGCGCCAGTGGTCTGCCGACATGGAATCCAGAAGAGGTGTGGAGACCCTACCCTACACAGGTCAGGCTCTCTTTGGGGAAGCGTTAGATGCGTGGATCTCCATGGCTACGGCTGGTAAGTCACCTTTTCTTCCCTCAGCTGCACCTGCTCCGAATAAACCCTTTTCTTAAGCTACATCACAGCCCTTTCGGTCTACCAAGCCCAGAAAGGCCATGCCTTCCACCACCTTCTTTCGGGGACGTCGGCCCAAGTCCAAGAAACCTGCGGCTGCAGGCTCCCAGGAACAGAAACCTGATTCAGGTACACCAAAGTCCTCCGTATGACGGTGTACTGCACGCCTCGGAGGTGGGGCCGGTGGGAGCGAGTTTCAGGCATTTCAGTCACGTCAGGGTGTCATCCGGCTTGGACCCCTGGGTGCAAGATATTGTGTCTCAGGGTAAAAGCTGTAATTTCAAATTCTCCCTCACCGATTGTTCAAATCAGGCTTCCCAGATTTGTTGGCGGACAGGACTGCCCTTCAAGAAGCCGTCCAGAAGTTGGTGGAGGCACAGGTCGTTGTGCTAGTATCACCTCATATGCAAAACAAAGATTACAATTCGAACCTTTTTCGTGATACCGAAACTGGATGGTTCGGTCAGGCCCATTCTGAACTTAATATCACTAAACCCCTTTCTGAGGGAGTTCAAGTTCAAAATTGAGTATCTAAGGGCAGTGATATCAGGTCTGGAGGAGGGGGAATTCCTGGTATCCCTGGATATCAAGGATGCGTACTGCCACAGTCCGATTTGGCTGCCGCATCAGGCGTATCTTCGATTCGCTCTGTTGGACTGTCATTTTCAGTTCCAGGCCCTGCCATTCGGCCTCTCCACAGCTCCGAGGGTATTCACCAAGGTGATGGCGGAAATGATGATTCTCATCCGCAGACAAGGGGTGAACATAATTCCATATCTGGACGATCAACTGATAAAAGCAACGTCCAAGGAGAAGCTGTTACAGTCCATAGCTCTCACAACCCAGTTTCTCAGGGAACATGGTTGGATCCTGAATATCCCAAAATCACATTTGGAACCAACCAGGAGGTTGTCCTTTCTGGGAATGATCCTCGACACAGAAGTGAAGACGGTGTTTCTTCCAGAGGAAAAAGCGTTGGTGATACAAACAATGGTCCGGGATGTCCTGAAGCCAACCCGGGTATCTGTTCATCAGTGCATTCGTCTTCTGGGAAAAATGGTGGCCTCTTACGAGGCCCTGCAGTACGGGAGGTTTCACGCCTGATCCTTCCAACTGGATCTCCTGGACAAGGGGTCGGGATCCCATCTACACATGCACCAGAGAATACGTCTGTCACCAAAGGCCAGGATTTCAGTCCTCTGGTGGCTGCAACTGCCTCACCTTCTGGAGGGCCGCAGGTTCGGGATCCAGGACTGGATCTTTCTAAAATGGATGCAAGTCTCTGGGGCTGGGACGCAGGAAGGTGGTCAAGTCTGGAAGCCGGCCTGATACAGGCTAGGAAAGGAGTAACGTTTAAACATTACCATCGAATTTTGAAAAAAAAATGTATCTTGGTATGAATCCAAGAAATTTCCTGTGGTGGAGTTTCAACTGGGACGGTTTCTCCTCTTCCTACAAGCCGGTGCGTATATGGGCCTGAGGTTGGGAATCTGTGAAGGTCCAGATTTCGGCCCTATACATTTTCTTCCAGAAACAATTGTCTGCCCTCCCTGAGATTCAGACCTTTTTGAAGGGAGTTCTGCACATCCAACCTCCGTTTGTGCCGCCTTGGGACCTTAACGTGGTGTTGCAGTTCCTCCAATCGGACTGGTTCGAGCCTCTACAAGAGATTGAGGTCAAATTTCTTACATGGAAGGCTGTCACGTTGTTGGCCTTAGCTTCTGCTAAACGTGTGTCAAAGTTGGGGGCTTTGTCCTCTAAAAGCCCATACTTGATCTTCCACGAAGATAGAGCTGAGTTCCGGACACAGCAGTCTCTTCCGAAGGTTGTGTCGGCATTTCATATCAACCAACCTATTGTGGTGCCAGTGGCTACTGACTCCTCAATTTCAAAGTCCTTGGATGTTGTAAGGGCTCTGAAAATCTATGTGAAGAGGACTGCTCGACACAGAAAATCGGACTCATGTTTGTCCTGTATGATCCCAAGAAGATTGGGTGTCCTGCTTCTAAGCAGACGATCTCTCGCTAGATCAGGTTCACTATCCAGCATGCGTATTCTATGGCAGGATTGCCGTGTCCTATATCTGTCAAGGCCCACTCTACTCGTACGGTGGGGTCTTCCTTGGTGGCTGCCCGGGGTGTCTCTGCTTTATAACTTTGCCGAGCTGCACCTTGATCTGGGTCGAACACGTTTACAAAGTTCTACAAGTTCGATACTTTGGCCTCTGATGATCTGAAGTAAAGTCAATCAGTTCTGCAGTAGCCTCCGCGCTCTCCCTACCGTTCTGGGAGCTTTGGTACATCCCCATGGTACTAATGTGGACCCCAGCATCCTCTAGGACGTAAGAGAAAACTGGATTTTAATACCTACCGGTAATTCCTTTTCTCCTAGCCCGTAGAGGATGCTGGGGTCCACTTCAGTACCATGGGGTATAGACGGTTCCACAGGAGCCATGGGCACTTTAAGAATTTTCCAGAGTGTGAACTGGCTCCTCCCTCTATGCCCCTCCTCCAGACATCAGTATAGGAACTGTGCCCAGGGAGACGGACATTTTCGAGAAAAGGATTCATTTTTAAGTTAGTGGTGAGATTCATACCAGCTCACACTTCAACCATGCCGCACAACATGGCATTCAACATAACACATGCTAACGGGAATGAACTATTGCAGCAACATGCTGAAAATAATTTTAACACAACACTTGTGTAACTACAATGAAATAACAACTGCGGGTGAATTACGCACTGGGTTGGGTGCCCAGCATCCTCTACGGATTAGGAGAAAAGGATTTACCGGTAGGTATTAAAACCAATTTTCTGCTGCGGGGTACACTGGGTTCCACAAGGATTGGACAATGGGGTGTAGAGTAGGATCTTGATCCGAGGCACCAACAGGCTCAAAGCTTTGACTGTTCCCAGAATGCACAGCGCCGCCTCCTATATCACCCCGCCTCCCATCACAGGAGCTCAGTTTTGTAAGTTGGTGCTGCAGTAAGCAGGCACTGAACAGAGGGGCTGCTCCAGGCAGCCCTAAGAAAAGCTTTTTATGAAGTACAAAGTGAAGACTTCAAGGGCAGCAGCGGTGGTAAATGTCTTGTGACATTCACTGCTGCAGCTCCAGCTCTCCACAGCGGTGCTGTACACTCCCGAGCCCTGGTTGCCGGGTACCTACAGCGGAGGCTCCGGTTTTCTTCACGTTAGACACACACGGCTGGGGCTCTCCAGGATCACGTGCCGGCGCTTCAGGAGGTGGTAAGTGGGTCCCGCTTGCGGGACCCGGTCTTTATCGCGATCCGGCGCGGTCAGTGGGAGGCGGGCCGTGCGCACTTGCGGTGGACACTCTGGCAGTACAGGCGATCCCACTAGATCGCTTGTACTGCCAGAGGTCAGGTTTTCTCTCTAAACCAATTCTTATATCGCCCACAGTACCCGGTGGTTTTGCCAGCAGAGGGGATATGGCTTAGACCTGAAGCCCCTCCCCCAGCCCCAGGGCGCCATTTCCAGTAAGTGTTCCCGCACTGGAGCTGCATATCTGTCTCTTTCCTCACTCCCTGTCAGTGTCTGCGGCACCATTATCCCTCAGCTCACTGTTCCTGGTACTGCTTGGGCAAATCCTCCTATGTAAAGCCGCCTGGTTGTCAGCGCTGTGACTTTACATGACACTTAAGTATTCTACCTACCTGACAGTGATAGTTAAGAAAGAGTGCACTTAGTCAGGGTTTTATAGTACAATTACCCTGTGATATACATCCAGTTCTTACTGTGTACTGTTATATCTATTGTTATATAGCTGTGTAAGCTAGTCCAGTGCAGTATTATTGTTAGTAATAACCTCTGCATTGTACAAACTGTGACTATTTGTGTGTGCATTTGATAGCGGAGTGGTGTTCATTTAGTGTCTTTCACTCAACCTGCTATCCCTATATTCCATAACCTGAGGGGGCTTGGTGCGTCCGGTGTTATCTAATATAGGATTTTCACAAAGATATACTGTATTACGTATTTTTCTCTGTGATTTAGTCACCATATCTCTCCTTTATCTCTGCTGGTGCTGGCTACACTGCGCAGGGGTTTGGGTTTAGAGGTATAGTGCTGCTGATAATTGTACTGTGTTACCTCATACTGCAAGTTATATCATGTCTGCTTCTGAGGGTAACGGTTCTGGGGCTGAACACACTGCTGGTGTTGCTGAAGCCACAGGCACATATGAGGAGAATATAGCAGCTGTGGGTTCTGGTTCTGGGGGCTCCTTACCCCCCAGTGGGACTGTGGCAGCGGAGGCATATACTGACTCACCGTGAGCCGCTTTTTCCACGCTTCTGCATACGCTAGTTCATAAACTAACACCCCCTATGGGACCCCCAATGCCGGTACAACCGTATGTGGTCCCTGCAGCTAACCCGCCGTGGGCGGACGATTTATCAGCTCAATTAAAAAAGTTGAACCAGTCCTTGACTACTAAAAAGTCTGACCAACGCTCGCCTAGGTCCAAGAGGTCCTCTAAGCGAGCTTTTTTCTCCTCACAATCCACTGCTGTCACTGACACCTCGTCTGATGAAGACGACACTTACACTGACCCAACAGGTTCTGACTCAGATATGGCTGATGGGGAGGGTAGTTCACATGTGGATGTTCCTGATCTTTTGGAGGCTATTAAGTTAATTCTGCAGATTACGGATGATCCCGAGCCATCTGTCCCTCCTAAGAAACCAGATAGGTTCAAGCATCAGAAAGTGGTTAAACAAGTTTTACCTCACTCTGATCACCTAGTGTATATACGTCAGGAACCCTGGGAAAACCCGAGTACGAAGATTGTGCCTCAAAAAAAAGATGCTGGCTCGCTATACCCTCGCGCCAGAGCTGTCTAAGAATTGGGAAATGCCTCCTCCAGTGGACTCACATGGGGCTAGGATGGTGGTTTCCTCAGCTCTACCTGTCACTACCATCACGTCTCTAAAAGAGCCTACGGATAAACGTGTGAATACATGCATACGGACAGCTGTACCACAAATATAAATAAGACACTCTTTTCTGCTACTGTCTATATGAGCAGACTGTTTCACCGTTGGCCTTAACACCATAGTACACAGTCTTTGTACCACTGAGGTTCCCTCATAGTGAGACACTTTGGTTATTTGCCGCGGTTCCAGTCCCATTGACACTGTAGCTAAATTACAAACCAAAACTCTCTATCAGAGTCTGTCCACAACTGGTCTTTGCTCTCAGCTTAGAGCAAGGACCCGTTGTGGTTGGACTCTGATAAACCAATTTTCAAGAGAGTTTTTAGCATGGAACCATGCCAAATGACCACAGTGACTCACTATGAGGTAACATCGGCCGTACAAAGACTCTGTACTATGGCGTTAAGCCCAACAGTGAAAATGTCTGTTCATATAGACAGTCATCTTGAAAGAGACACTGAAATCCATATAAAGGCGTGTCTTATTTATATTTTGGGTACGGCGGTCTGTATGCATAGGTCTACTGAAGTCTAATATCCAGGTTTCATCTTCAGTGACTCATTTTTCCATCTATATGGTGCGGCTACCTATACCCTATGTTTTTATAAATAAATTGTGTTTTGACATCTTTCTACTAAGTCTCTCTCTTATTATATTACATGTACATGAGTTGGGTGATATTCGTCAATCCCACTATCTATTGGTGCAGAATGAAGTTATAAAGAAACCCTTATGTGCTTGGCACCAACCTTGCTCAAGTAAACAATCTAGGAATTTTGACCTCTTGGACAGAACGGGTTCCACCCTTTTCCTTCAGACAATCACGTGTGGAGTTCAGAGTTTTTGGCAATATTACACTATTGTATTGCTTTGTTTCTACTATTTACAAATTTCATTGGAAATAAGGGAAAAGCGTATTACCATCTGTTCTTCGACAATCCAAAGCGCAAGTGAAATCGTTACTTTTTCTGCATCTGTATATTTATATAAGTTTGGTGACTTATTGGGCGGGATGTATTAAGATACATCGACGCCCCTCGCCGGTTACCGCAGCGATGTTGATCGCATATGTACTAACATATGCGATCAATATCGTGATGCGGTGACAGAGGCCCCCCGCGATACCTTTTAGGTGGTCTGCGGGGGGTCTCCGTCACCTCCCAGTGGTCCCCATACTGGCTAGACACCGGGAAGCCGCAGCAGGCTGCCCCCGGCGCCTCCTCCTCTCCCCTGCAGCCGGAAGGACCTCTGGCTGCATTGCTAGGGGGTGGAGGAGATTACCTTCCGGGTCCGGGGCAGCCTGGAGGAAGATAAGCCGGGGGGAAGGGGGGTCGGCTTCTGCGGCGGGGTCAGTGGGTTTGCAGCGGGCGGCGATAAGAAGCCCACAGGCTTCTATAGGGTATCGCCATCCAGAGATGGCGATACGCTGGACGGCAAAAACGCTGCAGTACGGTCTTAGTAAATTTGAAAATGCGGTAAAACCCCTGTTTTGGGGGGTTTTACCGCATTTTTGCTTTAGTACATCCCGCCCATTGTCTGTAAGGTCTTTGCTGCTTTGGAGGGCAGCACCATAGGAGGGATTATTTTTTATTGTTTTAAAAAGTGCTGTGAATACAGGTAGAGGGAGTGTGAATGTATTAATCTCATCAGGAGTCACTCTGAGGGCCTGAATGCAGCATGCATTTCATAAGTAAGGTAACTTGTATCACAATATGCATTCAAGGGATACTAATTTTGTTTTCTGAACATGACAAGAGTTTTACATAAATCAGTCCTGATATAGACCGGAGAGATCTGACAAGTGGACTTGGGGGCACGGGACGGTCTCTCTATTAGGAACTAGAGCTGCAGTATAACTACAGACAATGGTGATGGTGCTGCC
Organism: Pseudophryne corroboree; assembly: GCF_028390025.1. Lineage (NCBI taxonomy): Eukaryota > Metazoa > Chordata > Amphibia > Anura > Myobatrachidae > Pseudophryne > Pseudophryne corroboree. The sequence goes on along the minus strand of NC_086449.1, from coordinate 28,129,020 downwards.
ATTACTGCGCTCTAATATACAACTGTTCTGCTCATATAGGTGCTGGGGCTAGTAGAGGAAAGAGCTTTCTATCCAGTAGCAGGGTGTGCTGATTTAAATCAACTTGATTTAAATCATGATAATGTCTATTTATCCTAAAAGAATTGGGGAGTCTCCGGTGCGATGATATTCAGCATATAGAATTTATTATCAATGAAGAGGCCACGCCTATATTTCTGCGCAGAGAAACGTGACCCAAGACAGACTTCATCAATTATTCCTGTGCCTTCAGGGCATTTCACGCTTACATATATAGTACATAATTATACAATAATTCATAACTGATTGATCAATGGGGCGTGTATTGAGATAACAAGGGGATTATGAATTTATTGATTGATGGGCAATAACCGGAAGTCCCAAATATGGTCAGCTGGGCTAGATGTAATGGCTGATCTTTTCCTGAAGATGGCAGACTGGCTCCATGAGACTTGGATCTCCCATTCACATCAATAGGGCTTCTCAATTGGCTTTGTCAGCAAAAGAGGTCATCCTTGTTCATCAGGTCATGTTGTTCTTTCCAAAGCAAAGGTCCATCAGATATTCATTATCAAACCCTCATAAAATGTCATTAAGTTCTGGTTATCTAAATACAAGGGTCTCTATTGATAGATACGAACTCTCTGTCAGGTGATGGAACACAAAGGTCGAGAAGAAAACATTACTGTCAGGATGTTAGGCGCCGGGGTCCGCTCGTCTGCGCGGCCCAGCGCCTAGCAACTAGGGACGCCGTGCGCGTACAGCCGCCGGCTCCCTAGCAACGCTAGACGCCGGGCGCGCTGAGCCGCACGGACCCTAGCAACGGGGACGCCACTGGCGGACCGCGTTCCTCGTTGCTGGGTCCTTTTGAATTAATAGTGCACCTGTTCTCTGGACATGCAGCAAGGCAGCTGCACAGCATTTATTCTAATCAGCTCTGTCAGCAGCTAATTGGAGGACTCCTGATTAAATACACTCTCAGGGCTTCTCACAGACGCCGGTAATAGCTTCTTGCATGCTGTCCTGTTTGCTGAGAGTCTGTTTCCAGTCCTGCTGTATCCGGTCATTCTGGTTCTCTGAAGCCCTGTACTCTGGAGTTATCATCTCGTCCCTGGAGTCCTGAACTGATCACCGTTTATCATCCAGTGGTGTTCGTAAGTCGCGGCTTTGCCGTGTGTAGCGGCTCAGCCGCTTTACCCCTTTTATTTTGTGTTTGGAGCATTTGCGGAGGGTTCGGCTTCCACAGGTCCACTCTGGTATTCGGCGGTGCCGGGTAGGAGTATTGGGCAAGTGGATATTTTGGTTGTCCTTTTCCCTGGCGGTTTCTCCGCACATACTTTAGGGTTTTAGTTTGCTTGTAGCCCCTGGCCAGGTTGTCTAGTTAGAGGGCCTCTTGTTATCATCCTGTCTCGGACTTCCCTTTGTCTCTCACTAAGACCGGGGGGCATCGGAGTTGGGCAGACATAATCCGCCCTTCAAACGCGGCTGCCAAGGGCTCAAGAAACCATAGTCTCGCAAGGGATTTCTGACAGCACGGGTGAGACAACAGAGTTAGGGCGCCAGGGGCTATGGTTCTTTCCTGTTCCCTTCCCCAGCATTCCGTTACAGTGTTCCGGTCCTTGCCATAAGATCTCCTCTGACCAGGAGTGCTGGAATCATAACATTATTACCGACCATACCAAAACTTAAAATTAAACGGGGTTTAATTTTTTCTCATTCAGTTTTGTGAGAGTTTATCGGCCTCATAAATCCAACAGGTTTAGGGCCAAATCCTGGTCAGCTCTTAGTCAGCCAGATTCATGAACTTACTCAGATGGGTCAGGATCTTTCTCTTCGGGTGAAGTCGCAGAAAGATCTTTTGCGAGCTTCCCCAAAGGTAGTCCCTGAACCAAAGATGCATTTGCCTGACCGTTTTTCTGGTGATAGGAAAGAGTTTTTTAATTTTAAAGAATCCTGTAAACTTTATTTTTGTTTAAGACCGACTTCCTCGGGTACTGAGTCTCAGCGGGTCGAGATTATTATTTCTTTGCTCCAGGGGGATCCTCAGACCTGGGCATTTGGTTTAAAAGCAGAGGATCCGGCATTGTTGTCAGTTGACGCTTTTTTTGGGTCGTTAGGGCTCCTGTATGATGACCCTGATAGAGAAGCATCCGCTGAAAGTCAGTTGCGCGCTCTCAGACAGGGTAGGAATCCTGCGGAGGTTTATTGTATGGAGTTTCGCCGTTGGTCGAACGACTGTGGCTGGAATGACCCAGCCCTGCGCAGTCAGTTTCGCCTCGGCTTATCAGAGTCTATAAAAGACAGTCTCCTTCAGTATCCCGCTCCTGACACTCTCGATAAACTCATGGAGCTTTCTATTAAGATTGATCGTCGTCTCAGAGAGCGGAGGGCTGAAAAAGGAGCTCCTGTCAGGTCAACTCCATGTGTATATTCCATTCCTGAGGACGTAGAGGAGCCCATGCAGATAGGTCTCTCCCGGCTGTCTCCTGAAGAAAGAGCCAGAAGGCAAAATTCCGGTCTTTGTCTGTACTGTGGGGGTAAGGGACATTTTGCTCGTAATTGTCCAAACAAGTCGGGAAACGCTTTGACCAGGTGAATTGTGAGGGGGTTCACTTTGGTCTGCAGCTTATCTCCTCGAATAACTCCCTTTTAGTCCCAGTTAAGGTTTCCTTTGGCAGCCTCAGTTCTTTGGTGTCGGCTTTTGTCGACAGTGGAGCTGCAGGAAACTTTATGGACTTAACTTGGGCTAAAGCCTTAGGCATTCCTCAGTTACATTTGGGTAGGTGTGTCACCATGCATGGCTTAGATGGGAGTCCGCTGTTTAATGGGGTTATCTCTCTCTGTACACCCCCGGTAATACTTACTGTAGGAGCTCTACATTCCGAAAAGATTGAGTTCTTTCTTACACATTGCCCAGCAGTTCCAGTTGTTCTGGGTCACCCTTGGCTGGCCTTTCATAATCCCACCATTGATTGTCGGTCCGGGGAGATTTCCCAATGGGGTACTTTTTGTGCAAAGGAATGTATTACGTTTCCAGTCAGAGTAGCAGCTACCATTCCTGAACTCATTCCTGTGGAATACCAGGAGTTTGCTGATGTTTTCTCCAAAGGCAATGCGGACATTCTGCCTCCCCATCGGCCTTATGATTGTGCTATTGAGCTAATTCCTGGTGCCGCATTGCCAAAGGGAAGATTATATGCTTTATCCGGGCCAGAAACTGCGGCCATGAATGATTATGTTAAGGAGAGCCTAGAGAAAGGATTTATTAGACCATCAAAATCTCCTTTAAGTGCAGGCTTCTTCTTTGTGGAGAAAAAGGATGGCTCGCTTAGACCTTGCATTGACTTTAGAGCCCTGAATAAGATCTCAGTTAAAAATACTTATCCTTTGCCGCTGATTTCTGTCCTCTTTGATCAGTTACAGTAAAAAGCTAAAAACAGGAGCGCTGGGAAAAGAGAAAGATTATAAATAATAAATTGAATTAAAAAGTTGCAAACACCTGTGAACAAAAAGAAAACAGTTACTTTATAATGTTTACAGCACTTCTGTGCTGATGTGAAAGTCCTGTGCGTGAGTCCTTTTGTGGACACCGGAGCTGTGATCCGTGCTGCGGCTGCAGTGGGGAAACCTGACTAACTGTCTCTCCCTTACTCTGCCTACCTGTAGTCACGTCTGTCCCTCGGTTCTCACATGTAGATCGTGTTCCGCTGCCCCGTTCTTGATGGAACAATCATCACAAATGAAGAAGAAGTTTGTCCAAAGTGGATATAAAGAAGAAGACTTACAGAAACAGTTTAATCAAATTGCTAACATAGACAGAAATGAGATGTTAAAATACAAACGGAAAGAACAAAAGGACTTTCAATTAACATTTGTCACTCAATTCAACAGCCAACATCTAGCAGTGCTGTAAACATTATAAAGTAACTGTTTTCTTTTTGTTCACAGGTGTTTGCAACTTTTTAATTCAATTTATTATTTATAATCTTTCTCTTTTCCCAGCGCTCCTGTTTTTAGCTTTTTACTGTCATTATCAATTTAAAGGAGCAGCTCCACACTTTCTAGCGCGGGTCATTTTCCACATTTACTCTTTGATCAGTTACGTTTGGCTGTGATTTTTTCTAAAATTGACCTTAGAGGAGTGTACAACCTCATCCGAATCAAATCTGGAGATGAGTGGAAGACGGCCTTCAGTACTCAGTCGGGTCACTACGAGTACCTGGTGATGCCGTTCGGCTTGTCTAATGCTCCAGCAGTTTTTCAAGACCTCATAAATGATGTTCTCCGTGACTTCCTAGGGAAATTCGTGGTCGTTTACTTAGACGACATCCTGATTTATTCTGAATCAATGGAACAACATGTTACCCAGGTGCGTCTGGTTCTTCAAAAGTTACGTGAGAATCATTTATATGCCAAGCTGGAGAAGTGTGAGTTTCATGTCACGGAGGTATCTTTTTTAGGGTACATTATTTCCCCTCGGGGATTTTCCATGGAACCAAAGAAGCTCCAGGCCATCCTTAGATGGGCGCAACCCACCAATTTAAAAGCAATTCAGCGCTTTTTAGGGTTTGCAAATTATTATAGGAGGTTCATTCATTCTTTTTCTGACCTGGTTGCTCCCATTGTAGCTCTGACAAAGAAGGGAGCGGATCCTACCAACTGGTCGCGTGAAGCTGAGTTGTCCTTTCAGGCCTTGAAACAAGCCTTTGTCTCGGCTCCAGTCCTCAGACATCCCAATCCGGAATTGCCCTTTGTTGTGGAGGTTGATGCCTCGGAGGTTGGAGTGGGGGCTATCCTTTCTCAAAAGGATCCGGAGTCTCTGGAGTTACATCCTTGTGCCTTTATGTCCAGGAAATTCTCCTCCGCTGAATCCAACTATGACGTTGGTAACGGGAGTTACTGGCGATAAAGTGGGCTTTCGAGGAGTGGAGGCATTGGCTGGAGGGAGCAAAACATACTATTTCAGTATTGACTGACCATAAAAACCTGCAATACATCGAATCAGCTAAGCGGCTTAATGCCCGGCAGGCACGTTGGGCTTTATTTTTTACTCGTTTCAAATTTATAATCACTTTCAGGCCTGGTTCCAAGAATACCAAGGCTGATGCCCTGTCACGCAGCTTTCTTCCGGTTCACAATAACAGTCCTGTTACTCCCATACTTCCATCTTCGGTCATTTGGGCAGGCCTCACACATGATTTATTTACCCAGTTAAAACAGCTTCAACACCAAGCTCCTGGAAATACTCCTGCTGGTCGTCTTTACGTCCCTGAGTTTTTGAGAGCTACTGTTTTGACTGAATTCCATGATAACAAAGTTTCCGGGCATCCGGGAATCTCTAAAACTTTGGAGTTAGTCTCCCGCTCAGTATGGTGGCCTGGTCTTTCTAAAGACGTTAAGGAGTTTGTTTATTCATGTCAGGTTTGTGCACAGCATAAGGTTCCCTGTTCCTTGCCTATCGGGCAACTTATGCCCTTAAATGTCCCTCTCAGGCCATGGTCTCATATTTCCATGGATTTTGTGGTTGACCTTCCCCTTTCAGCCGGATTCCGAGTCATATGGGTGGTAGTGGACCATTTTAGCAAGATGGCTCATTTTATTGCTCTTCCTCGACTGCCATCTGCCCAAGTTTTGGCAGTTTTGTTTCTCCGCCATGTTTTCAGACTTCATGGGTTGCCTACTGATATTGTTTCTGATCGGGGTCCACAATTCATCGCACAATTCTGGAAGTGTTTTTGTGCTTCATTAAAGATGAAATTGTCGTTAACATCCGGTTACCACCCACAATCCAACGGGCAAACCGAGCGAGTTAACCAATCATTGAAACAGTATTTGCGTTTGTATTCAGCCAAACTCCAGACTGATTGGTCCGAGTTTCTTCCGTTGGCGGAGTTTGCCTACAATAATTCTTGTCATTCCTCCACTAAAGTGTCTCCATTCTTTTCAGTTTTTGGTTTTCACCCCAGAGCTAATTCTTTTTTTCATCATTCCTCAGTCTCCTCGCTAACCTTAACCTCCCATCTCAGAGCCATTTGGAAAAAAGTGCACCTTGCTCTCAGAAAAGCGGCCTTTCGAGAGAAAAATTTTTCTGACATGCTCCGACGTCCTTGCACTTTTAAGGTGGGAGATAGGGTATGGTTGTTGACTCGTAACATCAGGCTTCGACAATCCTCGGCTAGATTGGGACCCAAATTTATTGGGCCATTTCTTATTATTAAAAGAGTCAACCCAGTTGCCTTCCGGTTACGTTTACCAAGATCTCTCAGGATTGGAAATACGTTTAATTGCTCCCTGTTGAAACCATACGTTTCTTCCAGTAGATTTCCTCGGAGGATCTCTCAGGGTAGATCTCTGGTGGATGTACAGGGACAACAGGAGTTCTTGGTGGAGAAGGTTCTCGATTCCAAATTGTCCCGGGGCCGGCTTTATTTTCTGGTTCACTGGAGAGGCTATGGTCCGGAGGAAAGGTCTTGGGTCCTGGATAAGGTTCTTCATGCCCCGAGGCTCAAGAGGGCTTTTTTTCGGGAATTTCCTCGGAAACCTGGCTTTAGGGGTTCCTGGACCCCTCCTCAAGGGGGGGGGTACTGTTAGGCGCCCGGATCCGCTCGTCTGCGCGGCCCGGCGCCTAGCAACTAGGGACACAATGCGCGTACAGCCGCCGGCTCCCTAGCAACGCTAGACGCCAGGCGCGCTGAGCCGCACGGACCCTAGCAACGGGGACGCCACTGGCGGACCGCGTTGCTGGGTCCTTTTGAATTAATAGTGCACCTGTTCTCTGGCCGTGCAGCAAGGCAGCTGCACGGCATTTATTCTAATCAGCTCTGTCAGCAGCTGATTGGAGGACTCCTGATTAAATACACTCTCAGGGCTTCTCACAGACGCCGGTAATAGCTTCTTGCATGCTGTCCTGTTTGCTGAGAGTCTGTTTCCAGTCCTGCTGTATCCGGTCATTCTGGTTCTCTGAAGCCCTGTACTCGGGAGTTATCATCTCGTCCCTGGAGTCCTGAACTGATCACCGTTTATCATCCAGTGGTGTTCGTGAGTCGCGGCTTTGCCGTGTGTAGCGGCTCGGCCGCTTTACCCCTTTTATTTTGTGTTTGGAGCATTTGCGGAGGGTTCGGCTTCCACAGGTCCACTCTGGTATTCGGGGGTGCCGGGTAGGAGTATTGGGCAAGTGGATATTTTGGGTGTCCTTTTCCCTGGCGGTTTCTCTGCACATACTTTAGGGTTTTAGTTTGCTTGTAGCCCCTGGCCAGGTTGTCTAATTAGAGGAGAAATTAGTATTAATTGCTTAATACAAGTTCTGGCGCTGGGACTTGTGCTGGTTCTCTAAGCTGCTACCACAGTGAGAGACAGTCAATCTCTCATAAAACTGATACTACCACAAGAAGAAAAGATAAGATAGCGCTGACAAGTTAACTAAACACAGGTGTTTTTCCATAAAATGAATCACATTTATTTAATGATACTAGACATGTAATCATGGATAGTTGTACACATTTAAAACCATATATTAAAAAGCCTCTTATAGCCAGTCTCTAGCCCACGACACTTGATGTAAATCGAGCACACCTATTTATGTTAATAGAGTCCCTATGACCGGTCACAATATCTATAGCCACCTTCGGGACACCTTGACAGCCGTTGTCCTTGCGGACTTATTTCATCTATGGACGTGGAAAATTAATACAGGGAGAACCACCAAACATCTGTGTCGGAACGGAGACAAGCCTCTGGACCTTCGCTAGGTGGGATACCCGGCTAATCCACAAAAGCATTGGTAACTATACCATAAGATTGGACACGTCTGCAAATCAGTATCAAGGATCCTGTTGATATTGTGACCGGTCATAGGGACTCTATTAACATAAATAGGTGTGCTCGATTTACATCAAGTGTCGTGGGCTAGAGACTGGCTATAAGAGGCTTTTTAATATATGGTTTTAAATGTGTACAACTATCCATGATTACATGTCTAGTATCATTAAATAAATGTGATTCATTTTATGGAAAAACACCTGTGTTTAGTTAACTTGTCAGCGCTATCTTATCTTTTCTTCTTGTCTAATTAGAGGGCCTCTTGTTATCATCTTGTCTCGGACTTCCCTTTGTCTCTCACTAAGACCGGGGGGCATCGGAGTTGGGCAGACATAATCCGCCCTTCAAACGCGGCTGCCAAGGGCTCAAGAAACCATAGTCTCGCAAGGGATTTCTGACAGCACGGGTGAGACAACAGAGTTAGGGCGCCAGGGGCTATGGTTCTTTCCTGTTCCCTTCCCCAGCATTCCGTTCCAGCACTCCGGTCCTTGCTGTAAGATCTCCTCTGACCAGGAGTGCTGGAATCATAACACAGGAGAATTACTTCTATATGAGAATTGAGATCTTAATTACCAATGCTAAAATGCTATATGTTTAAAAGCACAATTTCTGAGTCAATACAGATGTATATTTGATTTTTCTTCATCATTCCTGTCTTTTGTTTAATCTCTAAACATAACATATAATTAATCAAATATTCATTGTATTCAAATTGATTTTCCCCAAGTGAGTGTAATGTGATATATGAGATAGGAAAAGGAAAACCCGTTCTCTGGATGCAATCGCTGGCACGAGTCCGTTGAGTATCAATGTGAAAAGTTTCAACCCTCCAGAAAACTTGGATAGATAAGAGAAATGAAAGAGGTAGTGACAGAACATGTTCTTGTCTTCTTCAACCTGGCTATAGGTTGAGGTTCCTTCTTACTATGTGTATATATATGATGCGTGAGCGTGTAAGCACCTCTTAAGAGTATATTTCTGATAATCTGGCTATGTGTGATAATATTGCTAATTTGCTATGTGTGGACTACTGCAGTGTAACTGGGGTCATTACCATAAGCTTGGTTCGTGGCTTCCTTTCGGGCTGTGTGAGTATTTTTCCACACGAGCGTCCAAGAATAGGCAGGCATTTGATTGTTTCATAAATTATAAAGATTATAATTATTATCATAACAGTGTAGTATAGAATAAAGCCATTTTTAAATTCCGGCTCCCATCCATCCGAAGGGGTCCCAATCAGCCTATTGGGTCATATGCTCTTGTATATCCTGCAACAATTTAACCTTTTGTTCAATGGGATTATAATTATCTGAGATGTTAAAACAACACATTCCTTTAAATTGTTCACAACCACTTCCTGCCTTTAGCAACAGGTTGTCAATGGCCACCCTATTTTGAATCATACCATCTCTTCTTCATTTATGAGAGCTATAGCTGTACTGGTGGCTATTAGGGTTTTAGCCAATCCACAAGCTATGCTGTTTATTACTCTTGTATTATACAGGCTGAGTCCTGGGACTCCTATAAGTGAAAAAGCTAATGCTGAATACTGTGCCTTGCTGAGTAGTGGCAAGTCTAATCGACAATCGGGGTCTAGAGACCTTTTTTCTTTACTGTGAGAGTCCAAAGTAGTTATGTTTGCATGTGCTGCTACAAAAGTAAGTCTGCCTAGATAACAAATTCCTGTGTGATTCGCTGGGTAGTAGGAATATGTGATAGCCCCACATACTAGAAACAAGTCCTTGGGCATATACATATCAATTCTAGGGCGGCTTATTGTTACCAAGGAAATACACTTTGGGGTAACCCCTAGAGACTCAAACTGTGGCTTACCAACAATATCCCAACAGTTCTTTTCAAATATACTAGGCTGGATCTCCAGCTTATACCTAGTGGTGTGATACCGCCCGGTTTTATCTTCCGGGTTGTTGGTCCCTAATGTTTCCATGTTAAAGGTGATATTTTTTCCTGGTAGCAATTCTATCTTCTGCATTTCTTCTATTGTTATTGGAATACATATAAAGCAGGTCTTATAAGCTTCTCCCACATGTTTGGGCGGTACTACACAGAAAGCATTACTATGGGCGGCAGCTGTGGCCAATTCTACAAAGGTGTTCCTCTCATATACTCTAGCCTTTTCGACCGGGCCATCATAGGGGTTTTCACTTGTCTGTGTGTTCTTATTCCTATTTTTCCCTTCTTTGGGGTGCCATTCCTGATCATGAAGTGTGTGGTGTGTGTCTGAGTGTTGTGTCCGAATCCTCTCCGAACCTTCATAACACTATATTATGCAATCATTCTGAAGGACCCTCCCATAGTGGACAAGATACATCAATACACATTTACCATTTTGTGGCACTCAATCTGTTCTAGGGGATCCTGGCTCTGCGTGCCCCTCCAAAAACCAGTGGGTCATCGTGGCACCAATCTATACATCTTTGTTCAGGGTTTTGTCCGCAATATTTACAAATACATCTGGCTATTGGGAGTAGCTGCTGACATCTATTTGGGTACACCTCTTTAGCTTCTCTTTTCTTTCTCTCTTTTCTTGTGTCTAGGGCTGTGATGAGAGGCATATAACTAGGATAGAGATGTATTACTTACTCAAAGGTCATCAGAGACATACCCTCGTGCACATTATCGGACTGACCCTGCCCTGGACACTCAGTCATCCTAGTCAGTAAGTAGTAAGTCAATAATCCCCCATCCATATAATTATTCCCAGGCTTACAACTGATACTCCAATCTCGATGGCCCTTCTGGATCTTTTCCTCACCTGGGGGTAAATTTACTAAGATGGGAGTTCTATTCAAGATTAGATGTTGCCTATAGCAACCAATCAGATTCCAGGTATTATCTTCTAGAATGTGCTAGATAAATGAGAAATAGAATCTGATTGGTTGCTATAGGCAACATCCCATCTTAAATAGAACTCCCGTCTTAGTAAATTTACCCCTAGTTGGGGTTTTGCAATACTGATTGTCCCTTATCATTCTCAACATACATTTTACAAAACCAGGCCATTTTATTATCTCTTAGTCTCTAGTTACTGGAGTTCCTCAAAAAGAGCCAGCAAGTTCAATGCTTCTGCAGCTTCTTCCTCTGGTGGGCTTTTCTGGGACTCTTTGCTCTTCCTGTCCTCAGTCACTTTCTTGCAATGCATGTATCCAAGCTGTTTTTTCTGCAACCTTTATTGCCGTGGGAGTGGTCAACATTACTTGGTAAAGTCTCTCCCACCTGTCTACAAATGAACCAGAGCATAAGAAGTTTCTAACCATCACAAATTCTCCTGGTTTCACTTCATGGCATTTCAAGTCACTTTCATTAGCACCTTTACAGAGAATTAGTCCTTTGTGTATTTGTTTGAACTGTTCATGCAAGTCTAGGACATATTTTGTGGTTAGATCATGTAGAGTGGAGTGGCTCTCTTCTGGGCCTATCATCAGGTTGGGATGTTTTCCAAATAACACCTCGTAAGGGGACAGACTGAGATGAGGTTTGGGAGTCACTCTAATGCTGTGCAATACGATGGGCAGTGCCTCTACCCAGTTTAGGCTTGTCTCTTCTATGACCCTGGAAAGTTTGTTCTTTATAGTATAATTAACTCTTTCAACGAGGCCAGCTGCTTGGGGTCTGTAAGGACAAGGGAGTTTGGACTCTATACCCATGATCCTACACATCTCTTGGAAAACCTTACCCGTGAAGTGTGTGCCTTGATCTGACTCAATAATCTCTGGAATACCATATCTAGATACAAATTCCTATACTAGTTTTTTAGCTGTAAAATGTGCTGTGCAGGCTACCGCAAGGTAGGCCTCAGGCCAACCACTGAAGATGTCAACACAAACAAATGCATATTTGAAATTTCTACAAGGTGGTAACTGGATGGTCTATCTATATTGCCTGGAAAGGTTCTCGGGTAAGCGGAATGTGGGCAATTGGTGCTGGGACAGTCTTACCTGGGTTCTTTCTTACACAGATAAGGCATGATTGAGCTTTCTTACCTGCATAGGATGAAAAACCAGGGGCAAACCAGTAGGCCCTGAGGGTCTTTACCATAGCTTACTTTCCTAGATGAGTGAGCCCATGGGCTGCCTCAGCCAGGCTTGGTAGTATGGCTTTTGGTGCTACCGGTCTTCCTGTAGTGTCCCTCCAGATACCAGAGGAATCTGGACTGCACCCTTTGAGCTTCCACGAGGATATTTCCTGCTTTGAACAAGATTGGTACAAATGCATTAACGTTCCAATGTTACAGGTGAGAATATTTGCAAAGAGATGAGACTCTGTATCTCTGGCACGGAGCTATGATTGTTTAATGCCACTGAGGCTGCTGCTTTTGCTGTTTCATCAGCATAGGTATTTCCTTTTGACACTAGGTCTGAGTGGCTTGTGTGAGCTTGACATCTGATGACTGCTACTTCTTTTGGTAGCAATACCACTTCCATTAGGTACTTTACTATCTCTGCGTGAGAGATCAGTGTTCCATTTGATGTTAAAAAAGTCTAGTTTCCAAATAGCGGGAAAATTGTGCAGAATGGCAAATGCATATTGTGACTCAGTATAAATGTTAACAATTTTGTTGCGCGCCAAGTAATATGCCCTCCCCAACGCTATGAGTTCTGCTTTTTGGGCTGAGTGAGGTGGTGGAAGCAGGAATGCTTCAATGACATGTGTATCGTCCACTATGGCGTATCCAGATGTCAGAATGCTCATGTCATTTTGGAGGTGGCAGCTACCATCAACATACAGGTTCAAGTCTGCATTTTGTATCTCAGTGTCTCTTATATCTGGTCTTGGAGTGCATAAGGTCTGGGTAAGCTTTTCACAATCATGATCAGCTACCTTTTCCCCACTTTGTGACTGGTAAGTCACACCTGGGAGGAAAGGTAGATGATTCATGATTGTGAAAAGCTTACCCAGACCTTATGCACTCCAAGACCAGATATAAGAAACAAACAAAATCAAGGTGTTTAATGTATTGTTAAAATGAACTTTGAATATTGAAAATTTTACAGTTGTGTTTCAAGAATTCAATATTTATTACCATGCATGTAGAGCTAGAGTCACAGACACTGCAGGCAGTCCCATTTGGAGGTGTTTACTTCCTCTGGGACTGCCAGACTGGGCTGCGATAAGCAGATAGCTGGCTTCCTGTAGGAAGCCACTTCTTGCCTCGTAAGCCCTAGCTGGCTTCTATGGACTACAGCTGATGCTGGGTTCCAGCCAGCAGCATGAACAGAGGACCCAGCGGCTGGGACAAGGGAGGGGCCCAGCAGTACGGACTGTGGTAGCCCCCCTTCTCCACTAAGGTAGGAGCCGGCGCTGATTATGATTCATGTGATACAAAGAGGCCGGGACAACAATTTCTTCATTCAGGTGAAATTTAGATACCACTTTAGGAAGATTACCAGATTTGGTTCTGGATGAAAAATCAGAAAAGGAGGGTAACATAAAGTCCCTAAATATGAAACTCTTCTAACTGAAGCAATGGCCAGTAGAAAAAGAACTTTAACGGTCAGCCATTTGAGATCCACTTGCTTTAGTGGTTCAAATGGAGCAACATGAAGCGCCTTTAAGACTAAGTTTAAGTCCCAAGGTACTGTAAATGGAACAAAAGATGGTTGGATGTAAAACATTCCATTTAAAAAAGTGAGAACATCCTGTAGGTTAGCTATTTTCTTTTCCTGACACCTGTACTCTCAGGGAAGCTACCCGTAAAACTTTTTCCATTCCTACCTGAATGAATGCTAGGACTCTGGAAACTCTGAAATACCTAGGGGTAAATTTACTAAGGTGGGAGATTTTTAGAACTGGTGATGTTGCCCATAGCAACCAATCAGATTATACCTACTATCTGCTAGAAGCAGCTAAATAAATGGTAAGTAGAATCTGATCGGTTGCTATGGGCAACATCACCAGTTCTAAAACTATCCCACCTTAGTAAATTTACTCCCTAGAGTCTGTCAAAGTCAAATTGCATATTTTGATATTTAGAATACACTATGTAATTTACCAATGGATGTGTCTACAATGCATGCATCAAATACGCATGCTATTGGCTAATACGGTAGGGCACGAATTACTAACGGCAAGTTACGGTGCGCATTACGGTAGAAGATGCATTTGTTAATAAATATCATACTGTAACAAAATAGAAAACATTTCTTATATACACTCAAATGTATTACAGCCAGAAATACAAATTCCTATAGTATCCTAAAACATACAGTATCAGATTGCTCTGTCCAAACAGCCATTGTTACCATGGAAGATAGACCTTGGACTGAGTGTGTAAATACCGTTGTTTGCTCCAATTGTTAACACGAACAATTGAAACTTGGTTCCATGTTGCTCTAACAAACAAGAATCCAAATACAATACAATAGCAAAGATATGCAGATTCCTGATTCCCTAACACACATTCATGTACATCAGAATCCTGTGTATTTATATTCAATAAAATACAGGCCAGATATTGATACTTGAATTAAGAGTGATATGTATTATGTATTCTGGCTTTATGGTTTACACAGCACTGACCTGTCCCCTACACAATGAGTTATACATATCCTTTACACAACTGGTCAACTATATATATAATATAGGTATTGTTCCATTAAATATCAAGCCATACATGTAGTACAGAGATGAGACTGCATAAGGATACTGTGTGTAGGATCAAATTGTTCAGAGTCACATAAGTAATAATTCGGTGGTTGTGAGGATATTGTCACATATTGCGGCAACAAGTTATTAGAGATACCGGATTCGTGAATATTCTTGTATGATACTGTGGACAGTTTGAACTGGTCTTTAGGTGGGAGCCCAGAAGTAAACAACTGTAATCACATCACTGTAATCACATCACAAGATTAGGTATTGCTCAGTGTTCGAGCTGACCAATGAGCCATGGTGTACTGACTATGTCCCGCCCCTGGACCAATGGAAGAAGATCTTACATTCCCCATTGTGCTGTTATTGGAACATTGTACAAAAGGACGCACCTGGCCCAGGTTTCAGTCACCTTTCTGAGAGGTCATCATGTAAGACGACTGAGGCCTGTAATCCAGTGGCGCCGGCGTATGACGGTAACTGTTACTATTGTATTGGTATAGTTGTATTGCTAATTGAACTTGCATTTATTTCCCCTGTGTCTGTTGTGTATTATTGTACATATTATTGTATCTTTGAATTGTATTGTGTTGCTACAGTGTAGCATTGTTATCCCTTTGTGTCCGCTAGGGACTAATATATATGGTTATTGGGTTGGACCTAAATTTACCCCCCTGTCTTGACTAAGTTATTTAGTTAATCTGGCAAAGTGTTAGGGATGCTTCTGACACTATAACAAGGTTTAAGTGTGGTATTACGAGAGCGTCACAATGCTCAAAAGGTACGCTAAGTGGCGCTACACATAGGTACGCCCATAGCTAGGAATAAAGTGTTAACAGTGTAACACTGAGCAACTGACTTATTGTCCATCAGTTTACTTTAAAAACAGTTTATCACAAATGGGGGCTCTAGTCGGCTGTTACATACTTTAAAACAAGTACCGTACGCAAGACTTATGTTTATCAGCAAAGGGTGGGATTGACATCATCTAACTCATGCTGGAAAAACCAAGTCTGCATCGGTACAAAGTTTGAAAGGTGCTAACGCAAACCCGCAGACAATAAGTTCAGTCTCTTGGTATATTGAAAAAAGAAAATATCATATATTGTATTTCTATTGGGTTTATTGTCATATTCTTGTTTGCCACAACTAAAAATGGGGTTTGCTGTTGGAATTGCTTGAATCACAGTTAAGCTGTGCGAGCGTTACATTCGCACAAGCGTAGGCACAGGCCCGTTCGTAAAATCAATACTCCGGTAACCATCGGAGAGTGATTTGCGTATAGTGCATAGGAGATTGTTGAAAAAAGTTGTGTAATTGACTGTACTGTTGTGTGTTTTAGGCCCAAGTCTCTACCACACGGCAACTTGCCACACGGTATTAAGCTTGGGCCCATAAGGTGATGTGAGGCATCCGTAACGCATAGCATGAGTGACACACGCATGTGAAGCAATGTGAAAGCATGCTCACGTCGTGTGTTTGGCAACACGTTGTGCCAAACATACGTAAAGAGGGCGTGACTGCGTGCATACATTGCAGAACTATCGCACATGCTTTCGTAGTCGCATACTCATGTTGCATCACTGACTCACTTCCGGCGGTGTCTGTGGGCATGGTTGCGTGACTGACGCACGTGCACACATGTGGTCGCTTATGTTCACTGCGTACACAGCGCACGTGCAGGTCCAGCAGCGGGCGGTATGCAAAGCAATACTATTAATAAGTATATTCAATTATACTATTAATATGACAGTAGTTTTTATTTTGTTTCCACTAAAGCAATTCAAACTTATTGATTTTATTACAAATTATTAGTTAAGGGTTTATACTCGTGTAACATCCGGAGAGGAACTGTCGACTAGAGAAAGTTTCTGCACAGAAATATAATTGTAGAAGGTATTGTTTGGGACTCACATTCACTCTTCATTAAAAGCTAGTTAAGAGGCGACGCTAGTTAAGAAGCGGTAGTGAAGTGACGCTAGTTAAGAAGCGATAGTGATGTTTAGGATATGAGGGTGTTGAAATCGTAGCCTATTTGAAACCGATTAGCCAGGTGCAGGGGGCATAGCCTAGTGAAATTGTCTCCCAAATAAAGGAAAAAAAACGCTGGTTAAGAGTCAATAGTGTTGGTTAAGAGACACTAGTTCTGGAACAAAGGGACTACCGAGTTCATACAGTTTCCCCAATCGCAGGGTACAAGGAGAACAAGTGTCCTTGTGTGGTATGACTGGTCCGCATGACCGTAGGTGAGACATGGCCGTGATTGAGATTACATTTCCTTCGTAGCGTGCGCTGTTCGCTTATGTGTCGGACTAGCTGTGTCTACTGAGGAAGTCTTTGGGGGTCCTTGGAAAATCGCCCACTGGGCTCTGTTGACAGGGAACATCTTATCTCATCACAATGGGAAATAGAGGTTCACGCAGGGAGACCGTGCTACGTAGGGATCAGGAGCAAGACAGACCCAAAGGGCCTGCCGGGTTCATCATGAAGATAAAATACGGAGAGTATGCAGTTGCTCACATGGGGGAATGGGTTAAAATGACCGCTGAGAGTAAAGTAGATTTTTCGAGTGTTGCCAGTTTCGATCCGGATGTTTTACACGCTGTTAGAGATAAAGTATGCCTGCTCTCCTCAGACAAAGCAAGAATAAGGTATAATGATTGTCTCAACTTGTGGCAACAGGAAGGTCGGGCACACGGGGAAATTAGTTGTTTAGCCAATGCAAGTGCAATTAGCCTGGTAAATAAAAGTGCACCACCCGCTCCATATGCACATGAGGGGGCAGTTACCATCAAGGGGGAAACTAAGAAAGTGTCTGACAAAATTGTGAAGCCGTCTAACTTATACCCCGTGTTAACTCCTTTTAAGGAATCCATAAGTGATGATGAAACGACCCTGACCTCAGCCATCTCCTATGCAATAAATCTAAATGAAGGGCAGAGCCAGGCAGCCAGAGGAAGTGCTGCTTCCCAATCAGTGGAGATTGCTGACGTCAGCAACACAGCAGGAGAGGTATGTAAGTATGGTGCACTACACAGCACACAGACAATAGTACCCAAATCGTGTCTGAGAGCTCGGAAGTGGCACAGACGTACCCTCTGCGCACCATGGACGTCCTCTATTGGAAGGCAGACAGAGAAGGGGTGATACCTGTAAGGCAAATGAATATGTACTGCTCCTGGACTAGGTCGGAACTGCGGTCCATTATCGCAGAATTCCCAGATCCCCCAAAAAATCTGACTGCATGTCAGAAATGTATAAAGGATCTGAGTAACGCGCACGAGCCCACCATTAAATATTGGCGGGTCGTGTTAAGGGCTTGTCTTCCATCCCATATTGACGTCACGAAATTCATTCGAGATTGTAAAGTGGGGGAAGACAAGTCCTTAAGCGATGCAGATAACCAGGAAAATATATGTATGATCAATCTGCAATTGGGTGTGTATTTTCCGACGACAATCGAATATAGCAAGATATTCACTATCAAGCAGAAAGATAGTGAATCGGCGAGCGAATATTTCAACAGGGCCTTACAATCCATATCCAAGCACACAGGTATCACCAACTTCAAAGACAGCACGCATCATAGGGAGATGGTTGTCTCTGTGCTGATGGATGGGCTTAAAGAAACCTTGAGGTCAGAGTGCAGACTTCCTTTCCTAACTGGAGGGGCAAGACAGTAGAGCCTTGAGGGAATCTGAATGACTGTTAGCATCCAAGCTTTTAGTAGTGCTCCAGCCAATCCGTAGCTGTGCATGCAAAACACCACATACGGGGAACCCAAGAGAAAATCTATTGTATGCTATAATTGCAATAAAGAGGGTCACATATCTAGACAATGCCCAGTGACAGGGAACACTAGGAGATACAACACATAAAAGGGACTGGGAACCACATAGAGGAGAGACACGTAGGTACCCACCTAGAAGGGACTGGGAGGAGTCAGACGGGTCCCAGCGCATGCCCCCACCTCACTTTCTAGCTGACACTATTTCACGGGTGGGTCACACCTGTAGCCGGTTAGACTCGACACCATAGAGACGAACCTCAGGTACGTGTCAGCATAGGCGGCGTGAAGCAAACCTTTCTGGTAGATACAGGGGCAGCCAGGTCTCTCCCCTTAACTTAGATTATATGGGTAACATGATAGAAACGTAGGTAAGTACAAAGAAATGACTGGGAAAACTATTTCGGCAATGGGGGTAACGGGAACTGTGCAACATTACACTTTAACTAAGCAAGCAGAGGTTACTATTGGTTGGCTGCACACCAAACACTCTTTTCTCCTGGCTGCAGCGGACCCTACTAACTTACTGGGAAGAAATTTGCTTTGTAAAATGGGATGTGTGATTTTTTTTTGTACTCCTGATGGTATTTTTAGACACCCCAGGAAACTTTGCTCAGAAAGTACAGGACATGTTGGACACTCCCCAAAGACTAATGTTGCAATCTCCCATTCTATTCACATACATCTCAGGTAGAGGAAATTATCTCACAAATACCGGGTTCCCTTTGGACCAAAAATGGACAGGACGCTGGATTAATGGCGAATGTAGCACAAACAGTAATCCAATTAAAAGACGATAGGACAGTTACAAGAATACTACAGTACCCCCTGAAGCCAGAAGTGGATTTAGGGGTGTATTCTGTAATTGAAAGGCTGCTCCAACAGGGAATTCTAATCAGAACTTCCAGCACAGCCTATAGTCCCATCTTTCCAGTAAAGTGAGTGGAAGGGCTTCAGGCTAGTGCAGGTTTTAAGAGGGGCAAACAAAGTAGTTGTGAGCAAATTCCCTATAATGCCTAATCCAGCTGTCATCCAAATGCAAATTCCTCCTTATTCTACCTACTTTACTGTAATTGACCTCTGTTCTATTTTCTTTTCTGTCCCACTTCACTCTGACAACCAGTATCTGTTTGCCTTCTCCTATAGAGGTGTACAGTATACCTGGACCCGCTTTCGTACACCCAGAAATAAATCGAAATGCAAAGTATGTGTTCCCTGCAGGAAAAGGCAGTCTGGAAGTCGAAGGGATGTGGCCAAAAGTCCACCGGACTCTGGATAGATTGGCAAGGAAAACCAGTGGCCCCCAGGGCATACTGAAGCGCCCCAGGGTTCGCTTCACAGGCAAGTAAGATGGCAATATCATGTCTTACTTGCCTGAGGAAGAACATTGGTAAGGCAGTACCAACAGAGCCATCCCATATCCCTCCTACAGATGGTCCTTTTCAAGTAATACAAATTGACTTTATACAGCTACCACCCTGTAGAAATTTGAAATGTGTTTGTATTGATATTGGGTAGAGAAATTCTCAGTTGCCTCTAACACTGCTGTCTTCACTACCAAGAAGATAGTGCAAAAATGTGTATGTAGACATGGTATCCCTAGGATTATTGAAAGTGATGGAGGTACCCACTTCACGTAGGAGGTCTTTCAGGCCATGAGCAAACTCCTGGGGATTGATAGCCAGTGCAAAGGTGGAGATAGTGAATAGGGAAACAAAATGTGTCAGTGTAGTCCTAACTGGCACTAAGCTGCTCAGATGTAACAGATTTCGGAATAAATGTCACCACATTTAAATCAAGAAGTAAAAACCAGCAATTTGAAACACTGTCATACACCACAAGTGCTAAATTGAGATATCACCATAACGTCCCTTTTAGGCTGAGTGACGGATTCTTTCCTCTCAGATATATCTCCGATTCAGGTCAAAAAATATAGGATTCCCAGGTATGGATACCATAAAAAAGACAAAATAACAAGGACAAACCAATGTGTAGTAAGTAATATCAGAGCTTATTATCGTTCGTATGGTGCCTTTAAATAACTGAAGTGGATTCAAAGCGTACCCCACTCACACTGAAAATGAAAGTGTAAAACACATCAGGGTTTCTTTGTGGGGGTCACCTTCTTTTTTTCATATAACACCCAGTGTACCAGAGATGGGATCACACTCAGACTGAAAAGTGACTTGTGATAATTTCCTGAAGAAGGCAGGAGATGCGTACCCCAACACTCACACTCGATAAGCTGGTTACAAACATGTAAAGGTATCTTTCTCTCCTTCAAGGAAAAGGGCAATCCAGAAATCGCGTACCACAACTCACAATTTGAAGAACTGTGTAACTCCTATCAAGGTATCTTTAAATTTTCATATGAGGATCACAGCTGGAAATTTCTGGTATGGTCTCCAGGCGTAGGTCATAAATAAAGATAATAGAAACAGCCAATATGTAATAGGTACTACTGGTATTGAGTGTGATATACACAATATCTCCAACAAACTTAGATAAATTTAGGGCGTACCCCACTCACACATGCATCAAGCACTCAAAGCATATAGCGGTTTCTTTATAGTGGAACATACACGGGGTTCAAACAGACTTCAAGAAGTAAACAGCCAATGCGTACCCTGACACTCACACTCTGGAGGCGGGTGGCAAACTCATAAAGATATCTTTACTTTTCCAAGAGTGATATGTGATAATTCAATATGGCGTACCCCAACTCACAGTTTGATGTATTAAAAGACTCCTATCAAGGTATCTTTGGGCTTCAAGTGGCAAGTGCAGCTTGTGTATTTAGATCATGTATTATTCCGTGAACCCCGAAAAAAGAGAAAAAATGGCAATGCTCATACCAAAGTGAGTAAAAAAAAAGGGGTTACAGATTTTATTTAACAATACATGAAAATAAAATAAATGCATGGATAACCATGCATGGCAGTTCATAAAATCATGAAAAAAGTAAGTAAAAACGGCAAAGAGAGATGGTAACCTCTTGCAGAAAAAATACTTAATTAAAAAAATAAAACAAAATATTAGAAAGATCCGGATAAAATAGCTACTCACACTCCTGTTTGTTGACGCGTTTCAGACCACATCTGGGCCTTTATCAAGACATATTGCAGTGTGTTTGTAGCTTGATATTTAAAGGACAAAGCGCCAATGAAGAGTGAGCAGGAAATGACATCATAATTGAAAGGATTTTCAAACCTTTTCTCTTTGCCATTTTTATATGTAGTAGGTATAATTCTGTCTAACTCAGGAAATACACAATCCCTAACTGTAGTCCCAGTGAGAAAAAAAATCCTATGTCTGCTATATCGATGATGTTTTTTTCATTTGGCGTGGTAATATCGATACTCTCAATGCTTTTTGTCACAAGCTCAATTCCAACAATAAGAATATCAATTTAACTTTTCAGATTGATCAGGTAACAGTCAACTTCCTTGATATAACAGTTTATATCAAGGATGTTATAATTAACACCAAAACTCTCAAAACCCACAGACTCTGGGACATATATTTCTACCAATAGCTGTCATCACGAGAGCTGGCTTAATTCCATTCCAGTCGGTCAACTTAAAAGACTTAAAAGGAATTGTAGTGAGAATGCCATTTTCCAACAACAGGCAGCTACATTATCACAGAAGTTTGAGGCCTGTGGTTATAAGTGTGAAAATATCAACAAAAAGTCTTGTAGGATGTGAATGGAATGGATCGTAAGGACCTCCTCATTAAGAATAGTGTGAAGAAAGCCAAAGATAAAAAATATGAATGGGCTTTCATCACAGAATACACCTCACAACATAGATCTATTGAAAAGATCATGAGGAAACACTGGAACCTCATTAAGAATGATCCGGTTATTGGTCCTTTGGTACCAGATAGACCGGTTCACATCTACCGTAGGGCTCCTAACCTCAAATCAAAATTAGTTTCCAGCACTTTACATACTCAACCAAATCCATCCAAAATAGTATCCAAGGGCTTCTTTAGGTGCGGCAATTGTATGGGCTGTCGAAGCATAAAAAGTGGGGGGTGTAGTGAAGGGTTAGCTCTTCTGTCTTTGTAAATATTACTTTTTATATGATCAATTTCCTTATAATAAGTATAGTGTAAAAGTGAATATTTCTACCTCCCTAATGAAGGGTTAAACATGCTATATGAATTGTTATGTGTTTGAATAGACACGTACGCACTCTCTACAAGATGCCTTTGTCTGTTCATATAATATAAGGCTTGTGTGTGTCTTATCTTCAAGGACAATTACATACCAGATCAAAACTGTTACTTCTGTGTGTTACTAAAATATCCTGCATGTAATGTCGTATGCTACTTCTATTTATCCAATCATATGCTTGCACATATTGTATACACCCATGTTTCTTTTCTATATAGTACTCTGTAATTTATTAAATAAACAGTGTGAATTCTTACTGCTTGTGTTGTGCATGTACCTTGTGGCTAAGAGTTTACACTCCAGACGTCTAAGAGGCCATCACATCGAGGGTTAAGGTATAAGGGCAAATCCTTTCAGCTGGGGGCTCGTCCGGGATTCAGTGATCGTCCCTGAATGGTAAAAATAGAGAATTTATTGTCTGTCTTTGCCATACAGGATTGCGGTCATACACTGAAGCTGAATCCGTGTCAGTGTTCCGGGAACACGTGACAAGGTAATATTTAAGTCCGGGACTTAATATTACGAAGTTTTATGTAAAAGCATAAAACAGGTATCAGGGATACCATAGAATCTTTAATGTCTGGGACTTAAAGAATACGTCTGAGAAAGGACCCGGGGTCCAAGCGCAATTCTCCAAAGACGTCAGTATCTGGGATACTTAAAAAAAAAAACATAGACCTGGGGTCTATACGTAACGTAGAGAATACCCCGATTTGATCGCCTATATATTTTTGTATGTTGTAGTGAGATAAGTTCTTATATTTGGTCCAGACGGCTGGTAAGTTTTCGTCTGCCAGATATCTTCACTCAAACACTTTTCTTGCTTCCTGTTTAAAACGCTGTATTTTTCTGACATCTTGTACGAAGGTAAGCGTACCCGTCAAAAGATTTCATGTTCTCACTATACAGATAATATTGTGATATTGTCAATGACTAATTAACTGGTTAAGCTGATGCATGTATAGTAAGTAGAGTGTTGTATATTTTAGATAATTTTCTTTTAAAAGTTGTATTGTTGATTTATATTACTGTCTGACAATGGGCTCTAGTCAGAGTAAAAAACTGCATATCCCCCGCCCCTCCCTGGTGAGACATGCAGGATGTATGTTGCCCGTAACTCTACCTCAGAGTATTATTTAGTTAACCCATGGGTGGATAATTTAGCGGGATGGACAGAGAAAGCAGGACAGGACCCATTCCTACGGGAAGGCAGTAATTACCTTTTCTATATGGAGATTTAAGAAAAAATGTCAGTTCCCAACAGCACAGAAGCGAGGCTGCAAAAAAAACCCTCTCCCTCCCCCCTTTGCATTCCAATGTATCCTGCGCTCAGAGACACAAATCTCTTGGCAGCAGTAACCCTTTCACACTAAATGGGATTGCCTCCAGCTCCACTGCTGGAGGGTGCGTCCACTAGCTCTATCCCTAGCACCAATAACCCAGAGTTTAGATAATAGTAAAACACTGTCCCAAGCCCACTATTACCCTCGATGGCTGTATATCTTATTTGCGCAAAGCTTGCAAAGGACGCAGCTATACACATATGAAGGAAGTCTTTAAAGCCTGTGCTTTTTGCCTGTCGCTGTAGCTTGTAAACAGAAACCTTCATAGTCTGTTACTGCGTTTTGGAAAAGGTTTAAGGACTGCTGGACAGATGACGCTGGCTTACCTTTGCTTAACTCAGAAAGCTTACTCACTTCCCCACTCACTCATAACTATCAGAACCCCAGACGCTTTGACAGACAGAACCAACCCCGCAGTCAGGGAACATTCCAAAGACCCCGCGCACTGACGGGGCCCGGAGGAGGGTATCCCAGCCTTTATTCAACTCTCCCGTCATAGTAAAGATTCACCTCTGCTGCCACTTATTATAAATGGAAGTAAAATTCCCTTTTTAGTGGACAGCGGTGCAACAACCAGTGTTTTGTGTTCTGACCTATGCAGTATCCCCTCTCACCAGAAAAGATAGAAGGTCTCCGCCCCATGATACAGCAATTCTTACAACAGGGTATCTCAGACATATTGTATCACCATACTGTACTCCTGTGAACCCTGTTGCCAAAGCTGATGGTAGTATAAGATTTGTACAGAATCTCAGAGCGATCAATCAGCCAATTGTCCCAATTGCACCAATTGTTCTAGATGTAAACTCACTCATTTCTGCAATCCCTGCAGATGCTGCGTTCTCTGTAATTGATTTGAAGAATGCCTTTTTTTTTCAGCATACCTGTAGATTCACAGACACAATTACTTTTGCCTTTTCTTTTGAGGGTAAACAACTTACCTGGTGCAGATTATTGACGCACCTGTTGTCTCCAGGCCACATTGAGGCCCTGGCAACCTCACCATGGTTCAGTCCTGCTACAGTATGCAGATGATCTGCTGCTCTGTAGTAAAACTGAGGAGGCCTGCCGAGAGGATGGTGTTTCATTACTAAACTGGCTTTGTGAATGTGGACACAAGGTGTCCAAAATAAAAATGCAATGGTGTAAAAAGCATGTTGATTACTTAGGTTTTGTGCTCACTCAGGGAGAGAGGAAAGTCAGTCCACAACGCATACAGTCTGTATTGGGCCTGGTCACCCCAACTACCCAGAGGGAACTACTGTCCTTCCTGGGTATGGTAAATTACTGCAGACAGTGGATATCTGATTGCTCTTATTGTGATAACATTTTGAGACAAGCCACACTGAAGGACAAACCTAAAACTGTACAATGGTCACAAGAAATGTTAACTGCATATGAAAGTTTAAAATGTATGTTGATGAAAAGTCCGGCACTTGGCCTCCCCAGTTATGTGCTACCTTTCCATCTATATGCAAGGGACAATTGTAAAACCATGGCGGGGGTGCTCACACAGTTTCATGGAGGGAAGTTGCGCCCCGTGGCATTTTTTTCCCAAAGTCATGCCAGTGTCTGTGCAAGGTATGCCTGCCTGCCTCAGGGCTTTGGCAGCCTGTGCAATGGTTGCAGAAATGGCCACTACCCTCACTTTAGGCCACATCACAGTACTCCACACCACACATGATATCCTGGCAATACTTAAAGGCTTACACACACAGCACATGTCAGCACAACGCCTTAGTGGATATGAAGTACTCCTTTTGAGTAACCCTACCCTTACCATTAAGTACACTGCTAGTTCTTCTGGCCCTGCACCCATTCTCAATACCCTTTTAGGCTTGAAAGGTCCCGAGGATGAACCACCCGACCTACATGACTGTGCTGCTTCTATTGAAGCTGAAACTTCTCCCAGACTTGACATGTCTCCCGTTCCCATACCAGGCGCAGACATAGTTTTTGTTGACGGCTCCTGTAGTAGGCTCAATGACAATACATACCAGGCTGGCTATGCCATTGTCACCCTCCCTGATACTGTGTTGGAAACCCTACCAATACCTTATCAGTCCGCGCAAGCTGCAGAACTCATTGCACTCACTAGAGCATGTCCCTCCCTTTACAACGTCCATCTGCTCACTCAACTTCAAGCTGCTGCGACTAATACTGATCTCTCCGACTGGACTTACCCAATTCTGCAGAAAAAATCCTAAATCAGGATTAATCTGCAAAGAGGGGAAACCCTGTATGCCCCAGTCCAGTGCCCCTTTGCTCGTTGCCCAGTGCCGTGGTGTTGGTCACCGTGGTGAAGCCACAACACTCCTCCTACTAACCAATGATTTTTATGTTACTAATGCCAAATCACTTGTGGACCAGTATGTTAGCAGATGCATCACTTGCCTCAGGAACAACCCTAATAAAGCTAAACACCAGCATCTTGAATACCCCACAGAAAACTCTAGGATACTCCCCATTTGAAATACTAATGGGTAGACCCTTTTCCTACACCCTGGGCTAAGAAACCACTAGTAATACAGGAAGGAGATCTAGAACTCATCAGAGAAGAGTATGTCAGGTCCCTGATAACAAAACTGAATGAAATTGAACATGAGGTTGTTTGTAAAAACCCTTTGAATCCACAGGAACCTACACACCCCTTTAAAGTCGGAGACAGAGTCGTGGTGAAGGTGCTCCCCAGGAACAAGAGCCCAGGAGACTTCACCTATGGTCCAGAGACAGAGGTCGTAGCAGTTACCCGGACAGCAGTCCTGACAGAGGAAAGTCCTGCCTGGATCCATGCATCCCGAGTAAAAAAGGTTCCTAGACCAGACCTAGAGAGGGAAGCAAGTGATTCCAGTGAGGTACGAACCGGGGCAGACAGCCCTGACCTCCCACCTAGCGAAGAAAGAAGAACAGAAGAAGATGAGGAACCTGTCCCCTATCTCTATCCTGGGGACTATCTCGATAGCCCTACTGGCCCTCATTCACCTCACACTATGTGAAGTCGACATCACACAAACAGATGGGGTCCCCACCTTGTGGTACAATTCCTCCAATACACACGTAGCCACATACATCCTTGACTATTTTATGTTCCCTAAACTTGCTGACAACAAACATTTCATACAGCAGAAAAGGAAATCAGGAATGTCTGAGACAGTATATATTTGTGTTACTGACGAATGGTACTATGACATTAGATATTATGGATCTAATTGTAATTCCTGGGAAGCTGTGGGGTGGAATACAGGAACAGATTGGGGATATCGCCCATCAGCTGCCAGAAACAGATATGGTCAACATCTGAACTTACTTCAAAGATTGTCTATTAATTTTGGTTGGAATGGATGAAGTATAGTGCTAACAAACACAATAAAAGCAACTGTTATGTCTGTGGCAAATCTAGGCCCCACCTAGGTACAGTGCCCCTTAATATACCCCTAGAACAGGAAAATTGTTTTTTCAGCCTTTTTAATGATCACCGATGACCCCACTCCTCCCTCTAATACTCCTGTTAATCGAAAGAAAAGAGCACTCCCAGGAGGTAGCTTTGACCCCCACGTATACATTGATGCTATAGGGGTCCCAAGAGGTGTTCCAAATGAGTTCAAAGCTAGAGATGAGGTGGCTGCGGGTTTTGAGTCATTGTTCCCTATAGTAACTGTAAATAAAAACGTAGCCTGGATTAATTATATATATTATAATCAACAAAGATTTGTTAATGATACCAAAGATGCTCTTAAAGGTATAGCTGAACAGCTAGAAGCCACTTCCCAAATGACATTTCAAAATAGAATGGCCCTTGACATGATCCTAGCAGAAAAAGGCGGTACATGTGTTTACATTAGTAAGGTGGAAGGCTGTTGTACATATATTCCTGACAACACTGGTCCCAATGGTAAGGTTACTTTAGCCATAAACGAGTTAGAAACCTTATCCATAGAACTTAAGAAAAATTCAGGTATTGATAACCCATGGAGCCAATATTTTGGGTGGTTTGAAAATTGGAAACAGGCTCTTGTGCAAATAAGCATATTTATACTTGTAACTTTAATTCTTGTAGGCATTATAGTTTATTGTGTAATCCCCTGTGGAAAGAAACTTACCTCCAAAGGCATTGATAAGGCCCTGATGTACTATGATATAACCACCAGTCCTGTCACCTCCTCTGATAGTAAGGGACCCGACGATTATGTCCAATATCTCAAGAACTGGAGGAACAAGAAAGGAGCCTCACTCAAGAATCATGTCATATAATAATCATGATTCTAAGAGGGGATTGAAGGGTTAGCTCTTCTGTCTTTGTAAATATTACTTTTTATATGATCAATTTCCTTATAATAAGTATAGTGTAAAAGTGAATATTTCTACCTCCCTAATGAAGGGTTAAACATGCTATATGAATTGTTATGTGTTTGAATAGACACGTACGCACTCTCTACAAGATGCCTTTGTCTGTTCATATAATATAAGGCTTGTGTGTGTCTTATCTTCAAGGACAATTACATACCAGATCAAAACTGTTACTTCTGTGTGTTACTAAAATATCCTGCATGTAATGTCGTATGCTACTTCTATTTATCCAATCATATGCTTGCACATATTGTATACACCCATGTTTCTTTTCTATATAGTACTCTGTAATTTATTAAATAAACAGTGTGAATTCTTACTGCTTGTGTTGTGCATGTACCTTGTGGCTAAGAGTTTACACTCCAGACGTCTAAGAGGCCATCACATCGAGGGTTAAGGTATAAGGGCAAATCCTTTCATGTAGCAAAATCGAGAAAGTAACTATTAATGACAAAACAGTTGAAATAAGAGATTTCATAATCTGTGACACAAGCAATGTTATCTATGCGATTACCTGCAAATGTAATTTGACATATATTGGACAAACATCTCGACCTTTAAAAACCAGACTGGGAGAACATGTCCGGAATATTAAAAAGGGTCTTGAAACACACTCCCTATCAGCCCATTTCAAGTTGAAACATGGTTGCTGTATTTCCGAAGTCTCTGGGTTCTATGGATTGAGACACATAAAAAGGAATAAACGTACCAATAATACAGCAACCATGTTAGCAAAAACAGAGATGAGCCTTATCTTTAATTATAACACGTTAGACCCCACAGGTCTAAACAGTGATTTCGAGATCAAATGGTTCAAGAAATTCACTTTACTCTTTTTCTTGGTTTACTTCGTAATAGATATAACAAGCATTGAGGACATTAAACAATGACCCTATTAATGGGAATTTGTTACACTTTAGACACTTCTGATGCACTTTATTATATGAAAATTAATAGACACAATAAGTATTGAGTATAATAAATATCCACCCTAATAATGGGAACTTGTCACTTTTTAGACACTTCTTATGCACTTAACTATATGAAAATGTATCCATTCTATTGTAATAGATATATTGGTAGCACTTTATATTAATGCATTAATTAATGCATTATTATTTATTTATTTTTCTTTGATTAGTAGTATTGTATTTATATGTTGGAATCACTGGAAGTGTATCTATATATATCTGCATGCTGATTGCGATTTTGTTTTCTAGAATTTAATCCATCTAATACACTATGACGTCATTTAAGGATTTTCTAAGTCTGGACTTTTGTTTCAATTATGGAACATCGCGATATTAACAATAGATTTCCAGTCGGACGCCACAGTTGGGATGTTTGGTGGACTTCCTTTCCCAGATGCATTGTGGTGGAACTACAGAAGTGCAGCTTCCGGTGACGGCCTGGGTGCTCCGGCGGGAGGGACTACATCTCCCAAGAGCCTTGTGCACCGCTTCCTGTCTGGCTGGTCTATGAGCGACGAACGGCCGGATATGTGGATAAAGATTACATCTCCCATGAGTTCCGTGCCGGAGCGTCACTTCCGCCAGAAGTCACAATACGCGATTCACTGCTGTTATCTTTTAGCTTCTATTTTGTTTTGTTTTTCACTGGGACTACAGTTAGGGATTGTGTATTTCCTGAATTAGACAGAATTATACCTACATATAAAAATGGCAAAGAGAAAATCCTTTCAATTATTATGTAATTTCCTGCTCACTCTTCATTGGCGCTTTGTCCTTTAAATATCAAGCTACAAGCACACTCCAATATGTCTTGATAAAGGCCCAGATGTGGGCTGAAACGCGTCGACAAACAGGAGTGTGAGTAGCTATTTTATCCGGATCTTTCTAATATTTTGTTTTTTTAATTAAGTATTTTTTCTGCAAGAGGTTACCATCTCTCTTTGCCGTTTTTACTTACTTTTTTCATGATTTTATGAACTGCCATGCATGGTTATCCATGCATTTATTTTAATGTATTGTTAAATAAAATCTGTAACCCCCTTTTTTTACTCACTTTGGTATAAGCATTGCCATTTTTTCTCTTTTTTCGGGGTTCACAGAATAATACATGATCTAAATACACAAGCTGCACTTGCCACTTGAAGCCCAAAGATACCTTGATAGGAGTCTTTTAATACATCAAACTGTGAGTTGGGGTACGCCATATTGAATTATCACATATCACTCTTGGAAAAGTAAAGATACCTTTATGAGTTTGCCACCCGCCTCCAGAGTGTGAGTGTCAGGGTACGCATTGGCTGTTTACTTCTTGAAGTCTGTTTGAACCCCATGTATGTTCCACTATAAAGAAACCGCTATATGCTTTGAGTGCTTGATGCATGTGTGAGTGGGGTACGCCCTAAATTTATCTAAGTTTGTTGGAGATATTGTGTATATCACACTCAATACCAGTAGGACCTATTACATATTGGCTGTTTCTATTATCTTTATTTATGACCTACGCCTGGAGACCATACCAGAAATTTCCAGCTGTGATCCTCATATGAAAATTTAAAGATACCTTGATAGGAGTTACACAGTTCTTCAAATTGTGAGTTGTGGTACGCGATTTCTGGATTGCCCTTTTCCTTGAAGGAGAGAAAGATATCTTTACATGTTTGTAACCAACTTATCGAGTGTGAGTGTTGGGGTACGCATCTCCTGCCTTCTTCAGGAAATTATCACAAGTCACTTTTCAGTCTGAGTGTGATCCCATCTCTGGTACACTGGGTGTTATATGAAAAAAAGAAGGTGACCCCCCACAAAGAAACCCTGATGTGTTTTACACTTTCATTTTCAGTGTGAGTGGGGTACCCTTTGAATCCACTTCAGTTATTTAAAGGCACCATACGAACGATAATAAGCTCTGATATTACTTACTACACATTGGTTTGTCCTTGTTATTTTGTCTTTTTTATGGTATCCATACCTGGGAATCCTATATTTTTTTACCTGAATCGGAGATACATCTGAGAGGAAAGAATCCGTCACTCAGCCTAAAAGGGACGTTATGGTGATATCTCAATTTAGCGCTTGTGGTGAGATAGTGAATAGGACTAGCAAGAGAAAATTGAGTAAAGTGATGACCGGAACTGGACTACTGTTGCCAGAGGCACTGCCACTGGTGTTGTATAGCATCAGGACCACTCCCAGGGCTCCTCTCAATTTATCACCTTTTGTGAGGCAGCCCATGTGATGATAGATCCTCAGGATGATTTTAAAAGCAACAATGAGGTGACAGTTCAATACCTCATAAAACTGAATAAGCACTTAAGAGAACAGCAAAATAACTTAAAACTGTTGATTCCAGATATACCAAATTCAATCTGCCATGATATTGAACCAGGGGACTATGTGATGATTCAAAATGTTTTTACGCTCAGGTTGTTTGATAGACCATTGGGAGGGACCGTAACAAGGTTTGTTAACCAGCACCACTTCATTGAAGGTAACAGAGAGAGAGACTTGGGTCCATTCGTCGCATTACAAGAAAGCTAGTAACCCGGAAGAACCTCGGGAAAGAAGTGAAATGGAGGAGATATCACTCTTAAGAACTTACATTAGGGTTCTCACCCGCAGGCCAAACAAGGTATCTTTAACCCCTGATATAATTTCTTCAATATATAATAAAATGGGATAACTTCATAAAAGATGATCACTTACATATTATTCTGTCACGCGATCACATACGGGTATCTTTAGAACGCCTTGGGAAACAGCTGTGTCCAGTACAATATACAGTCCAAAAAGCTGATGTTTAATATTAAAGGCTGATATAGAATAAAATCACAAAGTTTGCAGCACAGCAAGAACAACACTAGGAGTCTAGTGCGGAAGCTGGTCTCCACTCACGGCTGGGTCCGGCTGCAGTCACGGACAAGGTATAGATGATATGCACTGCTCACTCGATCACTGGTGAAGTTCATTGCTGAAGCTGATTACACATAGCAGATCTCTAACATGTTTCGGGGGTTACTGGACAGCAGTTAAATGATGTCACGGATAGGAAGGTGGATGGGTTTTTAAAGACCATATTTTCCCTATCTGGGGCAGTCATCATAAGGCCAGCCATGGCTTCAGCTTGGATGGCAAAGGCAGTGGCTGCCTGGGCTGATACATTGGAGGGGGATTTTTCTGTAGCTTCTAGAGAGCAGAAATCCCACATAGCTCATATAAAACCAGCTGCAATATTCTTGGAAGAAGCAGCATTAGATATGGGTATTATCGCCTCCAGGGCATCAGCTTCAACAATAGCTGCTTGCAGAGCAGTTTGGTTGCATACGTGGAAATCTGATTCAGAATCCAAGAAGGTTTTGGAATCTTTGCCTTTTTCGGGAAATATTCTTTTTGGTAAAGAATTGACAGATATTCTGGAATCAGAAGCAGACTCCAAAAAGGTCAAGTTTCCTTCCACATACAACTACAAACCTAAAGTTCCGGTTTTCCGTCCCTTTCGGGCTCAGGGAAAAGTTAAGGGAAAAAGTGATTGCAAGCTCCAATACAACAAGTCGGGTAGACTAAAAAAACATTGGGCTTAAAGAGGGACGACTTCCAAATCAGAAGATAAGCCATCAGCCTGCTGGTGCGGGCCTCCACCTGGGGGACCTCAGGGTAGGGGGCCGACTTCTTCAGTTTGCACAGATATGGCAGCAGTCTACAACAGATGCCTGGGTGTAGGAAGCGTTATCTCTAGGTTATGCTTTTGCCTTCAAGAAGCATCCTCCTCAAAGATTTTTCTGTACCAGCCCGTCTCGGGTAGAGACGAAGGCCAGGGCTTTGCAAGAAGCAGATCAGAAATTGCTTCAGTAAGGAGTAACTATTCCAGTTCTCCCTGCATAACGAGGACAGGGTTTTTACTCCAACCTGTTTTTGGTTCAGAAGCCAAATGGGTCATTCCAGCCCATTCTCAATCTTCTTGGGTACCTCTGTTTTACATGGAGACATTACGTTCCATAATATTGGCAATGGAGCCAGGAGATTATATGGTATCCCTGGATATACAGGATGCTTACCTACATGTTCCTATAGCACTGTCCCATCAGTGTTATTTCAGGTTCGCTATCCTCCAACAGCATTTTCAGTTCCAGGCTCTACCCTTTAGGTTGGCCACAGCCCCCAGAGTATTTACCAAGATTATGGTGGTCATGGCAGCTTATCTCCGCCAGCAGGGGATAAGAATTTTCCCATACCCCGACGAACTTTTAATTCTGGCTCAGTCACAGGAATTGCTCCTATGTCATCTTCAAAAGACAATAACATGTCTGCAGAGTCACAGGTGGTTCATAAATTGGGCAAAATCATATATAGTTCGATCACAACGGATGACTCACTTGGGGACTGTACTGGATTCAGGTCTGCAGAGAGTAATTTTACCTCGGAACAAGATATCCAAGGTACAGTCAAGGATTCAGGACTTGCTACACAGTCAAACAGTATCCATTTACGTAGCGATGCGAGTGATGGTGTCAACATTCGTCATGGTGGAGTATGCACAATTCCAGTCAAGACTTCTGCAGCGTCTGATTCTTGCCAAATGGAATGGATTACATCAGACGATAAAGAAATAGACTATGGTGCTTTTGGTAAAAGTAAGAAGGTCATTAGCCTAGTTGCTACAGACGTCCCATCTGGACAAGGGGAGACCCTTTTGGATATCAGATTGGGAGATTCTGACAACAGATGCCAGTCTTCAGGGCTGGGGAGCAGTGTCTGGAAAATTGTGGTTCCAGGGGCAATGGACCAAAGAAGCATGCCTGCCTATAAATGTGTTGGAACTTCGGGCCATATACATGGCACTGATTCAGGCAAAGGACATTCTTCAGGGAAAACCAGTCCAGACCTGCTCGGACAATGCAACAGCAGTAGCATACCTCAACCAACAGGGAGAAACTCACAGCCAAAAAGCAATGAAGGAGGCAAGTGTGTAGGACTTCATCATCCAGCTGTGTCCGCAGTGTTCATTCCGGGAGTCCTACACTGGGAAGCGGACTTTCTCAGTCGACACACCATTCAAGCAAGCGAATGGGCTCTACATCCAGAGGTCTTCCAGACTTTAGTAGACAAATGGGGGTTGCCAGAGATAGATCTCATGGCGTCCCATCTGAACAACAAAGTGCCTGCATACGGGTCAAGAACAAGGGATCCCAGAGCAATTTTGGTGGACGCCTTGTCGGTGAGATGGGACTTTAATCTGGTTTATGTGTTTCCTCCGATCACCCTATTAACAAGGGTGGTGAGAAAAATAAAGCAAGGAAGGGGTGCCGTGATACTAATAGCTCCGGCTTGGCCCAGAAGGCTGTCAAAGTCGAAAAATATTGCAGTACACACATCACGTACAAACTACTCACAGATGGCCTCCCTGCGCGTACTTGTTCTGTCATGCGTGCGCATATCCGCAATTTGCGAATAGGTCGCTCCCGCGGCCCTGTGCATTAGCGCCTGGTATGAGTATTTACGGTAGAGTTTGCGAACGCATGGAAAAGCCATCAAAACACATTACATATTTAATCCAAATAGCGCACAATGTACACAGTCTCCCTGCACCACACCAGCAAGTTACACTAGTTTAAATGGTAACAGAACAAAGGGATTCACCTTTACAGGATAGGAGGGGACAGCACTAGGTTATAAGGTGGTGTTTGGTATCCAGCTGTAGGGTATTTTAAGAGCAATATTCCGGTGTTGGTTTGCAGAAGATCGCACGTTCCTGCGAATAGTTATGTGCAGGAGAAGAATATAGATATAAACTGTATTTACTGTGCATTAGGTATGTGGCGGGAACCCAGAGGTAGACCACCCACAAGTGCATCTTGAACAGACATCGCCCACCTATTCAAACCAACCTATGACCTCTCCTGTACTGTAAATGACCATCCCTGTGTCCAATGGACAAAGAGATTACAGTATCCATTGTGTTAAGTTTTGGAAGATTGTATGAAAGGAGCCAGCTGCAGGCCTGGTCACACAAGACTCTAAAAGTTATCTATCTAGATTACCGAGGACCAGACTGGGTAGCGCGGCGAAATCCAAACAAGTATGTACCATTGACTGTAGCCATTATTCTTTTGTATTGTATTGCTTTGTTATTGTAACCCCCTTTCAGTAATAATATGTTGTGGTGTCGGAACCCGGCAATTTAAATACAATTTGGTGTTGTGTTTTCCTTTCCCTGCTAAGGTTTAAAGAGTACTACTATCGCATCCATAGCTGTTAAGGGTTCACAGTGTATCTTTGGGTGTGTACGTGCTGCGTGTACTTTGTACAGCCAGCGCAGCGTTTGTACGCAAAGTCCGTACACGGTACGGGACTTTGTACGCTAATGGTGTAATAAGTACGTAGGTTGTGGATTAAGTATAGCGGCCGCAGCGGCTTCATTTAAAGTGTATGAAATGTCTTTTTAAAGTGTTGCTTTTAGTCCTGTATGTAAATCAGCGTTTACAAGGCATTGATATATGGATCTGCAGAGAATGTTGATGGAAGCTCCATTTCTGCTCTCTCAACATCCAGACCTACTGATCCTTCTTATCACAGACATCTGGATCGACTGTCTTTGATGGCGTGGCTCTTGAAACCTCTATCCTGAAGTCACGAGGATTCTCACAACAGATAATTCAAACAATGCTCAAAGCAAGGAAACCTTCCTCAGCTCGTATTTATCACTGAATATGGCACGTCTATATTCATTGGTATAGGAAAAAACAATGCTTCCCTAATGCACACCGAGTGAAAAATATTACTACATAATAGTCAGATAATACGGAGATCTTGGTTGCGTATATCTGCAGATATAGGGTTAAGCCCCCCCCCCCCCCCCGGATGGACAAGGATTCACCGTCACTGGGGGTCCCTAATACTAGGTATGGGTCCGGGGTGCAGGACCCCATAACGTCGGCACAGGTCGGCTACCCCAGGTCAGCACACAGGTGAAAGTTAATAAGGGTTAATAAGAAGCACAGAAGTGCTATGTAAGTGGTGTGATTAAAATATTACAAAAATATATACAAAGTGATAGGGAAAAACATAAGTGTTAATAAAGTGTTAGGGTGTGCCGACCTGAAGCAGCCCAGCCATACCGACACAGGGGCCACCACACCCCACACCCACCCCAGTGAACGGAAAGTGGACCCTATATCTTTCAGAGTTTCCAGCGTCTTAGCATTCCTTCAGGCAGGAATAGATAGGTTTGAAGGTTGCTTCCTTGAGAGTGCAAGTATCAGCATTGACTGTATGGTTCCAAAAGAAAATTGCCAATTTACAGGATGTGCGTACTTCTGTCCAGGGAATGCTGTGCATTCAACCTCTGTTTGTTCCACCGACAATACCGTGGGACTTGTGTTTAGTCCTGAAAGCCCTTTAAGTTGCCCTATTTAAACCACTTAATAAAGTGGATCTTAAATGGTTGACAGCTAAAGTGCTCTTTCTACTGACTATGGCATCAGCTAGAAGAGTATCAGATTTAGGGGCGCTATCATGTCGTTCCCCATTTCTGATTTTTTATCCAGATAGAGCAGTTCTCAGAACAAGATCTGGGTATCTTCCTAAGGTGGTGTCTAAATTCCACCTTAATGAAGAAATTGTAGTCCCGGCTTTTCAGGTACCAGGACTTTCTGCGGGAGATGCATCGCTGAACGTAGTCCGGGCATTAAGGATCTACATGGATCGTACCAGTGTCATCAGAAGGACAGAGTCTCTCATCTCATCATTCTCTACGGATTTCACAAAAGAGGATGCCCTGCTGGTAAACAGACGCTGGCAAGATGGCTTTGAGTGACAATTTCAGAAGCATATTCTGAGGCTGTTCTCCCTGTTCCGGCTAATGTCTCTGCTCACTCTACTCGTAAGGTAGGTCCTTCATGGGCAGCATAATGTGGTGCTTCAGCAGAACAGATATGTAAGGCAGCCACATGGATTTCTATTAACACATTCATTAGACATTATGCCTTGGATACCTTTGCCTCTCATGACGCTGAATTCGGGCAAAGGGTTCTCCTGTCCAATCAGAAGCATCACCACCACTAAATTGCTTTGGGAAATCCCATTGTTATCAGGTGAATAAACTGTGGACCCTGCCGGGGAAATATATGTTATGGTAAGAACTTACCGTTGATAACGGTATTTCTCCTAAGTCCACAGGGATCCCAACCTGACGCACCTGATTTGAGGATCCTTATACTCACAAACCTTCCTTCTTGCATGGAAGATTGTGCATGTGTGTTCTTCTTGCCTGATTAGGTCTCTACATTTATGCTCCTGCCTTGTGCTTTGGAATACAACTGATTTGTCTGAGCCAGTAGGCGGGGATATATGGATGGGCCCGTTGCATCCTGGGAGGCCAGAAAGCTTTGATCGATTGGTGCCAATCCGCTGTCACTCCATCATATCCCATTGTTATCCTGTGGACTTATCAACGGTAAGTTCTTACCATAACGTATATTTTGGACAACTCCATCAATCACCTTTATTCTCTCACACGCTCTACTATATTATATAAGGGCGGTGTTTTCCTTTTATATGTGTGTTTTAACTTTAAATTTATGGGATATTGATTATCTATTCCTCCTTCCAGCATTAACCAAGGTGATACTGAAACTTGGAAACTGTCCAAACTCAGACTCCATGAAAGCCAGTCCACCACTTTTAGACCTCTTCCTGAAACGTTAACCAGAGTAAGACACGAGGGGCTGGTCACCATTCAGTCCCCGTGAAGGCCGAACTAACACAATCATTCATAAGGTGATCAATAGAGTTCTTAATAGTCTCAACAAGCAGTAAAAGGAAATATGAACAATCAAATGATAGAATGTCCAAATCAGAGGTTAAATAATATGGTTTACTTATAAGGGATAATTCATTAACATCAAATAATTAGGGTACAAAAACAGAATTAGAGAAAACAATTCAGCCAATAAATGAGTTACGTGTGACAAAAACACGCCCCCTTGGAACTTCAGTCCAAAAGCTCTAAATGTGCCAATTTATTCTAGTATTTATTGGGATTCTATCAAAATTATGTCACCAAGATTAAACTTGATTGGTCTTTTTCATCTTATTTATCTACATCTGTAGATCTTCTGGAAAGTCCCTTGCTGGCCATTTAGCATTGCCTGATTAGTAATGTCATTTATATTTCCTATTGACCATATATGGTTTAAACATCCTGAGACCTCAGGGACCATTTTAAAATAGGATTTTAATACCTACCAGTAAATCATTTTCTCTTAGTGCGTAGAGGATGCTTGGAACTCCAAAAGGACCAGGGGCTATAGACAGGATCCACGGGCACTTTAAGACATTAAATGGGTGTGAACTGGCTCCACCCTCTATGCCCCTCCTCCAGACCTCAGTTATAGGAACTGTGCCCAGGGAGACGGACATTTCGAGGAAAAGGATTTTTGTTAAACTAAGGGTGAGATATATACCAGCTCACACCACAACACACCGTACAACATGGCATTTTAAGAAAATACCAGTTAACAGCATGAACCAAAACAGCAACAGGCGGAACATAACCGAAACACAACCTTTGTGTAACAAAAGCAATAACTATCAACAAGTACTGTAGATACAGCCCGCACTGGGACGAGCGCCCAGCATCCTCTACGGACTAAGAGAAAAGGATTTACCGGTAGGTATTAAAATCCTATTTTCTCATACGTCCTAGAGGATGCTGGGGACTCCAAAATGACCATGGGGTTTATACCAAAGCTCCAGCCCGTGCGGGAGAGTGCGGACGACTCTGCAGCACCGATTGAGCAAACATGAGGTCCTCATCAGCCAGGGTATCAAACTTGTAGAACTTAGCAAAAGTGTTTAAACCCGACCAAGTAGCTGCTTGGCAATGTTGAACCGCCGAGACTCCTCAGGCAGCCGCCCAAGATGAGCCCACCTTGCCTGGTAGAATGGGCCTTCACCGACTTCGGTAACGGCAATCCAGCCGTAGAATGAGCATGCCGAATTGTATTACAGATCCAGCGTGCAATAGTCTGCTTAGAAGCAGGAGCCCCAATTTTGTTGGGAGCATACAGGATAAACAGAGCCTCTATTTTCCTAATACAAGCCGTTCTGGCTACATACATTTTTAAAGCTCTGACTACATTGAGAGAATTTGAATCACCCAAGGCTTCAGTAGCCACAGGCACCACAATAGGTTGGTTCATGTGAAACGAAGAAACCAACTTTGGCAGAAATTGTTGACGAGTTCTCAATCCGCTCTATCCACATGGAAGATCAAATAGGGGCTCTTGTGAGACAAAGCCGCTAATCTGACACCCGCCTTGCAGACGCCAAGATCAAAACCATGACCACTTTCCAAGTGAGAAATTTGAACTCAACCTTTTGTAAAGGTTCAAACCAGTGTGACATAAACTGCAACACCACGTTAAGGTCCCATGGTGCCAATGGGGGCACAAATGGAGGTTGGATGTGCAGCACTCCCTTCACGAAAGTCTGAAAATCTGGAAGGGTGGCCAATTCTTTTTGAATGAAAATTAATAAGGCCGAAATCTGCACTTTAATGGAGCCTAACTTTAGGCCTGCATCCACACTTGCTTGCAAAAAATGGAGAAAACGACCCATCTGAAATTTTTCCGTAGAAGCCTTCTTGGATTCACACCAAGACACATATTTTCTCCAAATACAGTAATAATGCTTCGCCGTTACTTCCTTTCTAGCTTTAAGTAGAGTGGGGATGACTTCACCGGGAATACTCTTTCAAGCTAGAATTTGGTGTTCAACCGCCATGCCGTCAAACGCAACCGCGGTAAGTCTTGGAACACGCACGGCCCTTGCTGTGACAGGTACTCTCTTAGAGGAAGAGGCCAGGGATCTCCTATGAGTAATTCCTGAAGATCCGGATACCAGGCCCTCCGTGGCCAATCTGGAACAATGAGAATCGCCTGAACCCTTGTTCTTTTTATGATCCTTATCACCTTTGGAATGAGTGCAAGTGGAGGGAACACATATACCGACAGAAACACCCACAGTGTCACCAGGGCATCCACTGCACTGGCTTGAGGGTCCCTCGACCTGGAACAATATCTCTGAAGCTTCTTGTTGAGGCGAGATGCCATCATGTCTATTTGAGGAATTCCCCAATGACTTGTCACTTCTGCAAAGACTTCTTGATGAAGACTCCACTCTCCTGGATGGAGATCGTGTCTGCTGAGGAAATCTGCTTCCCAGTTGTCCACGCCCGGAATGAAGACCGCTGACACAGCGTTTGCATGTTTTTCCGCCCAGCGGAGAACTTTTGTGGCCTCCGCAATCGCCGCTCTGCTCTTTGTTCCACCCTGGTGGTTTATGTACGCCATTGCTGTTATGTTGTCCGACTGAATCAGGATGGGCAGACCGCGAAGAAGATGTTCCGCTTGTAGAAGGCGTTTATAGATGGCTCTAAATTCCAGAATGTTTATGTGCAGACAAGCTTCCAGGCTTGACCATTTTCCCTGGAAATGTTCCCCCTGTGTGACTGCTCCCCTGCCTCGGAGACTTGCATCCGTGGTCACCAGGACCCAATCCTGGATCCCGAACCTGCGTCCCTCCAGGAGGTGAGAACTTTGGAGCCACCACAGGAGGGGTGTGGTTCGTTTTATCGACAGTGCCTAGGTCGACCACTATTGGTTGACAGTCACTAGGTCGACATGGATGGAAGGTCGACAGGGTTTCTAGGTCGACATGTGCTAGGTCGACAGGTCTAAAGGTCGACATGAGGGGTTTTTTTGTGTCGTTTTCTTCGTAAAGTGACCGGGATCCCAAATTAGCGCACCGCGTCCCCTCGCATGGCTCGCTTCGCTCGCCATGCTTCGGGCATGGTGCCTTCACTCCACTACCGCTTCGCTCGGCACACTTTACCGTTCCAATCGTAGTCGACATGGATCGTTAAGTATGAAAAAATAAAAAA
Source organism: Pseudophryne corroboree (assembly GCF_028390025.1). Lineage (NCBI taxonomy): Eukaryota > Metazoa > Chordata > Amphibia > Anura > Myobatrachidae > Pseudophryne > Pseudophryne corroboree. The sequence continues at coordinate 28,088,006 of NC_086449.1, read as the reverse complement.
ACTCATGTCGACCTTTAGACCTGTCGACCTAGCACATGTCGACCTAGAAACCCTGTCGACCTTCCATCCATGTCGATCTAGTGACTGTCGACCTATGGTGGTCGACCTAAACATTGTCGACCTAGGCACTGTCGATCTTCAGACCGGATCCCCCACAGGAGAGATACTCTGGTCCTGAAAGATAGGCTTATTTTCCAGTGCATGTGCAGGTGAGACCTGGACCACTTGTCCAACAGGTCCCACTGAAACACCCATGCATGGAACCTGCCAGACGGAATGGCTTTGTAGGCTGCCAGCATCTTCCCCAGCACCCGAGTGCATTGATGAATCGACACTCTTGCCGGTTTCAGAATCTCCTTGACCATGTTCTGGATTTCCAGAGCTTTCTCCACTGGGAGAAACACTCTCTGCAGTTCCGTGTCCAGGATCATGCCCAAGAATGACAGCCATGTTGTCGTAACCAACTGTGACTTTGGCAAATTTAGGAGCCAACCATGTTGTTGCAGGACTGTCAGGGAGAGCGTAACGTTTCTTAGTAACTGCTCCTTTGATCTCGCCTTTATCAGGAGATCGTCCAAGTACGGGATAATTGTGACACCCTGCTTGCGCAGGAGCACCATCATTTCCGCCATTACTTTGGTGAAAATCCTCAGAGCTGTGGAAAGACCAAACGGCAATGTCTGAAATTGGTAATGACAATCCTGAACAGCAAACCTCAGGTAAGTTTGATGTGGATGATATATTGGGACATGTAAGTAGGCATCTTTGATTACTGCTCGGAGAGATTTCATCTTGAATTTGAATCTTTTCAGATATAAATTGAGGGATTTTAAGTTCAGAATCGGTCTGACCGAGCCATCCGGCTTCAGGACCACGAACAGTCTTAAATAAAAGCCTCCTCCCCGTTGCGACGGGGGGGACCCGACAATAATTTGCTGCAGTCACAGCTTTTGTATCGCAGTGCATACTACTTCCATTTCCGGAAGAGAAGCTGGTAAGGCCGATTTGAAAAATCGGTGAGGGTGCACGTCTTGAAACTCCAGTTTGTACCCTTGGACGACTATTTCTAGCACCCAAGGATCTATGGCCGAACGAGCCCAGACCTGACTGAAGAGTTGAAGACGTGCCCCCACCGGTGCCTACTCCAGCAGCGGAGCCCCAGCATCATGCGGTGGATTTGGTAGAGGCCGGAGAGGACTTCTGCTCTTGGGACTTGCCACAGCCGGCGACTTTTTTCCCCTTCCCCTACCTCTAGCAGCAAGGAAGGAGGACCATCGTCCTTTTTTTAAATTTATTAGACCGAAAGGACTACATCTGATAAAGAGGCGTTTTGTTGTGCAGGGACATACGGTAGAAAAGATGACTTACCCGCGGTAGCTGTAGATACCAGGTCCGCGAGGCCCTCACCAAACAAAACACCACCTTTATACAGCAGAGACTCCATAGCCTTCTTAAAGTCAGCATCACCATTCCATTGATGAGTCCATAATGCTATCCTAGCTGAGATTGCCATGGCATTGGCCCTTAATCCCAAGAGGCCAATATCTCTCGCAGCCTCCTTTAGATAGACTGCAGCGTCCCTGATATGACCCAGTGTCAAAAGAACGCTATACCTATCCAGGGTGTCCAATGCAGATGATAAGTTGTCTGCCAACTTTTCAATTGCACTACTCACCAATGCCGATGCCACGGCAGGTCTGAGCGGGTACCGTAGTGACATAAATAGATTTCAAAGTAGTTTCCTGCTTAAGATCCGCAGGATCCTTTAGGGACGCCGTGTCAGGGGACAGAAGCGCCACCTTCTTGGACAGCCGTGCTAGAGCCTTGTCCACATTGGGGGTTGACTCCCACTTTTCCCTATCCTCAGAGGGGAACGGGTATGCCATGATAATTCTCTTGGGAATCAGCAACTTTTTGTCTGGAATTTCCCAAGCCTTTTCAAAACGAGTGTTCAGTTCATGAGAGGGAGGAAACGTTACCTCAGGTTTCTTTACTTTAAACATACAACCCTTGTTTCAGGAACAGCAGGGTTTTCTGTGATATGTAACATGTCTTTTATTGCCACAATCATGTACTGAATGCTCTTAGCCAGTTTAAAATTCAACCTGGCATCACCACAGTCGACACTGGCATCCGAAACCGTGTCGGTATCTGTGTCTGCTATTTGGTAAACGACAGTTTCTGTGACCCTGAGGGAGTCTGCGTTTGGGAAAAAGCATCTTCTATGGATTGTCTCCATGTTTGGTTCTGAGCCTCAGACTTATCCAATCTCTTATTTATTTATTTAAGCCACATTTGCATTCAAGACACTACACATATTTACCCAATCAGCAGTCGGCGGTGCCGACAGATTCACACCCCCACTCTGTTCTGTCCCCACTCCAGCCTCCTCCTGGGAAGAGCATTCAGCTTCAGACATGTCGACACCCACTATCACCCTGGGCTATAGGTGACAGACCCACAATAAGGCCTATTAGAGAAACACAGAGGGAGTTTGCCAGCTCCCAACCAGCGCCTATCCCTGTCTGAAAGTATATATAATGCCCCAGACCTGTCAGCGCTTTTTATAAATAATAACTCAACACCAAATCTGCTGTGCCCCCCCCCCTGTTTAGCACCCTGTTACTTGTGACAGAAGTGTAGGAGGCCAGGATCAGCGTCTCTGCAGCTCAATGTGAAGAGAAAATGGCGCTGATTAGAGCTGGGAGGACCAAGCCCCGCCCCCTTAATGTCGCGCTTATGTCCCGCTCTTTTTTTTTTATACTGGCAGGGGTCTGTATACAGTATCTATGCACTGTATATCACTTTTGCCAGGCTGAAATTGAGGTTTTATTGCTGCCCAGGCGCCCCCCCCTGCGCCCTGCACCCATGTAGTGCCGCTTGTGTGTGGGAGCAATGGCGTGTTACGCGGTACCTCTGAGACTGAAGTCTTCTGTACTTCGGTTACTCACCCGGCTTCTTTCTTCTGGCTCTGTGAGGGGGACGATGGCGCGGCTCCGGGAACGAGCAGCTAGGCTATACGAAGTGATCAGACCCTCTGGAGCTAATGGTGTCCAGTAGCCTAAGAAGCAGACCCTTTAACTCACAGAAGTAGGTCTGCTTCTCTCCCCTCAGTCCCACGAAGCAGGGAGCCTGTTCCCAGCAGTGCTCCCTGAAAATAATAAACCTAAATAAAGTATTTTCCAGAGAAACTCAGGAAAGCTCCCCTGTTGTGTGTCCAGTGTCTCTGAGCACAGAATCTAACTGAGGTCTGGAGGAGGGGCATAGAGGGAGGAGCCAGTTCACACCCAATTAAAGTCTTAAAGTGCCCATGTCTCCTGCGGATCCCGTCTATACCCCCTGGTCCTTTTGTAGTCCCCAGCATCCTCTAGGACGTATGAGAAAATGGCATACTTAAATGAAATGTAATTTCTTATGCTTTCAACTCTAACACTTATTCTAATTTAATATACGCATGCATTTAATATCTTTATTTCATAATTATTTCACATAAAATTTTAATAAATCTTGTCATCTTAGCCTTCAGCATCAGTCAATAAATGTTGTTGAAGATAGATGTGTATAATAAAACTTTCATGGAAGATCAGTTTTCTTTCTTTTTTCTTTAAAAGGAAAGTAGTTTCTTATCAGCTCCTTTGTTCTGTTCAGCAAAGTGTTCTTGTGGTAATTTGGGTTTCATCAGTCATTTCAGACAAAAAGCCTTTTGTTATTCCTTGATGCTAAAATATACTCGTAACTTCATTGTATTATTGAAACTCTACTTGTTTCGCACGATTTTAATAATTTTTACCACATGCATCGGAATTGTCTAACTTAAGACACTTTCTAGGTATCTTTCAAATGGACTATGGAAATGTTATTAGCTTACATTATTTTTAAAAAGGAATTGTTAAAATGTAATATATATTGTCGAATACTGTGACAGAGGCAACCTGCTGAAGGCCTAACAGTTATATATATATATATATATCCAGTTTCCCTACTCAACTTTGGCTCCTGCTGCACTGCTGTATGGATGTTTTTTTGCTGTATAACCTTGATAAAGGTCCCGGTGAGGACCGAAACGTTGGACATTACCTGGAAAACTGTGAGATAAAACTTGAAATAAATATTAACTTTTTTGATTTTCAATTTGGAGAGTGCTGTCTTTCCACATAGTGGAGATACTGTTTGTTGTACTATGGGCCCCATCCCCTAGGGATAGGACTCTGACTGGCACCCCACCATTTACTTATATGAAGTGAGAGTGCAGGGACCCCCCAATATATATATATATATATATATATATATATATATGTACTACGGGATAGTACATATATTATGCATACACCTAATAATCACAATATCAAAGGTGATCTACATTCACTAGTATAGTATAAAAGCATAAGAGAATCCATTTTGTTTCTAGCTAGATGATACAGCAGATTCATTTGTATTTCATTTGAACTCTATACAAAGTACAATAACAACTTTGTTGGCTAAGTATTGATTCCACATACGCATATCCGAAAAGCTCATAGAGTCCAGCTTAATTCCTAATATGGACACATAGTTGAAGATCACGAGTATCTTTTAGTTTTCTTTGCCAATTTTCCTAATATTGCATAATACTGTATTCCAGATGAATTAACTCATATGGGAGGGTTATAAGAATGGGGCGTAACTGGTATGTTATAAAAATCATTGTTTTACGTGTATTTGTTGTTGAAGCATTTTGACCCAGGCTTGAGAGGATGTTCCCTCTCAGCCTGTATACGGACGTGGCCTTTTTAATAAATAATTATTGATTTTGCTAAATCTATTTTCAATTCATTCATTTACATAACAACCCATACAGCAACAAGATGGTTAAACAGGTATCCAATATATATATATTAGTGCTGGGCAAGTTAACGCGTTAATAACGCGTTAACTCCATAAGACAATAACTGCGATTAATATTTTTAATCGAGTTAACGCTTCTGCTGCTGCGCCGGAAGCAGTAATTCATCTGACCCCCTGGATGGAGAAGCCGGGGAAGAGGAAGCCGCCAGCACCTCTTGAGACTTGAGACTGAGCCTCTGAGCCAACATCGATCCCGAGCAACGCTGAGTAGCGCTACACACAGCGTGCACGGGACTTCTGCCGGCGGACTCCGGACCCTGCTTATCATCTTGGAGGACAGACCAGCCAGAGAGCTTCCTCCTGGAGAGAACATTTATGCGCTTGGAAGGTAACTTCTTCTTTAAACAGGACTTCATTTGCTGCTAGCAATACCTGTAGGGATGTGCACAATCTGTTTGGAAAAATCATCTACCTCTACAAATTCAGTTGTATAACTGGGAGTGTGCCCCCCCCCCCCCCCTCCCCTTAAAAAAGGACTGTTACTTTAAGAGGAAATCTGTGGTCATTACCATATTAACATAGAAGGAGTAAGCCGCAGAGCAGCGCATCCAACCTATGAGAATTGGTTGCATTTCATTTTTTGCACTGGAGACCACTATACCATCGTGGGGTATAGTGAATATTTATTTTTAAAAATCCCCATCTATATGTTTTTTCTGTGTTTGTTATATGTATGTTTACCGGTAAAGAGCCCGAGGCTGGTAATACATAGGAGGGGGGACCTCACGCAATTTTCTTTTCTGTTTTCCTGTTTTTAAATGCTACTGTGTAAAGGGAAAACTGCAAACCAAATGTTATTGCACTGTTGTTCATATAGAAGTACTAAAAGTGCGCAATACACCACTTTTTAATTCATTTGACTTCAGTCGGTTAACAATACGATTAATCGCTATTAATCGCAGGAAATCCTGCGATTAATCGCGATCAAAAATTTTAATCGTTGCCCAGCACTAATATATATATATTTATAGATATATATATATATATATAGAGAGAGAGAGAGAGAGAGAGAGAGAGAGAGTTCAGTTACTTGTTTTCATGAGTAGAAAAGGACACACATTTCTGCATTATCAAGCTCCAGCTGCTATGTAAGTGGGATCCCGGAAATCAGAACGCTGGTGTTTGGAATCCAGACACCTGACAGAAGGCAGATGCTGCTATCCTCAACATAAATACACCGGGGAGGGATGGTTAGGAAGCAGGGATGGAGGGCAAGAACATGCGGTACCTGCCTCCTGCACCCGTCGGGACGCCAGTGTCAGTTTTCTGACTGCCAGTATCCTATGCCCAATCTGTGTAAGTGTATTCTGTTGTACCTATTAGTATTCTGTGCCTTACAAGCTTCTAGTCTGCGCCTGTTGTATCTGTTCTGTGCATGACAAAGTGTATATTTACTAAAGGTCAATTATGATCAATTTCCATCCATTTCGGATCAATCAAAATTAATTCTAATCGATGTGTAGGCTTCCAAGGATAAAACACATTTGTTAACAGATTTTTTTATATTGATTTTTAAATGTTAGTAAATGTGCATTTTAGCCCTGGAAGCCCAACATTTATTAAGATCAATGGAAATCAACTTTAGTAAATATACCCCCAAGTATGCGCCCATTGGGTGGTCATTCCGGGTTGTTCCCTCGCTAGCTGCTTTTAGCAGCATTGCACGCGCTAGGCCGCCGCCCTCTGGGAATGTATCTTAGCTTAGCAGAATTGCGAACGAAAGATTAGCAGAATTGCGAATAGAAAATTCTTAGCAGTTTCTGAGTAGCTCGAGACTTAATCCTACACTGCGACCAGCTCAGCCCATTTCGTTCCTGGTTTGACGTCACAAATACGCCCTGCGTTCGGCCAGCCACTCCCCTGTTTCTCCAGACACTCCTGCGTTTTATCCTGGCACGCCTGCGTTTTTCCCCACACTCCCAGAAAACGGCCAGTTTCAGCCCAGAAACACCCACTTCCTGTCAATCACACTCCGATCACTTCAACGATGGAAATTCTTTGTTCGGACGTGAGTAAATCTACTTCGTTTTGAGCTAAAATACTTAGCGCATGCGTACTGCGTACCATGCGCATTTTCGCCTTAATCGCTCTGTTGCGAAAATCGGCAACGAGCGAACAACTCGGAATGACCCCAATTACTAGTAACATCACCTGCCTACAGTATTCTATGCATTCTGGACTTTTCCTGTTGTACCAATTATATTATACCATTTATTCTGCAATAAAAATAGGATTTTGGTTACCTACCGGTAAATCCTTTTCTCGTAGTCCGTAGAGGATGCTGGGGTCCATATTAGTACCATAGGGTATAGACGGGTCGACCAGGAGCCATTGGCACTTTAAGAGCTGAATAGTGTGGGCTGGCTCCTTCCTCTATGCCCCTCCTACCAGACTGTCTAGAAACTGTGCCAGAGGAGACGACATACTTTGAGAGAAGAAGGATTATACACAGATAGTGGCGAGATTCATACCAGCTCACACAACACGCAAACCCAGCCAACATGCCGGAACAACTCAGCAACAGCTGAAACAGAAAATAACTCAGAACTTACCTAGGAACCAGGTAACACTGAAATATAAAAAAACAAGACAGAAAAATGAAGGGTTGGGTGGGCGCCCAGCTTCCTCTACGGACTACGAGAAAAGTATTTACCGGTAGGTAACCAAAATCCTATTTTCTCTTACGTCCTAGAGGATGCTGGGGTCCATATTAGTACCATGGGGATGTACCAAAGCTCCAAGTACGGGAGGGAGAGCGCAGAGGCTCCTGCAACACTGCTTGACCAAACTTGAGGTCTCAAACTTGTAAAACTTGGCAAACGTGTTCGACCCAGACCACGTAGCAGCTCTACAGAGCTGCACCGCCGAGACACCCCGGGCGGCCACCCAGGAAGAGCACACTTCACGAGTAGAGTGGGCCTTTACGGATTTCGGACACGGCAAGCCTGCTGTGGAATAAGCATGCTTGATAGTGAACCTGATCCATCATGAAATCGACTGCTTAGAAGCAGGACATCCAATTTTGTTTGGATCATAGAGGACAAACAGGAAGTCACTTTTCCTAGGACGAGCCGTCCTCTTCACGCAAATCTTCAATGTCCTCACTACATCCAAGGCCTTTGAAATAATAGAGGAGTCAGTAGCCACTGGCACCACAATAGGTTGGTTGATGTGGAAAGCCGACACAACCTTAGGTAAGAACTGTGGACGAGTCCTAAGTTCCGCCCTATCTTCACGGAAGATCAGATAGGGACTTTTACAAGATAAATCCCCCAATTCTGACACGTGACAAGCAGATTGCAGGAACTGCAACACCACATCCCACGGAGCCGTAGGTGCCACAAAAGGAGGCTAGATGTGTAGAACCCCTTTCAAAAAGGTCTGAACCTCAGGAAGAGCAGCCAACTGTTTTTGGAAGAAGATAGACAAAGCAGAGATCTGGACCTTGACGGAGCCCAGCCTCAGTCCCATATCCACCCCTGCTTGCAGGAAAAGGAGAAAACGTCCAAGTTGAAACTCCACCGCCGGAAACTTCTTGGCCTCACACCAAGAAACATATTTCTTCCAAATGCGATGGTAATGCTTAGACGTTACTCCCTTCCTGGACTGTATCAGGGTAGGAATGACCTCACTCGGGATACCTTTCAGAGCTAAGATCTGGCGTTCAACCGCCATGCCGTCAAACGTAGCCGCGGTAAGTCTTGATAAGCGAACGGCCCCTGCAGAAGCAGATCCTCCCGAAGAGGTAAAGGCCATGGATCTTCCAGCAGAAGATCCAGCAGATCCACGTACCAAGCCCTTGGCCAGTCCGGAGCAATGAGGATTGCTAGGACCTTTGTTCTTCTCATGAGTTGAAGAACCTTTGATATGAGAGGACGTGGAGGGAACACATACACTGACTTGAACACCCACGGTGTTACCAGTGTGTCCACCACCACTGCCTATGGGTCTCTTGACCTGGAACAGTACCTCCATAGCTTCTTGTTGAGGTGTGAGGCCATTATGTCTATGTGGGGAACCCACCACCAACCGGTTACCTCCTCGAACACCTCCGGATGGAGTCCCCACTGCCCTGGATGGAGATCGTGTATGCTGAGGAAGTCTGCTTCCCAGTTGTCTACGCCCGGAATGAAGATTGCCGACATTACCGCCTTTCTGCCCAGGTGAGGAGGTGAGGATCTTTGACCTCTGCCATGGCAGCCCTTCTTTTCGTTCCGCCTTGTCGATTTATGTAGGCCACCATGGTCACACTGCACATGAACAGCCCAATGTTTTAGAAGGTGTGCTGCCTGCAGAAGGGGGTTGTACACTGCCCTGAGCTCCAGGATGTTTATCGGGAGGAGAGACTCTTGGTCCGACCAACATCCCTGAAAGGTTTCCCCCAGAGTGACTGCTCCCCAACCTCTTAGACTTGCATCTGTGGTTACAAGGATCCAGTCTTGAATTCCGAACCTTCACCCTTCCAGAAGGTGTGGAAGCTGCAGCCACCAGAGGAGTGAAATCCTGGCTTTCAGACACAGGCATATCCTCTTGTGCATGTGTAGGTGAGAGCCCGATCACTGGTCCAAGAGGTCCAGTTGAAAAGGTCGAGCATGAAACCTGCCGTACTGTAGAGCCTCGTAGGCGGCAACCATCTTCCCCAGGAGGCGTATGCATTGATGAACCGATACCCAGGTAGGTCGTAGGACATCTCGGGCCATAGTTTGAATCACCCACGCTTTCTCCACCGGGAGAAACACCCACTGCCCTTCCGTGTTGAGGATCATTCCCAGGAAAGACAGCTGCCTTGTCGGCCCCAGGTGAGACTTTGGAAGGTTTAGGATCCAACCGTGTTTCCTGAGCACCTGTGTCGTGAGCGTGATGGATCACAACAGCCTCTCCCTGGACGGCGCCTTGATCTGGAGATCGTCCAGGTATGGAGCTATGTTCACCCCCTGCCTGTGGAGGAGAGCCATCATCTCACTTTGGTGAAAATCCTTCGTGCTGTGGAGAGGCCAAACGGCAGCGCCTGGAACGGATAGTGATCGTCCAACAGTGCAAACGTGAGGTATGCCTGATGCGGCGACCAAATGGGAATGTGGAGGCAAGCATCTTTGATGTCCAGAGACACCAGGAACTCCCCCTCCGTCAGTCCTGATATGACAGCCCTCAGAGATTCGATCTTGAATTTTAACTCCCTGAGGTAAGGGTTCAAAAGACTTTAACCATCTGGTTTCGGTAACACAAAAAGTTTCGGATAATAACCCTTGTTCCACTGCTGAGGTGGAACCGGAACAATGACCTCCGAAACCACCAATTTCCTGATGGCTTCCAGAAGAATTGTCCTGTCTGCCAGCAGGGCTGCCAAGCCTGACTTGAAGAAATGGTGAGGCGGGGGATCTTGAAACTCCAGTCTGTACCCTCTGGACACTATATCCAGAACCCAGAGGTCCAGACCCGACGACACCCAGATGTGGCTGAACTGTCGGAGTCGTGGCCCCACCTGACTTTCCTCCAGGAATAGCTGTCCACCGTCATGAGGAGGGTTTAGGGGTATCAGAAGCGGGCTTCTGGGTCTGGGAACCTGCGGGAGCAGGTTTCTTTCCCTTGGCACAACCACCGCTGAAGGTGTTCGAAGTCTTATTCTTACTAGGCCTTGCGGGCTGAAAGGCCTGTGACGTGGAAGATGAAAAAGGCTTCTTTGTAGCCGGGGCAGCTGAGGGGAGAAAAGGAGACTTACCTGCGGTAACCGTGGCAATCCACACATCCAACGCCTCCCCAAAGAGAGCCTGACCCTTGTATGGTAGGCCCTCTACACACTTCCTGGATTCCATGTCCGCAGACCAGTTGCGCAGCCAGAGACCCCTGCGAGCAGAGACAGACATGGAGGAGATCTCCGCAGCCATCACGGAATCCACCAGGAACCCTGAAGATTATGTAAAAATAAATCAACGTCACCTTTATCCAGCGTAGTCGTTTCCTCCTGCAGAGTGATTGACCACCTGGCAATAGCTTTTGAGATCCAAGCACAGGCTATAGTAGGCCGCAATATAGCCCCTGAAGCCGTGTAAATGGATTTTAGCGTAGCATCCACCTCGCGATCTGCCGGGTCCTTTAACGCGGTAGCCCCCGGGACCGGTAATACCATCTGTTTGGACAGCCTGGAGACAGAGGCGTCCACGATCGGCAGAGACTCCCATCTCTACCTATCTTACTCTGGGAAGGGAAAAGCCACCAAGACTCTCTTGGGAATCTGGAATTTCTTTTCTGGAGTTTCCCATGCCTTTTCAAAGATAGCATTCAATTCTTTGGATGCCGGGAAAGTGAGAGGGGGTTTCTTATGATCTGTGAAGAAAGCCTCCTCCACCTGTTCCGGAGCTGTGTCCAAAATGTGTAAAACATCCCTAACAGCCTCAATCATCAACTGCACCCCCTTGGCAAGTGATGCCGTCCCCCTTGACACATCCCCGTCACCGTCTGCAGCGTCAGAGTCGGTGTCCATGTCATCCTGCACAAGTTGCAAGTGCACGTTTGTGAGAATGTACCGCAGGGGACCCCGAGGAAGCAGTATCCAACCACACAACCATAGAGGACTGGAGGACCTGAGTGGCATGCTCAGTCCTAGCCACTCTATCAGAAATCTGAGAAATAGACCCCCTCAGGGAGGCTAACCATTCTGGCTCTCTAGCTGGGATCTGTGCTAAGACAGTACAATCCTGATTACATGGAATGGAGTCTTCCTGGGAAGACAAATCCTCTGCAGCATATGAAACAGTGTCACCAGATGGCTTGTCTAAAGAATTTGAGACTAAGTTGTTTTTATAACAATGTTTCTTAATATCTTCTTTTTTTCTTTCTCTCCTTATGTTCATGGATCCCATTTTTGGAGAAATAGTATGAATGTGAATAGAGTGCAATGTTAATGCATACAATTTTTATATAAAGTAAATGGGATTATTATCCTTTGACGTATAAAAGGGAACAATATATCTTTTTATATTTTTTTATACTGCACATTGTGTATTATACATATTAACTTATGTGTTTCTATGTATTAATTGTTATCACCGTGGGACCTATTGGGAATTGCAGTTGGTGAATGTTAGTGTTACAACTCTGTATATAGGGGGTAATTCTAAGTTGATCGCAGCAGGAATTTAGTTAGCAATTGGGCAAAACCATGTGCACTGCAGGGGAGGCAGATATAACATGTGCAGAGAGAGTTAGATTTGGGTGGGGTGTGTTAAATCTGCAATCTTATTTGCAGTGTAAAAATAAAGTAGCCAGTATTTACCCTGCACAGAAATAAAATAACCCACCCAAATCTAACTCTATGCACATGTTATATCTGCCTCCCCTGCAGTGTACATGGTTTTGCCCAATTGATAACTAAATTCCTGTTGCGATCAACTTGGAATTACCCCCATAATGAGAATGGATGCGTGAATGACATTGGAATCAGCTGCCAACAATGATTGAATCTGAAACACCCTATTAGAACAGTCCTGAGAGTATATAAAGGAGGGTTGGAGTCTACTACAGCAGATTTTGAAAAATGAGGCGGATCCCCGAAACGCACGATGCTGTAGTATCATGTGAGCTGACCCAGGAGAGCCCCGGTACCCATCCGCACGTCTGAGGCTGTTTGCCATTGCAGCGGACTGAGACATTCCGGGTGTCTCAGCAGTTAAGCGCAGCCTCAAATTGGGAGCGGGTATGCGTCCTGTGTCATTTTTTAACTTCTTGTGAATAAATTCCCTGATGGGATTGCTTTTTATCTACACCTGTCCAGTTTCTGATGGCTGTCTAAAACTGAATCTCTGACAATACCATACGGTGCACTGAAGGTGCCGGACATGAATGCACAGCACAAAGACACCTTTTGGTGAACGGTATCGGTTTACTTAAAGTGTCATTACAATAGGGGACACAGCAAGGACGGTCTTGGTTGATTAGAAACTACTAACAACATACTGGACATGAAGTTTATATGAACTTTTTCCTATATATGATCTACAGATAATATAAAAGGGAAAACGCATTTTTATTATACTCTTGAATTATTGGTATATTTTAATTAAGAATTTTTTTGATGGTTGGTCACATTCATTGCATTGAACACATATAGGATTAATTAATGTATGTGATACACTGCAGATAATTTCTAAGCTGAGTGGCTTTCAGCGCTGTATATTCCCTTCCATCCCCCATTTTGTTAGTGTCCCAAGTCATGTTGCACACACACAGTGCCGTTTCTAGCGGCGGGCGAGCCGTGCAACCGCACGGGGCGCCCGCCGCGGAACTTTGTGACTACTTATCTCCTCCCTCTCTCTCCCCCCGAGCGCTCCTGCTCGGGGCTTCGCGGAATGACGCGTTTGCGTCGTGATGTCACGACGCAAACGCGTCATTCCGCAAAGCCCCGCCCCCTGAGCAGGAGCGCTCGGGGGGAGAGGGAGGAGACGAGATAAGCATCGAAGGAGGAGGCGGCCGGCGCGAGGGACGCGAGGCGGCGGGACCCGAAGAGCGGGAAGATGTAAGTATTTTTTTTTCTCTCTCTCTCTTCCTCCCCCCCCCACTTGACACCTGCGTGCCGCACTATGTAAAATGAGGATTCCTTCCGCACTGTGTAAAATGGGGATATCTGCCGCACTATGTAAAATGAGGATTCCTTCCGCACTGTGTAAAATGGGGATACCTGCCGCACTATGTAAAATGAGGATTCCTTCCGCACTGTGTAAAATGGGGATATCTGCCGCACTATGTAAAATGAGGATTCCTTCCGCACTGTGTAAAATGGGGATATCTGCTGCACTATGTAAAATGAGGATTCCTTCCGCACTGTGTAAAATGGGGATACCTGCCGCACTATGTAAAATGAGGATTCCTCCCGCACTGTGTAAAATGGGGATACCTGCCGCACTATGTAAAATGAGGATTCCTTCCGCACTGTGTAAAATGGGGATATCTGCCGCACTATGTAAAATGAGGATTCCTTCCGCACTGTGTAAAATGGGGATACCTGCCGCACTATGTAAAATGAGGATTCCTTCCGCACTGTGTAAAATGGGGATATCTGCCGCACTATGTAAAATGAGGATTCCTTCCGCACTGTGTAAAATGGGGATATCTGCTGCACTATGTAAAATGAGGATTCCTTCCGCACTGTGTAAAATGGGGATACCTGCCGCACTATGTAAAATGAGGATTCCTCCCGCACTGTGTAAAATGGGGATACCTGCCGCACTATGTAAAATGAGGATTCCTTCCGCACTGTGTAAAATGGGGATATCTGCCGCACTATGTAAAATGAGGATTCCTTCCGCACTGTGTAAAATGGGGATATCTGCCGCACTATGTAAAATGAGGATTCCTTCCGCACTGTGTAAAATGGGGATACCTGCCGCACTATGTAAAATGAGGATTCCTTCCGCACTGTGTAAAATGGGGATATCTGCCGCACTATGTAAAATGAGGATTCCTTCCGCACTGTGTAAAATGGGGATATCTGCCGCACTATGTAAAATGAGGATTCCTTCCGCACTGTGTAAAATGGGGATACCTGCCGCACTGTGTAAAATGGGGACACCTGCCGCACTGTGTAAAATGGGGACACCTGCCTGCGTACTGAGTAAAATGGGGACACCTGCCTGCGTACTGTGTAAAATGGGGACACCTGCCGCACTGTGTAAAATGGGGACACCTGCCTGCGTACTGAGTAAAATGGGGACACCTGCCTGCGTACTGTGTAAAATGGGGACACCTGCCTGCGTACTGTGTAAAATGTGGACATCTGCCTACCGTACTGTGTAAAATGGGGATACCTGCCTGCTGCACTGTGTAAAATGGGGATATCTGCCTACCGCACTGTGTAAAATGGGGATATCTGCCGCACTGTGTAAAATGGGGATACCTGCCGCACTGTGTAAAATGGGGATACCTGCCGCACTGTATAAAATGGGGACACCTGCCTGCGTACTGTGTAAAATGGGGACACCTGCCTGCGTACTGTGTAAAATGGGGACACCTGCCTGCGTACTGTGTAAAATGGGGATATCTGCCTGCGTACTGTGTAAAATGGGGATATCTGCCTGCGTACTGTGTAAAATGGGGATATCTGCCTACCGTACTGTGTAAAATGGGGAAACCTGCCTGCCGCACTTTGTAAAATGGGGACACATGCCTGCCGCACTTTGTAAAATGGGGACACCTGCCTGCCACGCTTTGTAAAATGGGGACACCTGCATGCCGTGCTGTGTAAAATGGGAACACCTGCCTGTCGCGCTGTGTAATATGGGGACACTTGCCTGGTGTAATGTGTAAAAAGGGGACTTTTTTATTTTTTCCCCCTGTGGTGGGTGTGATGATATCAGACGAGGCCACGCCCACTTTAATCAGGCCGCACACCCTTGTCGGGAGCGCGCGCGCATGCTTTTTCTTGCTATACGGGGGGGGGGGCACGCAAAAAATGTTTTTATAGCAAGGGGGGGCGCATTTTTAAATCTCGCACTGGGAGCCAAATTGTCTAGAAACAGCCCTGCACACACACTCAAACACCCCACAAACACACAGGGTATTATGAAGACTGAGTTTCCCCCAAGAATGGCAGAGAGACACAGAGATTGGAGCCAACCCACACACACAGTGCTATCACAGGTATAGGGAGTCCCTTACCAGCGCTGGCTGCATCCCTTAATAGGTGACACAGCCTGTATACAGTCACCCCCCCCCCCCCCATCTACAACCCCCTTGGTACTGCACAGACAGCTGGAGATTGCTCTGGAGGGACCTGGTTCCACTTGTAGTGTAGTGCAGGCAGGAGAAAATGGCGCTGAATGCTGTGATCGCTATGTGAAGCTCCGCCCTCTCAATGGCGCCGTCTTCCCGCTCACTGATAGATTATGCCAGAGGAGTTACGCTGGCCTGGATCCGCAGACCCCGACAGACTGGTATGGACAGTGTAGGGTTCGGCACTGGCCCAGGGCGCCCCTCCCAGCACCGCACCTCAGTATCGCTGAGCCATCACGGAGCGCGAGACTGCGCTCCTTACCCTTAGGCCGCCTGCTTCACACTGTCCCCCCCACTTGTCAGGGGGGACAGTGACTCACTCGCCACCTCTTCAGCTCCCGACGGGGTGGCAGCTGACTGCCGGGGTGAGCGTTCCCCTGCAGCGGGGCGTGATCAGACCCCTCTGAAGCCAAATGTTCAGTCAGCGGGATCAGTGGCTCAAGACCCTGCTGCTCCCCCCCCCTCAGTCCCTCGCTGCAGGGAGGCTGTTGCAAGCAGCCTCCCTGTAAAAAATACCCTGAAAGGAAAAATTTTACTTTTTGTAAAGAAGCTCAGTAGAGCTCCCCTAGTTGTGACCGGCTCCTCCGGGCACATTTTCTAAACTGAGTCTGATAGGAGGGGCATAGAGGGAGGAGCCAGCCCACATTATTAAACTCTTAAAGTGCCAATGGCTCCTGGTGGACCCGTCTATACCCCATGGTACTTATATGGACCCCAGCATCCTCTAGGACATAAGAGAAGTACTCTTATTTAAAGAGGAACTTGTTCAGACCTCCTTGTGTTCTCTATAAGCTCTCCAGCTGTATTAACACTTTGGTCACTTATGAGTAGAGAACAAACACACACAATTCCTGGAACAAGTGATACAAACTTGTTTGAAGTGACCCCATAAAAAAAAAAAAAAAAAAAATCGGCACCTATGTCAGTGGTAAGGCACCATCTTTGAGTTGATATGCCTAATGAGAGGGGGGCAGTAGGGAAGATAAATGTCACCACCTTCACAGAACCATTTAGAATCTTTATATAACTGTGATTTTTACCTTTTTTATATACACACTCCAGGGAATCAAACCAATGTACTGGGAGAGGACTTTGAAAATGGAAAATCAAATGTGGAAATGCCATAGACATTGCTTCCTGTGTGTGAGAATTGAGAAAGTTATACATGTGCAGTGGTAGCACAATACAGAGCCCCGGGCGATGGACGGTGAGAAGAATTATATATAAGATGGGACAGATACATAGGAAAGGATCTTTCCCTACATGATGGTGGAAGGATATGACCACGGTGGGTAAAATAAGCTGGAGGAATATTACTGGGCGCTACATGTTGTGTGCAGAAAGTAAGGACTCAGCCATATAAGTAGTTTCTCACACTGTTAATGTAACAGATAAATGGGGTAGCAAAGAAATACATAAATCTCTATACTGCATTGCCTGTGCTGTCCACATGGGCGGCAGTAATACTCATCTCAGTAAAACACCAGATTAGGAACAATGACATAAAATGGCCAAGCTGTTTGTGGCATGACGATTGCTCTAGTCTGAGTTTTTCCTCTGGAGGACAGGAGACCAGTAAGGACAGCAGCAACCAGGAAATACTGCGTATCTCTCACTGTACTGAGCAATCTCTGATTGGCAGGAAGACCCTGTGCTTACATTTCAGCAGCATCTATGAAGACAAATAGGATTTTAATTACCAACCAGTTAATCCTTTTCTCGTAGTCCATAGAGGATGCTGGGGTCCACATTAGTACCATGAGGTATAGATGGGTCCTTTGGGAGCCATGGGCACTTTAATAGTTTAATAGTGTGGGCTGGCTCCTCCCTCTATGCCCCTCCTACCATACTTAGTCTAGAAACTGTTCCCGAGGAGACTGACATACTTCGAGAGAAGGAATTTACACAGATAGTGGTGAGAGTCACACCAGCTCACACATAACAAAAAGGAAATCCAAGGTAACCAACTTGGAACAATTGAGCAACAGCTAAAACACAAACTGAACCAAGTAACAATGCAGGAATACAAAGCACTGGCCAGGCGACCAGCATCCTCTACGGACTACGAGAAAAGGATTTACCAGTAAGTAATTAAAATCCTACTTTCTCTTAAGTCCTAGAGGATGCTGGGGTCCATATTAGTACCATGGGGAGGTACCAAAGCTCCCAGTACGGGAGGGAGAGTGCTGAGGTTCCTCCAGAACAGATTGACCAAACTTTAGATCCTCAGAGACCAAAGTATCGAACTTGTAGAACTTAGCAAACGTGCTTGACCCAGACCAAGTAGCTGCACGGCAAAGCTGTAAAGCCGATACACCCCGGCCAGCCGCCCAGGCAGAACACACTTTACGAGTAGAGTGGGCCTTAACAGATTTTGGACACAGCAAGCCTGTTGTAGAAAAAGCATGCTGGATAGTAAACCTGATCCAACGAGAAATCGTCTGCTTAGAAGCTGTAAAAGCCTAATTATTTTAAAAGAATTGCGGAGTCTCCATTGTGATGATATTCAGCATATAGAATTTATTATCAAAGAAGAGGCCACGCCCATTTATCTGCACTGAGAGAGACGTGATCTAAGACAGACTTCATCAATGATGCCCGTCCCGTCAGGGGAATTCAGGCTCACATATATAGTACAAAATTATACAATAATTCATAATGGATTAATCAATGGGGCGTGTATTCAGATAACAAGGGGATTATTGATTGGCTGATGGTCACAAACAGGAAATCCCAATAGGGTCAGCTGGGCTAGATGAAAGGGCTGATCTTTTCCTGAAGGTGGCAGATTGGTACCACGAGTCTTGGATCTCCCATTCAAACCAATGGAGTTTCTTAATACGCCGTGTCAGCAAAGAGGTCATCTCTGTTAATCTGTCATGATGCTCTTTTCCAAAGCTGAAGGTTCATCTGATATTTACTTAGCAAAACCCATAAAATGCCATTAAGTTCTGGTTATCTAAATACGAGGGTCTTTATCTAAGCACCACGTATGCACGTATGCTCTTAGTCACAAACTAGGACAAAGGTTGACAGAAAATTCCACTGCAAGAAATACTGACCATTATTGGAATTAAAGAGCCAGTTACAGATATCTAACTATAAGTCTGAAAGCACGATGTCTGAGACAATACAGATGTATATCATCAAAGCAGGACACCCAACCTTGTTGGGATCATAAAGGACGAACAAAGCATCCGACTTCTTGTGACGAGAGGTTCTCTTCACATAGATCTTCAAAGCCCTCACCACATCCAAGGACTTTGAGGTAATTGAGGAGTCAGTAGCCACTGGCACCACAATTAGTTGGTTGATATGAAAAGCCGACACAACCTTTGGAAGCAATTGCTGACGCGTTCTGAGCTCAGCTCTATCTTCATGGAAAATCAAGTAGGGGCGCCTGCATGACAATGACCCCAATTATGACACACGTCTAGCAGATGTCAATGCCAACATTGTGACTGCCTTCCAAGTAAGAAACTTGAAGTCCACCTCCTGCAAAGGTTCGAACCAATCCGATTGCAGGAACTGCAGCACCACATTAAGATCCCAAGGTGCCGTAGGAGGCACAAAGGGAGGTTGGATGTGCAGAACACCTTTCAAAAAAATCTGAACCTCCGGGAGGGCAGCCAATTGTTTCTGGAAGAAAATGGACAAGGCTGAAATCTGGACTTTAATGGAGCCCAAGCATAGGCCCACATCCACACCAGCCTGTAGAAAGAGAAAACGTCCTAGTTGAAACTCTACCATTGGATACTTCTTGGATTCACACCAAGACACATACCTTTTCAAAATTCGATGGTAATGTTTAGACGCAACTCCCTTCCTAGCCTGAATTAGCATAGGAATTAACTTTTTTGGAACGCCCTTCCGAGCTAAGATCTGGCGTTCAACCTCCATGCAGTCAAACGTTGCCGCGGTAAGTCTTGATAAGTGAACGACCCCCCTGTTGAAGAAGGTATTCTCGAAAAGGAAGAGGCCTCGGATCCTCCAGGAGAACTCCAGAAGATCCGCATACCAAGCCCTCCGCGGCCAGTCCGGAGCAATGAGAATCGCCTGAACTTTTGTTATTTTTATGAACTTGAAATCCTTTGGGATGAGTGGAAGTGGAGGGAACACATATACTGACTGGAACACCCACGGAGTTACCAGTGCGTCCACCGCCACTGCCTGTGGGTCTTTCGACCTGGAACAGTGCCTGCAAAGCTTCTTGTTGAGGCGAGAGGCCATCATGTCTACATGAGGTACACCCCAACGGTATGTCACCTCTTCAAATACCTCCGGGTGGAGGCCACATTCTCCTGGATGGAGATAGTGTCTGCTGAGAAAGTCCGCTTCCCAGTTGTCCATTTCCTGGAATGAGGATTGCTGATAGCGCCAGCGCATGCTTTTCTGCCCAGAGGAGGATTCTCGTTACCTCTAACATTGACACTCTGCTCTTCATTCCACCCTGTCTGTTTATGTAGGACACTGCCGTTACATTGTCCGACTGAACCTGAATGGCTTGATCTTGCAGAATATGTGCCGCTTGTAGAAGGGCATTGTATATGGCCCTTAGTTCCAGAATGTTTATCGGAAGGATGGATTCCAGACTTGACCACTTTCCTTGGATGTTTTCCCCTTGGGTGACTGTTCTCCAACCTCTCAGACTTGCATCTGTGGTTAGAAGGATCAAATTCTGAATCCCGAACCTGTGGCCCTTGCGTAGGTGAGAAGTCTGCAGCCACCAGAGGAGCGAAATTCTGGCTTTTGGCGAAAGGCGTATCTGCTGGTGCATATGAAGATGTGATCCTGACCAGTTGTCTAGGAGATCCAGTTGGAAGGAGCTTGCATGGAATCTTCCATACTGTAGAGCAGGGCTGGCCAAACCAGTCCTCGAGATCTACCAACAGTTCACATTTTCAAGACCACCTAGCTGGTGCACAGGTGTAGTCATTACTAATTAAGATGTGCTGCATTCAGTCCTAACTGACAATTCTACAGATCTCCAGGAGGCCTGGAAAACATGACCTGTTGGTAGATCTCGAGGACCGGTTTGGCCAGCCCTGCTGTAGAGCCTCGTAGGAGGCTACCATCTTCCCCAGAAGGCGAATGCACTGAAGAACAGATACCCGGGTTGGCTTCAGGACATCCCGTACCATTGATCGGATCACCAACGTGCTCTCCACCGGTAGAAACACCCTTGTCACTTCCGTGTTGAGTATCATCCCCAGGAAAGGCAGTTTCCTTGTCGGCTCCAAATGTGACTTTGGAAGGTTCAGGATCCACCCATGATCCTGGAGTATAAGAGTTGAGAGAGCAATACTCTGCAACAATACTCTGGAATTATATTCACTCCTTGTCTGCGAAGTAGTAGCACCATAATCTCTGCCATGACCTTGGTGAAAATCCTCGGTGCTGTGGAGGGGTCAAAAGGCAGTGCTTGGAACGGATAGTGACAACCCAGCAATGCAAACCTGAGATAAGCCTGGTGGGGCGGCCAAATCGGTATGTGAAGGTACGCATCCTTTATATCCAGAGATCCCAGGAATTCCCCTTCCTCCAGACATGAGATCACCGCTCTCAGAGACTCCATCTTTAATTTGAATTCCCTTAAGTAGGGGTTCAATTACTTTAGGTTTAATATCGGCCTTAACGAATTGTCCGGTTTCAGTACCACAAACAGGTTTGAGTAATAACCCTTGTGTTTTAGGTGAGGTGGAACTGGAACAATAACATTTGTTTGGACCAATTTTTGAATAGTTTCCTGCAGGATAGCACTTTCTGTCAGCAAAACTGGTAAGCCTGATTTGGAGAATCTGTGAGGTGGGAGTTCCTGAAACTCCAGTCTGTACCCCTGGGTAACAATGTCTGTTACCCAAGGGTCTAGGCATGATGATACCCAGATGTGACTGAAATCTTTTAGTCTCGCTCCCACCTGCCCGAACTCCAGGCTGGGAGTTCCACCATCATGCTGAAGACTTTGAGGAAGCAGAAGCTGGTTTCTGTTCCTGGGAACCTGTTGGTGCAGGTTTTCTGGATTTTCACCGACCACCTCTAAAGAAGGTGGAAGGGGATTAGGATTTCTTAAATTTTGCGGTCCAAAAGGACTGCAGTGTAGATGTAGGATAAGATTTCCTAGTCAGTGACGCTGCTGAGGGGAGAAAGGTTAACTTACCCGCAGTTGCTGTGGAGATCCACGCATCCAATGCGTCCCCAAACAGCCTGACCTGTGAAGGGTAGGTTCTCCACACTTTTCTTAGATTCTGCATCCGTAGTCCATTGGCGTAGCCAGAGTCCTCTACGTGCTGATACCGCCATGGAATAAGTTCTGGCATTCAGCATTCCAAGGCCTTTCATGGCCTCAACCATGAATCCAGCAGAATCCTGTATGTGACGCAAAAAATAAGATGTTACTCACCGGTAAATCTATTTCTCGTAGTCCGTAGTGGATGCTGGGACTTCGTAAGGACCACGGGGAATAGCGGCTCCGCAGGAGACTGGGCACAACTAAAGAAAGCTTTAGGACTACCTGGTGTGCACTGGCTCCTCCCTCTATGACCCTCCTCCAGACCTCAGTTAGGATACTGTGCCCGGAAGAGCTGACACAATAAGGAAGGATTTTGAATCCCGGGTAAGACTCATACCAGCCACACCAATCACACCGTATAACTCGTGATACTATACCCAGTTAACAGTATGAACAATAACTGAGCCTCTCAACAGATGGCTCAACAATAACCCTTTAGTTAAACAACAACTATATACAAGTATTGCAGACAATCTGCACTTGAGATGCGCGCCCAGCATCCACTACGGACTACGAGAAATAGATTTACCGGTGAGTAAAATCTTACTTTCTCTGACGTCCTAAGTGGATGCTGGGACTCCGTAAGGACCATGGGGATTATACCAAAGCTCCCAAACGGGCGAGAGAGTGCGGATGACTCTGCAGCACCGAATGAGCAAACTCAAGGTCCTCCTCAGCCAGGGTATCAAATTTGTAGAATTTTGCAAAAGTGTTAGACCCTGACCAAGTAGCCGCTTGGCAAAGTTGTACAGCCGAGACCCCTCGGGCAGCCGCCCAAGAAGAGCCCACCTTCCTCGTGGAATGGGCTTTTACAGATTTAGGATGCGGCAGTCCAGCCGCAGAATGCGCAAGCTGAATTGTGCTACAGATCCAGCGAGCAATAGTCTGCTTCGAAGCAGGAGCACCCATCTTGCTGGGTGCATACAGGATAAATAGCGAGTCAGTTTTCCTGACTCCAGCCGTCCTGGAAACATATATTTTCAAAGCCCTGACTACGTCCAGTAACTTGGAATCCTCCCTAGTAGCCGCAGGCACCACAATAGGTTGGTTCAAGTGAAAAGCTGATACCACCTTAGGGAGAAACTGAGGACGAGTCCGCAATTCTGCCCTATCCATATGGAAAATCAGATAAGGGCTTTTACATGACAAAGCCGCCAATTCTGACACACGCCTGGCCGAAGCCAAGGCCAACAGCATGACCACTTTCCACGTGAGATATTTCAAATCCACGGTTTTAAGTGGCTCAAACCAATGTGACTTTAGGAAACTCAACACCACAATGAGAACCCAAGGTGCCACTGGAGGCACAAAAGGGGGCTGAATATGCAGCACTCCCTTAACAAATGTCTGAACTTCAGGCAGTGAAGCCAGTTCTTTCTGGAAGAAAATCGACAAACCTGAAATCTGGACCTTAATGGAACCCAATTTTAGGCCCATAGTCATCCCTGACTGTAGGAAGTGCAGAAATCGACCCAGCTGAAATTCCTCCGTAGGGGCCTTCATGGCCTCACACCACGCAACATATTTTCGCCATATGCGGTGATAATGATTTGTGGTTACATCTTTCCTGGCTTTAATCAGCGTATAGACATATAGATTGGTAAATGCTCAATTAGCTTAGTGATATTCAGGTGCTCGAAAGGAAGGGGTATTTCTGAGCAACACTGGTATGCCACGCTGGGCTTTCTGGCTCATTCTGGTGTTTTGGGGTGCCACACCCTGCACCTAGATATAGCGCTAGGGACCCCAAATATACAGAGAGGCCTTGATGCGGCTTTGGGGCTTAACCACACATTTGCGCAAATATGTGTAACGAAGATCTCTGAATTCTATTATCATGTGGGATTTATATCTGGTTACTGGTATCATCCAGGGTGCTGGGGAATCCAATTCCTTTTTTCTTGCTCAGAAATACCCCTTCCTTTCGAGCACCTGAATGATATCACTAAGCGAATTGAGCATTTACCAATCTATATGTCTGTTGTGAGAGGCAGAGAGGTCCTGCATTAGGAGGAGGTGCAGGCCCTGACATGCCACATGGAGCATTATGGGGTTGCTCCAAGGTAGGTAGCTCTTAGCTTAGACATATTTTAGTAAGGAGCCATTATCGTGTGGCTCCTTGCTGGTTAATATTAGACCAGAATGGGGTAATTGAGGTGTGAGGTGTGGTGCCTCTGGACTGGCTGGGCTGGATGGCTTTAGTGTGGCATACCTTTACATTCTATTAACACTTTTCACTTATTAATTTTCTAACACTATTTCTCTATTTTAATTACATTTTATGTTTGTATCACCCTCTCTATAGCTTCGGCTTCCTAAATACTAATTTATTAACACTATAGTTTTTTACACTGGTATGCCACGCTGGGCTTTCTGGCTCATTCTGGTGTTTTGGGGTGCCACACCCTGCACCTAGATATAGCGCTAGGGACCCCAAATATACAGAGAGGCCTTGATGCGGCTTTGGGGCTTAACCACACATTTGCGCAAATATGTGTAACGAAGATCTCTGAATTCTATTATCATGTGGGATTTATATCTGGTTACTGGTATCATCCAGGGTGCTGGGGAATCCAATTCCTTTTTCTTGCTTTAATCAGCGTAGGAATGACTTCCTCCGGAATGCCCTTTTCTTTTAGGATCCGGTGTTCAACCGCCATGCCGTCAAACGCAGCCGCGGTAAGTCTTGGAACAGACAGGGCCCTGCTGCAGCAGGTCCTGTCTGAGCGGCAGAGGGCATGGGTCCTCTGAGATCATCTCTTGAAGTTCTGGGTACCAAGCTCTTCTTGGCCAATCCGGAACCACGAGTATAGTTCTTACTCCTCTCCTTCGTATTATTCTCAGTACCTTGGGTATGAGAGGCAGAGGAGGGAACACATAAACCGACTGGTACACCCACGGTGTTACTAGAGCGTTCACAGCTATCGCCTGAGGATCCCTTGACCTGGCGCAATATCTTTTTAGCTTTTTGTTGAGGCGGGACGCCATCATGTCCACCTGTGGCTTTTCCCAACGGTTTACAATAATTTGGAAGACTTCTGGATGAAGTCCCCACTCTCCCGGGTGGAGGTCGTGCCTGCTGAGGAAGTCTGCTTCCCAGTTGTCCACTCCCGGAATGAACACTGCTGACAGTGCTAACACGTGATTTTCCGCCCATCGGAGAATCCTTATGGCTTCTGCCATCGCCATCCTGCTTCTTGTGACGCCCTGTCGGTTTACATGGGCGACCGCCGTGATGTTGTCTGACTGAATCAGTACCGGCTGGTTTTGAAGCAGGGGTCTTGCTTGACTTAGGGCATTGTAAATGGCCCTCAGTTCCAGAATATTTATGTGTAGTGGAATCTCCTGGTTTGACCATAGTCCCTGGAAGTTTCTTCCCTGTGTGACTGCCCCCAGCCTCGACGGCTGGCATCCGTGGTCACCAGGACCAAGTCCTGTATGCCGAATCTGCGGCTCTCTTGAAGATGAGCACTCTGCAGCCACCACAGCAGAGACACCCTGGTCCTTGGAGACAGGGTTATCAGCCGATGCATCTGAAGATGCGATCCGGACCACTTGTCCAACAGGTCCCACTGAAAAGTTCTTGCATGGAACCTGCCGAATGGAATTGCTTCGTAAGAAGCTACCATCTTTCCCAGGACTCGCGTGCAGTGATGCACCGATACCTGTTTTGGTTTCAGGAGGTCTCTGATTAGAGATGACAACTCCTTGGCTTTCTCTTCTGGGAGAAACACTTTTTTCTGGACTGTATCCAGAATCATACCCAGGAACAGTAGACGTGTCATCGGAACCAGCTGTGACTTTGGGATGTTCAGAATCCAGCCATGCTGTCGTAGCACCTCCTGCGATAGTGCTACCCCGACCAACAACTGCTCCCTGGACCTCGCCTTTATCAGGAGATCGTCCAAGTACGGATAATTAAAACTCCCTTTTTTCGAAGGAGTATCATCATTTCGGCCATTGCCTTGGTAAATACCCTCGGTGCCATGGACAGACCGAACGGCAACATCTGGAATTGGTAATGACAGTCCTGTACCACAAATCTGAGGTACTCCTGGTGAGGTGGCTAAATGGGGACATGCAGGTAAGCATCCTTGATGTCCAGTGATACCATGTAATCCCTTTCTTCCAGGCTTGCAATAACCGCCCTGAGCGAATCCATTTTGAACTTGAACCTTCTACTATTCACATTGTGGAATAGTAACCCCAACCTTGTTGAAGGAGGGGCACCTTGACTATCACCTGCTGGGAATACAGCTTGTTTATTGCCTCTAACACTGCCTCCCTGCCTGAGGGAGTTGTTGGCAAGGCAGATTTGAGGAAACGGCAGGGGGGAGACGTCTCGAATTCCAGCTTGTACCCCTGAGATACTACTTGAAGGATCCAGGGATCCACCTGTGAGCGAGCCCACTGATTGCTGAAGTTTTTGAGACGGGCCCCCACCGTACCTGGCTCCGCCTGTGGAGCCCCAGCGTCATGCGGTGGACTTAGCGGAAGCGGGGGAGGACTTCTGCTCCTGGGAACTGGCTGTCTGCTGCAGCTTTTTTCCTCTACCTCTGCCTCTGGGCAGAAAGGACGCGCCTTTAACCCGCTTGCCCTTATGGGGCCGAAAGGACTGTACCTGATAATAGGGTGCTTTCTTTGGCTGTGAGGGAACATGGGGTAAAAATGCTGACTTCCCAGCTGTCGCTGTGGAAACGAGGTCCGAGAGACCATCCCCGAACAACTCCTCACCTTTATAAGGCAAAACTTCCATGTGCCTTTTAGAATCTGCATCACCTGTCCACTGCCGAGTCAATAACCCTCTCCTGGCAGAAAATAAGAATTTACTTACCGATAATTCTATTTCTCGGAGTCCGTAGTGGATGCTGGGGTTCCTGAAAGGACCATGGGGAATAGCGGCTCCGCAGGAGACAGGGCACAAAAAGTAAAGCTTTTCCAGATCAGGTGGTGTGCACTGGCTCCTCCCCCTATGACCCTCCTCCAGACTCCAGTTAGGTACTGTGCCCGGACGAGCGTACACAATAAGGGAGGATTTTGAATCCCGGGTAAGACTCATACCAGCCACACCAATCACACCGTACAACTTGTGATCTAAACCCAGTTAACAGTATGATAACAAAAGGAGCCTCTGAAAGACGGCTTCCTACAACAATAACCCGATTTTTGTAACAATAACTATGTACAAGTATTGCAGAATAATCCGCACTTGGGATGGGCGCCCAGCATCCACTACGGACTCCGAGAAATAGAATTATCGGTAAGTAAATTCTTATTTTCTCTATCGTCCTAGTGGATGCTGGGGTTCCTGAAAGGACCATGGGGATTATACCAAAGCTCCCAAACGGGCGGGAGAGTGCGGATGACTCTGCAGCACCGAATGAGAGAACTCCAGGTCCTCTTTTGCCAGGGTATCAAATTTGTAAAATTTTACAAACGTGTTCTCCCCCGACCACGTAGCTGCTCGGCAGAGTTGTAATGCCGAGACCCCTCGGGCAGCCGCCCAAGATGAGCCCACCTTCCTTGTGGAATGGGCATTTACATATTTTTTGCTGTGGCAAGCCTGCCACAGAATGTGCAAGCTGAATTGTACTACAAATCCAACGAGCAATAGTCTGCTTAGAAGCAGGAGCACCCAGCTTGTTGGGTGCATACAGGATAAACAGCAAGTCAGATTTCCTGACTCCAGCCGACCTGGAAACTATATTTTCAGGGCCCTGACAACATCCAGCAACTTGGAGTCCTCCAAGTCCCTAGTAGCCGCAGGCACCACAATAAGCTGGTTCAGGTGAAACGCTGACACCACCTTAGGGAGAAACTGGGGACGAGTCCACAGCTTTGCTCTGTCCGAATGGACAATCAGATATGGCTTTGTGAGATAAAGCCGCCAATTCTGACACTCGCCTGGCCGAGGCCAGGACCAACAGCATGGTCACTTTCCATGTGAGATATATCAAATCCACAGATTTGAGTTGTGTAAAACAATGTGATTTTAGGAATCCCAAACTACGTTGAGATCGCCCAGTGCCACTGGAGACATCAAAAAGGGGTTGTATATGCAGTACTCCCTTAACAACTTCTGGACTTCAGGAACTGAAGCCAATTTCTTTCTGGAAGAAAATCGACCGGTCGAAATTTGAACCTTAATGGACCCCAATTTGAGACCCATATACACTCCTGCTTGCAGGAAATGTAGGAATTAACCTAGTTGAAATTCTTCCGTGGAGCCTTCCTGGCCTCACACCATGGAACATATTTTCACCTAAGCGGTGATAATGTTGTGCGGTCACCTCCTTCCTGGCTCTGACCAGGGTAGGGATGACCTCTTCCGGAATGCCTTTTTCCCTTAGGATCCGGCGTTCACCCGCCCTGGCGTCAACGCAGCTGCGGTAAGTCATGGAACAGACATGATTCTTGCTGAATCAAGATCCTTTCTAGTATCTCTTGAAGTTCCGGGTACCAAGTTCTTCTTGGCCCAAACCGGAACCACGAGTATAGTTCTTACTCCTCTCCTTCCTATCATTCTCCATACACTGGGTATGAAAGGCAGATGAGGGAACACATACACCGACTGGTACACCCACGGTGTTACCAGAGCGTCCCAGCTATTGCCTGAGGGTCTCTAGACCTGGCGCTTCATGTGGGACGCCATCATAACCACCTTTGGTCTTTCCCAACGGTTTACAAACATGTGGAAACTTCCAGATGAAGTTCCCACTTTTCCGGGTGGAATTCATTTATGCTGAGGAAATCTTCCTAGTTGTCCACTCCCGGAATGAACACTGCTGACAGTGTTATCACATGATCTTTCGCCCAGCGAAGAATCCTTGCTGTCATTGCCCTCCTGCTTCTTGTGCCGCCCCGTCTGTTTACGTGGGCGACTGCCATGATGATGTCCTACTGGATCAGCACCGGTTGACTTTGAAGCAGAGGTCTTCCTAGGCTCAGAGCATCGTAAATTGCCCTTAGCTCCAGTATATTCATGTGGAGAGAAATCTCCAGACTTGACCACACTTCCTTGGAAATTTCTTCCTTGTGTGACTGTTCCCCAGCCTCTCAGGCTGGCATCCGTGGTCACCAGAACACAGTCCTGAATGCTGAATGTGCTGCCCTCTAGAAGATGAGCACTCTGCAGCCCCCACAGAAGAGACACCCTTGTCCTTGGAGACAGGGTTATCCGCTGATGCATCTGAAGATGCGATCCGGACCATTCGTCCAGCAAATCCCCCTGAAAAGTTTTTGCGTGAGATCCGCCGAATGGAATCGCTTCGTAAGAAGCCACCATTTTTCCCAGGACTCCTGTGCATTGATGCACTGATACTTGGCCTGGATTTAGGAGGTTTCTGACTAGGTCGGATAACTCCCTGGCTTTCCCCTCCAGGAGAAATACCTCTTTCTGGACTATGCCCAGAATCATTCCTAGGAACAGCAGACGTATCATCGGAAAACAGCTGCGATTTTTGGAATATTTAGAATCCACTCGTGCTGTCGTAGAACTACTTTAGATAGTTCTTTTCCGACCTCCAACTGTTCTCTGGAAACTTGTCCCTTTCAGGATATCGTCCAAGTAAGGGATAATTTAGATGCCTTTCTTCTTTTAAGAATCATCTTTTCGGCCATTACCTTGGTAAAGGCCCGGGGTGCCGTGGATAATTCAACGGCAGCGTCTGAAACTGATATTGACAGTTCTGTATCACGAACCAGAGGTACCCTTGTTGAGAAGGGCAAATTTGGACATGGAGGTAATCCTTGATGTCCAGGGACACCATATAGTCCCCTTTTTTCCGGTTCTCTATCACTGCTCTGAGTGACTCCATCTTGATTTGAACCTTTTTATGTAAGTGTTCAAAGATTTCAGATTTAGACTATGTCTCACCAAGCCGTCTGGCTTCAGTACCACAATATAGTGTGGAGGACTAATACCCTTTTCCTTGTTGTAGGAGGGGTACTTTGATTATCACCTGCTGGAAATACAGCTTGTGAATTTTTTTCCAATACTGCCTCCTTGTCGGAGGGAGCCGTTGGTAAAGCAGGCTTCAGGAACCTGCGAGGAAAAAATGTCTCGACTCTCCAATCTGTACCCCTGGGATAATACTTGTATGATCTAGGGGTCAACTTGCGAGTGATCCCACTGCGCGCTGAGACTCTTGAGACTACCCCCCCACTGGTGGAGGGCTTCTTTTCCTGGGAAGGGGCTGCCTGCTGCAGTCTACTTCCCTTTCCTCTATGTCTGGGCAGATATGACTGGCCTTTTGCCCGCTTGCCCACATGGGAACGGAAGGATTGAGGCTGAAAAGACAGTGTCTTTTTCTGCTGAGATGTAACTTGGGGTAAAAAGGTTGGATTTCCCTGCTGTGGCCGTGGCCCCCAGGTCCGACGGACCGACCCCAAATAACTCCTTCCCTTTATACGGCAATACTTCCATGTGCCGTAAGGGATCTGTATCACCTGACCACTGTCGTGTCCATGACATCTTCTGGGAGATATGGACAACGCACTTATCTTGATGCCAGAGTGCAAATATCCCTCTGTGCATCTCGCATACATATATATAGAATGCATCCTATTAAATGCTCTATATCAATAAAATATTTTTAGTCAGGGAATTCGACCAAGCCAACCCAGCACTGCATCTCCAGGCTGATGGCGATCGCTGGTCGCAGTATAACCACCGTCTGTGTGTATATACTTTTTAGGATATTTTTCCAGCTGCCTATCAGCTGGCTCCTTGAGGGCGGCCGTATTTGGAGACGGTAACGCCACTTGATAAGCGTGTGAGCGCCTTATCCACCCTAATGGGTGTTTCCCAACGCGCCCTAACTTCTGGCGGGAAAAGGTATAACGCCAATATTTGCTATCGGGGTAAACCCACGCATCATCACACACTTCATTTTATTTTATCTGATTCAGGAAAAACTACAGGTAGTTTTTTCACTTCCACATAATACCCTTTTTTGTGGTACTTGTAGTATCAGAAATATGTAACAGCTCCTTCATTGCCCTTAACGTGTGGCCCTAATGAGGAATACGTTTGTTTATTCACCGTCGACACTGGATTCAGTGTCCGTGTCTGTGTCTGTGTCGACCGACTGAGGTAAATGGGCGTTTTTTATAAAAAACCCTTGACGGTGTTTCTGAGACGCCTGGACCGTTACTAATTATTTGTCGGCCGTCTCATGTCGTCAACCGACCTTGCAGCGTGTTGACATTCTCACGTAATTCCCTAAATAAGCCATCCATTCCGGTGTCGACTCCCTAGAGAGTGACATCACCATTACAGGCAATTTCTCCGCCTCCTCCAGCATCGTCCTCATACATGTCGACACACACGTACCGACACACAGCACACACACCTGGAATGCTCTGACAGAGGACAGGACCCCACTAGCCCTTTGGAGAGACAGAGGGAGAGTTTGCCAGCACACACCAAAAAACGCTATAATTACATAGGGACAACCTTATATAAGTGTTTCTCCCTAATAGCATCTTTATATATATATTTATATCGCCAATTTGTGCCCCCCCTCTCTGTTTAAACCCTGTTTCTGTAGTGCAGTGCAGGGGAGAGCCTGGGAGCCTTCTCTCCAGCCTTTCTGTGAGAGAAAAAATGGCGCTGTGTGCTGAGGAGATAGGCCCCGCCCCTTTTACGGCGGGCTCGTCTCCCGCTCTTTAGTGAAGTTTGGCAGGGGTTAAATATCTCCATATAGCCTCTGGGGGCTATATGTGAGGTATTTTTAGCCAGTATATAGGTTTACATTTGCCTCCCAGGGCGCCCCCCCCCAGCGCCCTGCACCCTCAGTGACAGCGTGTGAAGTGTGCTGAGAGGAAAATGGCGCACAGCTGCAGTGCTGTGCGCTACCTTTAGAAGACTGTCAGAGTCTTCAGCCGCCGATTCTGGACCTCTTCTAACTTCAGCATCTGCAAGGGGGCCGGCGGCGCGGCTCCGGTGACCATCCAGGCTGTACCTGTGATCGTCCCTCTGGAGCTAATGTCCAGTAGCCAAGAAGCCAATCCATCCTGCACGCAGGTGAGTTCACTTCTTCTCCCCTCAGTCCCTCGTTGCAGTGATCCTGTTGCCAGCAGGACTCACTGTAAAATAAAAAACCTAAGCTAAACTTTCTCTAAGCAGCTCTTTAGGAGAGCCACCTAGATTGCACCCTTCTCGGCCGGGCACAAAAATCTAACTGGAGTCTGGAGGAGGGTCATAGGGGGAGGAGCCAGTGCACACCACCTGATCTGGAAAAGCTTTACTTTTTGTGCCCTGTCTCCTGCGGAGCCGCTATTCCCCATGGTCCTTTCAGGAACCCCAGCATCCACTAGGACGATAGAGAAATGGACATTGCACTTATTTTAGATGCCAGCCGGCAAATATCCCTCTGTGCATCTCTCATGTATAAGACTGCGTCTTTTATATGCTCTATGGTTAGCAATATAGTGTCCCTGTCTAGGGTATCAATATTTTCCGACAGGGAATCTGACCACGCAGCTGCAGCACTGCACATCCATGCTGAAGCAATAGCTGGTCTCAGTATAATACCTGTGTGTGTATATACAGACTTCAGGATAGCCTCCTGCTTCCTATCAGCAGGCTCCTTTAGGGCGGCCGTATCCGGAGACGGTAGTGCCACCTTCTTTGACAAGCGTGTGAGCTCTTTATCCACCCTAGGGGATGTTTCCCAACGTGACCTATCCTCTGGCGGGAAAGGGTACGTCATTAGTAACCTTTTAGAAATTACCAGTTTCTTATCAGGGGAAGCCAACGCTTCTTCACACACTTCATTTAATTCCTCAGATGGGGGAAAAACCACTGGTAGTTTTTTCTCCCCAAACATAATACCCTTTTTTGTGGTAGCTGGGGTAATATCAGAAATGTGCAACACATTTTTCATAGCCTCAATCATGTAACGTGTGGCCCTATTGGAAGTTACATTAGTCTCATCGTCGTCGACACTGGAGTCCGTATCCGTGTCGACATCTGTGTCTGCCACTGAGGTAGCGGGCGTTTTAGAGCCCCTGATGGCTTTTGAGACGCCTGGGCAGGCACGGGCTGAGAAGCCGGCTGTCCCATATTTGGTATGTCGTCAAACCTTTTATGTAAGGAGTTGACACTTTCACGTAATTCCTTCCATAAGTCCATCCACTCAGGTGTCGGCCGCGCAGGGGGTGACATCACATTTATTGGCAGCTGCTCCGCCTCCACATAAGCCTCCTCATCAAACATGTCGACACAGCCGTACCGACACATCGCACACACACAGGGAATGCTCTGACAGAGGACAGGACCCCACAAAGCCCTTTTTGGTTCAACCTACATATGTGAGCAGGTGTCACAACTGAGGGCCTGAGCTGACAGGAGGAAGCCTCAGTTGTAGGGGCTGAGATGTAATTAAACTTGGGAGGTTTAATCAGACCCCTAGACATATAAGTAATACGCAAGAAGATTGCCCGAAGGCGTGACCATGACAACCAGAGTAAAAGTCAATAACAGTTTATTTAGCAAAGCTCCATGTAACACAGCAGTGGTAAAAGAATGATGCAAACAGCAGTAGAAAATAACACAGTTCCTGGGTACTACGGGTTGGCAATGGCCACAGAGTTCTGGTAACAGTAGGCCCAGTTCTTAAAGTCACAGAGATGGAATGTCCTTACCAGACCCGTCCGTAGTAGTGAGAGTAGCCAAGGAACACACTAGCAGATGTAACACTGGAAGCTGGTAGCGCTGTTGTTGGAGTAGCTGCTGTGGGTACTGGTTGGAACCAGTCAGGTGTTAACATGGAGTGGAAGCTGGATGGAACCAGCCAAATGGTAGAATGGAGCTAGGGAGCGAGGAAATGTTGGTACCGGTGGTTTGTAGATATCCGCTGGAGAAGCACCAGCACTTTAAGAAATGCTGATCACTGCTGGAAGCAGATGTATTCTGTAGCTGGAAGCTGGACTAGTCACGGAGGACTGCAGAGTCGGGCTGCACTGCAAGGTGACTGGTGCGGGTCTCTTAGTGGTAGCTGGAGACAGGAGCTGGAAACCTGGAACAAAATAACTACAGGAGAAAGACTGGAAACAAGGTTTGACAACCAAAGCACTGACTATTTCCTGGTGCAGGCTCAGTACCTTTATACCCTTAGGTATACAGGGTTTGGATGACTAATTAGGCATACTTCAGCGGAGCTATGGATTGGAGAACAGGATCATGTGACTGGAACCAAGATGGCTGCGCCCATACCGGCAGTGGAGGAAAAGCCCGCCTGCATCCCCACATGGAGACCCCTCTACAATGGCGGCGGTGAACACAGAGAACGCCGGCCCGCGTCTCAACCCTCAGCATGGACGGTCGCGGCCGCAGTAGGCGAGGAGCGCCACAAACCCTGCATGCATCTGGAACATGGAGATGATGCCCGAGGCCCCGCCGGCCGGCGACGCCACGCCAGTCGCCCGGGCATCAGAAGAACAACATCCACAGATCAGCAGAGATGAGACATGACGTATGAATACTTGCATCATAGCTGGGAACCGGGCCTAGGATGCTGGGACAACCTTAGGAGACACCTGAAAGGTAAATAATGGCGTCCAGATACCCGGATCGTGACAGCAGGCATTTTCTGTTATTAAATTTAACAAGTCAAAACACAGATCTTCCATGAATGATGAGCACCTTGCAGCTGTGCTCCGGATTGCGATAACCAAGATGATGACTGACTTTGCTTCTCTGGTTAATGCGCATCAGAGGTTTCAATCATCTCACTGACTCTTTTATGTAATTGTTAATTCCAATTTTGATTGTTAGTCTTTTTTTTTTTTTTTAAACGGACACTCCATTTGATTGTACGAAGGCTTGAGTTTTTGTTATTTTTTCTCTCTCTTGTTTTCTGTCTTCTTTCGGTCTTCTCCTCCTCTTCCTCCATTTCTGTTCCTTGTACTCCTACCTAGACATTTACTGTTTTCTATATTGCATCAGTGTTCATTTTCTTATTCTGTTTGCTTTGTATAATAAAATATTTTTTTATAAAAATCTTACAGCATTTTTGTGATAGATATTGTATATACAAGATATTTTGTGTGTGGCCCTCGAATATTCGCTGGAAGTGTTAAGCGGCCCCCCAGCTGAAATAATTGCCCACCCCTGTCCTAGAGGATGCTGGGGATGCTTCATGAACCATGGGGTTTATACCAAAGCTCTAGAACGGGCGGGGGAGTGCAGATGATTCTGCAGCACCGATTGACCAAACAAGAGGTCCTCCTCAGCCAGGGTATCAAACTTGTAAAACTTCGCAAAGGTGTTTGAACCCGACCAAGTAGCAGCTCGGCACAGCTGTAATGCAGAGACCCCTCGGGCAGCCTCCCAGAAAGAGCACACCTTTCAGGTAGAATGGGCTTTCACCGATTTCGGTAATGGCAATCTTGCCATAGAATGAGCCTGCTGAATCATACTACAGATCCAGCGTGCAATAGTCTACTTGGAAGCAGGAGCCCCAATCTTGTTGGGAGCCCACAGGACAAACAGAGCCTCTGTTTTCCTAATCTGCGCCGTTCTGGCGACATAGATCTTCAAAGCTCTGACCACATCGAGAGACTGACTCCGCCAAGGCATCAGTAGCCACTGGCACCAAATAGGCTGGTTTACGTGAAATGATGAAACCACTTTTGGCAGAAATTGCTGACGGGTTCTCAACTCCGCTCTATCAGCATGGAAGATTAAATAGGGGCTTTTGTGAGACAAAGCCGCCAACTCAGATACCCGCCTTGTGGATGCCAAGGCCAACAACATGACTACTTACCAAGTAAGGAATTTTAACTCCACCTTACGTAAAGGTTCAAACCAATGAGATTGCAGGAACCGCAACACCACATTAAGATCCCACGGTGCCACTGGGGGCACAAATGGAGGTTGGATGTGCAGCACGTCTTTGACGAAGGTCTGAACTTCTGGAAGAAAGGACAATTCTTTCTGAAAGAAGATTGACAAAGCTGAAATTTGTACTTTAATAGAGCCTAACTTTAGGCCCGCATCCACACCTGCTTGCAAAAAATGGAGCAAACGCCCCAGCTGAAATTCTTCCGTAGGAGCCTTCTTGGATTCACACCAAGACACATATTTCCTCCAAATACGGTGGTAATGCTTTGCCGTTACTTCTTTTCTAGCCTGAAGAAGTGTGGGAATGACTTTACTGGGAATACCCTTCTGGGCTAGGATTTGGCGTTCAATCGCCATGCCGTCAAACGCAGCCGCTGTAAGTCTTGATACACGCACGATCCTTGTTGTAACAGGTCCTCCCGTAGAGGAAAAGGCCAGGGATCTTCTATGAGCAATTCCTGAAGATCTGGATACCAGGCCCTCTTTGGCCAATCTGGAACAATGAGTATCACCTGAACCCTTGTTCTTCTGATCAACTTTATCACCTTTGGAATGAGTGGAAGTGGAGGGAACACATAGACCGATGGAAACACCCACTGTGTCACCAGGGCATCCACCGCTATCGCATGAGGGTCCCTCGACCTGGAACAATATCTCTGAAGTTTCCTGTTGAGGCGGGATGCCATCATGTCTATTTGAGGAATTCCCCAACGACATGTCACTTCTGCAAAGACCTCTTGATGAAGACCCCACTCTCCTGGATGGAGATCGTGTCTGCTGAGGAAGTCTGCTTCCCAGTTGTCCACTCCTGGAATGAAGACCGCTGACAGAGCGCTTGCATGTCTCTCCGCCCAGTGAATAACTTTCGTGGCCTCTGCCATTGCCACTCTGCTCTTTGTTCCACCCTGGTGGTTTATGTACACCACTGCTGTTATGTTGTCTGAATCTAGACAGGCAGACCGCGAAGATGTTCCGCTTGCAGAATACCGTTGTAAATAGCCCTTAATTCCAGAATGTTTATGTGCAGACAAGCTTCCTGGCTTGACCATTTTCCCTGAAAATTTCTCCCGTGTAACTGCTCCCCAGCCTCGGAGACTTGCATCTGTGGTCACCAGGATCCAATCTTGAGACCAGGACCACTTGTCCTACAGGTCCCACTGAAACACCCTGGCATGGAACCTGCCATACTGAATGGCCTCATAGGCCGCCACCATCTTCCCCAGCAACCGAGTGCATTGAAGAATCGAAACTCTTGCCGGTTTCAGAATCTGTTTTACCATGTTCTGTATTTCCAGAGCCTTTGAATCTCGCTTTTATGAGAAGATCGTCCAAGTACGGGATAATTGTGATTCCCCGCTTGCGCAGGAGAACCATCATTTCCGCCATAACCTTGGTGAAAATCCTCAGAGCAGTGGACAGACCACACGGCAACGTCTGAAATTGGTAATGACAATCCTGAACAGCAAACCTCAGGTAAGCCTGATGTGGAGGATATATGGGGACGTGTAAGTAGGCATCCTTTATGTCGACTGACACCATAAAATCCCTCTCCTCCAGACTGGAGATCACTGCGCGGAGAGATTCCATCTTGAATTTTTTTAGAAAGGAATTGAGGGATTTTGGGTTCAGAATCGGTCTGACTGAGCCATCCGGCTTCGGTACCACAAACAGACTCGAATAAAAGCCCTTCTCCTGTTGTGACGGGGGTACCGTGACAATGACTTGATTTTGACACAGTTTTAGTATTGCAGCGCATACTACCTCCCTTTCTGGAAGCTGGCAAGGCCGATTTGAAAAATCGGTGAGGGGGCACGTCTTGAAACTCTATTTTGTACCCTTGGGTTACTGTTTCTAATATTCAAGGATCCAGGGCCGAGCGAACCCAGACCTGACTGAAGAGTTTGAGATGTGCCCCCACCGGTGCGGACTCCCGCAGAGGAGCCCCAGTGTCATGCGGTGGATTTGGTAGAAGCCGAAGAGGATTTCTGTTCTTGGGAACTTGCCACAGCCTGTGATGTTTTTCCCCTTTCTCTCGCAGCAAGGAAGGAGGACACACATCCTTTTTTGTATTTATTGGGCTGAAAGGACTGCATCTGATAGTGGGGCGTTTTCTTTTGTTGTGCAGGAACATAAGGTAAAAATGATGAATTACTCGCGGTAGCCGTAGATACAAGGTCAGTGAGGCCGTCACCAAACAAGACACTACCGTTAAACGGTAGAGACTCCATAGTCTTCTTAGAGTCAGCATCAGCATTCCATTGATGGATCCACAATGCTCTCCTAGCTGAGACTGCCATGGCATTGGCCCTTGATCCCAAAAGGCCAATATCCCTTGCAGCTTCTTTTAAATATGCTGTAGCGTCCCTGATATGACCCAGAGTCAAAAGCACGCTATTCCCTGTCCAGGGTATCTATCTCAGATGACAAGTTATCTGCCCACTTTTCAATAGCGCTGCTCACCCATGCCGCAGCAACGGTAGGCCTGAGAGGCGAACCTGTAGTGACAAATGGATTTTAGTGTATTTACCTGCTTACGATCCGCAGGATCCTTTAGGGCTGCCGTGTCAGGAGACGGAAGCGCCACCTCTTTGGACAGACCCGATAGAGCTTTGTCCACTGTGTGGGTTGACTCACACTTCTCCCTGTCCCCAGAGGGGAACGGATAAGCCACTGGAACTCTTTTGGGAACCTGTACCTTTTTGTCAGGATTTTCCCAAGCCTTTTCAAAAAGAGCGTTCAGTTCATGAGAGGGAGGAAACGTTACCTCAGGTTTCTTTTCTTTAAACATACAGACCCTTGTCGGCGGTGTCGACAGGGTCACTCCCACCTTTTCTGTCCCACTCCAGCTTCCTCCTGGGAAGAGCACTCAGCCTCAGACATGTCGACACACACATACAGACACCTACAATCACACCGGGCTATAGGGGACAGACCCACAGCAAAGCATGTTAGAGAGACACTGAGGGAGTTTGCCAGCTCACACCCAGCGCCTATCCCGGTACTGAAACCTTATATACAATGCCTCAGACCTGTTAGCGCTTTTATAATAAAGATAATAGCACCAAATTTACTGTACCCCCCACCCCGGCGTGCTTCAGTCCCGCTCATTTTAGCATATTTATACTGGCGGGGGTCTATATTAAGTGCCCAGGCACTTTTCATACAACTTTTACCAGTTTACTTCAGGTCTACATGGTGCCCCGGGTGCCCCCTCCTGCGCCCTGTTAGTGCCGCTGTGTGTGTGTGGGAGCATGGCGCGCAGCACGACTGCTGTGCGGTACCTCAAGACCTGAAGTCTTCTGCCATCACTGAAGTCTTCGGTTCTTCTTTTACTCACCCGGCTTCTTTTTTCTGGCTCTGCAAGGGGAGTGACGGTGCGGCTCCGGGAATGAGCAGCTAGGCGTACCAAGTGATTGGACCCTCTGGAGCTAATGGTGTCCAGTAGCCTAAGAAGCAGAGCCTTTGAACTCACAGAAGTAGGTCTGCTTCTCTACCCTCAGTCCCACGAAGCCTGTTGCCAGAAGAACTCCATGAACATAAAAAAAACCTAACGTAAGTCTTTTTTCAGAGAAACTCAGTAGAGCTCCCCTGTGTGTGACCAGTCTCCTGGGCACAGAATCTAACTGGATTCTGGAGGGGCATAGTGGGAGGAGCCAGTTCACACCCCTTTTAAAGTCTTAAAGTGCCCATGTCTCCTGCGGATCCCGTCTATACCCAGTGGTTCTTGATGCATCCCCAGCATCCTCTAGGACGTATGAGAAAGTGTGTTAAAACAAGCCATGCCTGCTTTTGAAAAAGGATCTACATCCAAAACGCGTTAAACGGAGGCTGTGGACTGCATCTACGAGGCACTGTGACTCTCTCCACCATTGGTATCTCCCTGTGGGTAAGGCTGACATCTGGAATCTCTTGCCTTGCTGTTTGTCACACTAATGAATTGTGAAGCCCTGATGTTTTATGTGCTTGTTTGTATTTTAACCTTGAGTGCATTTGTTTTATATTAAAAACTGTGATCTGATAAAAGGATATCTGCACTACTGGTTGTTTCTATCTTTGTCTTAAATCTGCATCCTGAGGTATTTGGAGTAGATAGAGACGTATCTTGTAGGTGATCAAAAGGCATAAGAAACATGATCTACTGCAAAATAGATCTATTTGGATTGATAACTACATGGTAATCCCTAGAGTGCCTGAAGTGAAGAAAAATCCCTTTTCTTTTTCATCCACTAGGGGTCACTGGAGTACTCTTGGGATATGGACGGTGTTAGCAAGGACTGGGCACTGAATATTCAAATTTCAGTAACTCTCCTCCCCTCCATACTCCCAGAATGCCAGTGTTTTTTCGGTGCTCACATGGACAGGAAGCACAAGTGTGGACTTCCAGAGGGGGACATACATTTTTTACTTTTAAACATTTTTGTTTCTCTTTTTTATACATTACAATCCTTTCCAAGCTTACACAAAAGCTCTGGCTACGGGATTATAGAAGCTGCTGCGTGCAGCTCTTGGCGTGTCGGGCCTCACAAAGGAGCCCCCTCACAGCCACAAGCAGCTCAGC
Organism: Pseudophryne corroboree; assembly: GCF_028390025.1. NCBI lineage: Eukaryota > Metazoa > Chordata > Amphibia > Anura > Myobatrachidae > Pseudophryne > Pseudophryne corroboree. The sequence goes on along the minus strand of NC_086449.1, from coordinate 28,047,662 downwards.
TAACAACAGCTGAGACTGCAGAAAGGACTGAACGGCGCTTGCTGGAAGAAGCCCCGTCAGAGCCCAAGTACATCAGCTACCTTCAGCTGAGAATGCAGAACGGAGCTTGCTGTAGAAGCCCCGTCAGAGCACAGGAACCCAGGTATTTATGACAGGGGCGGTCAGCTCACGCTGCCGCCCCGCCGTGTGGGGGTACTGCTATGTGCGTCGCCCGAGCCGCTGCTCCATCCCCGCCACCGCTGTTATCAGCTCCCCTAGTCCCGGCGCCGCTCAGAGGGACACGCTGGACGGCCGCTGCAAGCGCGGTTCTCAGCGCTCCCTGCCTGTAATGCAATCAGACCGCTGACTGCGTTCAGTGCTCCCGCGGTCTGTCCCTGTAACGGCCGGAGGCTCCGTCGCTTAGGGGAAGGTAACTGCTCCCTCAGACCGCGGACAGCGTTCACTGCTGCCGCGGTCTGTCTCAATAACGGCCGGCAGCTCAGCACTGCCAGCGCTCCCTGCACACACTAAGGGTAGCAGGGGGGGGGGGGGGGGGATGCCGGCGCCTCTTATCACTCAGACCGCGGACAGTGCACACTGGTCTGTCCCTGTAAAACAGCCCTCTAGTAACTAGTGGGCTCATGCTGGGCAGTCAGGAGTTTCCCTGTCCCTATTACTTGTAGCGCAGCTGCAGGGGGGCAGAGATTATGCCACAGCAGCAGCAATAGACAGCCTATGCTAAACAAGGGCTGCATTGTGTTATATATGCATTCGTGTAGCACTTGTTATACCATAGACAATGTTATACCATAGGAAATGTATATAAAATACTGTATGTATGTATATATGGTCATGTAACAAAATATGCTATGTTCTTTGACTATAAGCACATGGCTGGAGGCCATTCTAATCATACTTTCTGTTTCTTTTCCAGAACGTTCCTGTCCTACAACACTGCTCCACCGGATGGCGCAGGGGTGTTGGTAGGAATTTTTGCATCAGGTTTCTTATGGTCTGGCCACGTGCACTGCAATTTGACCATATACATACAATTTTACTGAGGTGGAATTGGTTTGTCTGTCTATTTATTTGTCTGGTTACATAATAAGTCAGTCACCAGCAAAGACGGAAACGTTGTTTCACTGCAATGTCTGTACCAGTGGGTTCCCAGTGAGTTCTACCACATGCACAGTATATTTTAAACTCCCATTTCATCTCCTATTTTGCAAAGATAGTTTTCATTTGCCTTATAAATTCCCAGTTTCTGCTATGTTGCAATCCTGACGATTCTATGCCAGGCCTAACTGCGCAAGATGAATGTGAGAAGGGTGAATAGAACAGCAGTCAGATAGTGTGGGTGCGTCAGACTCTGAAGTTTACAGGGACTGAAGAGGCTCTGACAATTTATAAGGTGGTCTTTACTAAGGCCACAGATCTCCAGCGTGTAATCTCTAAATAAGATGTTAATAGGATCCTGATACACAGGTTTCGAAACCTCGCCGATTTCGGTCTAGTTACCCGTTTCTAAAGTCAGTGACATCTCCATGGGAGCTATGCTAGAGTCGCTGTATACAGCAGCAGGGGTGTTGCTTCGACCGTGTTTGGTTGGCATTTGGGTAACTACGGCGTTGCTTGTCTGGATAACAGGACTCGGGTCCGCCCTACAAAACGTCCACCTTATGCTTCTCGCTGATCAAATCTGCGAAGCTGCTGATTATCTATGTACAGCTTCTACGGACGTCTGCCTAGTCAGTTCTCGCCTTTCAGCGTCACTCGTTGTGGCACGACAAGCGCTCTGGCTGCGTCCTTAGCAGGCGGAGGCAAAGGTCGAGAGAAGAATAGAAGCATTACCTTATGCGAAGGTTGTTTGGTCCTGATTTGGACAAAGGTATTTTTCACGGGATACTCTGGACCAGCGTTCGAATCCTTTAGACCACAGCCCTTTCGAGGCTGTGGTAGACAAACAGCCACGCCTGGTAGGCGAGGTCGAGGACGTGGTTTTCAACAAACCAACGCCAGTCGTCCGGACGCTACGGTCACCGGCAAGCCAGTGGCATGACAGGCTCCCAGCCCATCTCGGTGCTCCAGTTGTGGGAGCATGCCTTCAGACGTTTCATTTGGCATAGTTGCAGATATCCACAGATGGGTGGCTCCGCAATTTAGTGTTAAAAGCAGTCTACCCCCTCTGCGGTTTTTCAACACAGGACTGCCTGTGTAGGAAGAGGACGGTTCGGTAAATTGCTGTTCACGCTCTGCTGGAGTCAGCAGTTTTGATTCCGGTCCCTGTACACCAACAAGGTCACGGTTATTATTCCAGTCTGTTGTGGTACCAAAGCCGGATGGCTTGGTCAGGCCAATATTGCATACTTACTACAGATTCAAGATGGAATCTCTGCGGACAGTACTTGCAGGTTTAGAGCCACAGGAATTCATGATTGCGCTGGATCTCGAGGATGCGTACTTACACATTCCGAATTGGCCACCTCGTCAGAGGTTCTTGCGTTTGCAATACGGCAGATCCATTATCAGTTTCAGACTCTACCGTTTGCCCTCTCGTCAGAGCTTAGGGTATTCACCAAAGTGATGTATGTTTTGATGGCTCATCTCATATTCCTGTAAGTGATAATAGTTCCGTACTTAGACGATTTGCTCATCAAAGCTCCGTCTCAACCAAATGCGCCTTCAACATGCGTTGCTAAGGTACAATGTGCTGGTTCAGCACGGTTGGTTTGTCATGTTCAAGAATTCACATCGGATTCCATCTCAACGACTTAATTTCCTAGGAATGATTCTCGATACGGTAGATTGAGGAATTTGTCTACCAGAACAGAAAGTACAGACTATTCGTCATCTGGTACGATTAGTGCTCAAGCCTCGGTACGTTTGTGCATTCGCCTGTTAGGCACAATAGTGGCGGCTTTCAAAGCGCTTCTGTTCGGAAGATTTCACACTCTTCCTTTTCAACTGCATGTGCTCGCACAGTGGTCGGCCTCGCATCTGCAGTTTCACTAGAGGGTGAGGTTGTCTCCACGGGCCAGAGATTCTGTACTCTGGTGGCTCCAAGTACACAATCTAACCGCAGGAACTCTGTAGGCGTCTGTAATTGGATAGTGCTAATCACAGATGCGAGTCTCAGAGGTTGGGGAGCTGTAGTTCAAAATTGTCAGCTCCAGGGTCTCTGGGAGGATCACGACAGATTGCTGTCTATAAATGTCCTAGAACTCCGACCAATTTACAATGTGCTACGACAAGTAGTGCACTTGCTTCGGTCTCAGACGGTCCAAGTGCAGTCAGACAATGCAACGGCGGTCGCGTACATCAATAAACAAAGGGGAAAGAGAAGCCGCATGGCAATGCGGAAAGTAGCTTGAATCCTCAATTGGTCCGAACATCACCAAGTGATATTGGCGGTAGTGTTCATTACGAGAATGGACAACTGGGAGGCGGATGATCTCAGCCATCGGGATTTTAATCCAGAAGAATGGCCATTAAATCCAGAAGTGTTTCACATGTTGGTCCAGAGGTGGGGTTACCCTCAAGTGGACCTGATGACATCTCGCCACAATCACCAAAAGCCAGTATGTGTCCAGAACGCGAGATCCAAAGGCAGTGGCAGTGGATGCTCTCACGATTGCGTGGCCGTACAGCCTCGGGTACCTGTTTCCACCGTTTCCGCTGCTCTCTCTGTTGCTTACTCGCAGACGATCCTTGGCCGCTTCCGTTACGTCCGGACCTGTTACGACAGGGTCCATTCCTTTACCCCGATTTAGCGCGGATGCGTTTGAAGGGGTGGCTGTTGAGACCGCCCTCTTAAGAAGAGAGGGCATTCCACTATCGGTTATAACATCCATGTTACGTGCTAGAAATCCAGTTACGACAGCTCAGTGAAGTTCGGAAGTTTCCAACATCATCTTTCAAGTTATCCCGTCTTTTGTTATTTCTACAAACGGGGTTAGATGGAGGACTGCGTTTATCTACACTAAAGGTGTAGGTCTCTGCTTTGTCAATTTACTTTCAAAGAATATTGGCTCTATTGCCGTCTCACACACCTTTTCTGCAAGGTGTTCTCAGAGTACAGCCTCCATTCATTCCACCTACAGCGCCATGGGACTTGAATCTGGTTTTAGATTTTGTACAGCTTCATACTTTGAACCCTTACAGCAAGTGGATGTTAAGTTTCTCACTTGGAAAACGATTTTTTCTCCTAGCCTTAGCTTCAGCAAGGCGTGTTTCAGATTTGGGTGCATTGGCATGCAAGCCACTGTTTGTATTGTTTCATGATGACTGAGCGGAGCTTCGTACGAATCCCGCTTTCTGGCAAAAGGTAGTGTGATATGTTCACATCAATCAACCAATAGTAGTTCCTGTGTTAACAGGACAGTCTGGAACTTTGGATGTGGTACGCGCATTACGCGTTTATGTATCCCGACGGATACGTTGTTTGTTCTCTATGATGCTGCCAAAATGGGTTGGCCAGCTTCTAAGCAGACCTTATCCAGATGGATTATACTGACCATACGTCAGGTTTACCTTCATGCTAGGTTACAGCCGCCTACATCAGTAACAGCTCTTTCCACACGTTCTGTGGAAACTTCAGGGGCAGCTGGTCGTGGGGTGTCTACGACGCAGAATTGCCGTGCGGCTACATAGTCATCAGTGCACACGTTTGTGCGCTTTTACAAGTAATACGTTTGCGGCATCAGCATCTAGCTTTGGCCGCCTAGTGTTACAGGTGCCAAACAGCTCTCCCGCCCACGAGGGAAGCTTTGGTACGTCCCAAGAGTACTCCAGTGACCCCTAGTGGATGAAAAAGAAAATAGGATTTTGGTACTTACCAGGTAAATCCTTTTCTTTGAATCCATAGGGGGCACTGGACGCCCACCCAGAGCAGTTTTACCTGCTTGTGGTAAGTTCAGAGGATCTTACGGTAACACATTCTCACCGATTTATCGGTTATGGTGTCAACTGGTTAGTTGTCAGTGACGTTATGTGTCAACTTTATTGTTGTCCGTTATGTTGTAATATTATAGGTAATTCTCCATTGTTCATCCTCTCTATCCTGTTCGCCTCAGGAAAAAACACTGGCATTCTGGGAGTATGGAGGGGAGGAGAGTTACTGAAATTTGAATATTCAGTGCCCAGTCCTTGCTAACACCGTCCATATCCCAAGAGTACTCCAGTGCCCCCTATGGATTCAAAGAAAAGGATTTACCTGGTAAGTACCAAAATCCTATTTTTGAAACACTTTGATTACAAGGAAAAAAGATGAAAACTTCCTCTTGTTCTTTACTGGCTTAATTTTGGGACTAGTTGCGCACTCTTCCTAAAAATAGTTTTTTTATGCTAATTGTTGTTTTCACTTGTTATTAACGTGCAGCAAGCAGGTTTACTTATCAAGATATTAGAAGGTACTTGTTGAAGGATACTTCTGTACGTGAAAAACAGACAATGTTGAAGAAGACTTGAGTAATGTTTTACAAAAAATGAGAGAACACCATCGTGAAAGAAAACAGGATATGGAGGGAAATTGTTACTCTTGAGCAGTATCAAGCAAACCATTTAATCTAGAGATGAGCGGGTTCGGGTTTTACTCTGTTCTCAAAACAACATTTTATAGGCTCACGGATGTCGTGTTTTGGATAGCCGAAAAGACACCGTTTTGAGAACAACCCGAACCCGCTCATCTCTAATTTAATCCCGAAAGGATTAACAATTCTCAAGTCTCCCTCTTTCAACAGTCCAAATGAGGAATTTAAGAAAAATTGGAATCGCATCTTGCAACAATGCTCTCTCTCCCTGATGGAACTTATAATCAGTGAGAAAAAAGCGTATCTTACAAGATGTAATAGCGACATTAAAACCTTAGAGGGAATTATTATTCCTTTTAAAGATTCAGAGGATATTTAAACTGCTGAAAAACAGATTATGGTTAAAATTTAAAAAACACAAGAGATTTGAGAACAAAAAAAAACCCATAAGAAATAAATTAGAGACCGTAAACTGTCCAGTAGTATGTATTACATCTGAAGCAGCTATTGTAAATAAAAAAAATTCATAAACCACAAAATTGGAGAAATAGAACAATAACTGGAACAATTGGAGGAACAAAAACAAAAGTGATTTTTACCCTTCAGATAGGAGAACGTGGGTGTCACCATGTCACCCTAGGCCCACTATGCATGGCGAATGGTCACAATCTAGATGGGACAATAGACATTTAAGGAACAACACGCGAAGGCGTGATGTAGACCCCCATGAAAACTATGAAAGATCCACTTTTAGAGTGCAAAATAGATATGAACCATTAGAATCCAATGCAGAGCACCAAGAAGGAAATAACTATAATAAAAAAGTGAAGGAGAGGTAAAAAAGGATGAGTGAAGAAAGAAAAAAGTAAAATTACCCAAACAACCAAAACCAGTTGAATCTGTGAGTTCCAATAAATTTAGGATTTTAAATCTGAGTAAAAGAATTTACGCCTGTTGAAGAAACATTGTTTTTACAGAAAAGCTTAAAATTTGCTCCGAATGATCCAAATCCTTTCGATTTATGTAAAATAAATTTATTTGAAAAGTCAGTTAAAAAAATCTTCTTGAATAAAGCAGATGACAAAGACAGATAATAAAAAGAAGTCCCCCTTTAAGAATAAATCTAATTTAATACCCTGCCAACACTGAAGGAAGCTCTATAGACTGCTTTGGTAGGGTGGTCAATGATGAAATACAGCAATGTATCTCAAAAAAAGAAAATTTAATATTACAGAGTATAAAGCATTAGCATCACTTCAAAAAGACACTAGTGTAATTATTAAACCTGCCGATAATGGGGGTGGAGTGGTTGTTATGGATAGAGGGGATTATATAAAAGAGATAAACATCTTCATGAAGGAGGTACATAAACATTTAAAATGCGATCCAACAAAAAGGATTAGTGATGCATTATTAGTATTAACATCCATGGAATTAAAAGGATTGACTTCTAACTAAAGACCCCACTGTGCCAACTATATATCTGTTGCCAAAAATACATAAGGACCCTCTCCACCCCCCTGGCTGACCAATTGTATCGGGTTGCAATGGGATAACCAATTTATCAGCCATGATGGATACTTTTTTGCAACCTTTGGTTGTGGAAAACAGATCTTACAAAAGACACTGGTGATACTTTACACAAATTACAAACTACCAATTGGGATTCTGATGGCTTTATGTGCACTGCAGATATTAGTACAATTTATACCATCATACAACCACTTAAAGGCTTAGAAGCAACATCATTTTATTTGGCTAAAAATAAGATTTTAAACCTACCAGTAAATCTTTTTCTCCTAGTCCGTGGAGGATGCTGGGGACTCCGTAAGGACCATGGGGAATAGACGGGCTCCGGAGGAGACATGGGCACTAAAAAATAACTTTAGGTATGGGTGTGCACTGGCTCCTCCCTCTATGCCCCTCCTCCAGACCTCAGTTAGAGAAACTGTGCCCAGAGGAGACGAACAGTACGAGGAAAGGATTTTGGGAATCCCAGGGCAAGATACATACCAGCCACACCATTCACACCGTACAACATGGAACATATGAACCAGTCAACAGTATGAAACAAAACAGTATCAGTCCGCGACTGATCCAACTGAAAACATAACCCTTAGGTAAGCAACAACTATATACAAGTCTTACAGGATGTTGTCCGCACTGGGACGGACGCCCAGCATCCTCTATGGACTAGGGGAAAAAGATTTACCAGTAGGTTTAAAATCTTATTTTCTCTTACGTCCTAGAGGATGCTGGGGACTCCGTAATGACCATGGGGATTATACCATAGCTCCCAAACGAGCGGGAGAGTGCGGATGACTCTGCAGCAACAAACAGGAGGTCCTCCTCAGCCAAGGTATCAAACTTGTAGAATAGTGTTTGAACCCGACCAAGTCGCCGCTCAGCAAAGTTGTAACGCCGAGACGCCTCGGGCAGCCGCCCAAGAAGAGCCCACCTTCCTAGTGGAATGGGCCTTTACTGAATTAGGTAACGGCAATCCAGCCGTAGAATGAGCCTGCTGAATCGTGTTACAGATCCAGCGAGCAATAGTCTGCTTAGTAGCAGGAGCACCAACCTTGTTGGCAGCATACAGGATAAACAGGGCCTCTGTTTTCCTAACCCGAGCCGTTCTGGCCACATAAATTTTCAATGCCCTGACCACATCCAGGGACTCTGAATCCTCCACGTCCCTTGTAGCCACAGGCACCACAATAGGTTGGTTCATATGAAAGGAAGAAACCACCTTAGGCAAAAATTGAGGACGAATCCGCAACTCAGCTCTATCCATATGGAAAATCAGATAAGGACTTTTGTGAGACAAAGCCGCCAACTCCGACACTCGCCGTGCCGAAGCCAATAACATGACCACTTTCCAAGCGAGATACTTCAATTCAACGGTTTGAAGCGGTTCAAACCAGTGAGACTTAAGAAAACGTAACACCACGTTATGGTCCCAAGGTGCCACCGGAGGCACAAAAGGAGGCTGGATATGCAGCGCCCCTTTCACAAAAGTCTGGACTTCTGGAAGAGAAGCCAATTCCTTTTGAAAGAAAATGGATAGGGCCGAAATCTGAACCTTAATGGAGCCTACTTTTAGGCACAAATTCACTCCAGTCTGCAGGAAATGGAGAAAACGGCCCAGATGGAATTATTCTGGAGGAGCAGTCTTGGCTTCGCACCAAGACACATATTTTCTCCAGATACGGTGATAATGTTTCGCTGCCACCTCATTCCTAGCCTTTATCAGGGTAGGAATGACCTCATCCAGAATGCCCTTCTCCGCTAGGGTCCTGCGTTCAACCGTCATGCCGTCAAACGCAGTCGCAGTAAATCCTGGAACAGACAGGGCCCTTGTTGTAACAGGTCTTCCCTGAGAGGAAGAGGCCACGGATCTTCTGTGAGCATTTCTTACAGATCCGGATACCAGGCCCTTCGAGGCTAATCTGGAGCAATGAGAATTGTCCGAACTCCTCTTCGTCTTATGATTCTCAGTATCTTTGAGATGAGAGGAAGAGGAGGGAACACATAGACCGACTGAAACACCCACGTTGTTACCAGTGCGTCCACTGCAATCGCCTGAGGGTCCCTTGACCTGGTGCAATATCTCGGAAGTTTCTTGTTGAGGCGTGATGCCATCATGTCTATTTGAGGCAGTCCCCTCTGACTTGCAATCTCTGCGAAGACTTCCTGATGAAGTCCCCACTCTCCTGGATGCAGATTGTGTCTGCTTAGGAAGTCTGCTTCCCAGTTGTCAACTCCCAGAATGAAGACTGCTGCCAGAGCGCTTACATGACTCTCCGCCTTGAGGTTTCTGCCATTGCTACTCTGCTCCTTGTGCCGCCTTGGCGGTTTACATGAGCCACCGCTGTGATGTTGTCTGACTGAATCAGCACCGGTAGACCTTGAAGTAAGGTCTCCGCTTGTCGAAGGCCGTTGTATATGGCCCTCAATTCCAGCACACTGATGTGCAGACAAGCTTCCTGGCTTGACCACAGACCCTGGAAGTTTCTTCCCTGTGTGACTGCTCCCCAACCTCGGAGGCACGCGTCCGTGGTTACCAGAACCCAGTCCTGAATGCCGAACCTGCGACCCTCTAGAAGGTGAGAACTCTGCAGCCACAACAGGAGAGATACCCTGGCCCTGGAGGATAGGCAGATCATCCGATGAATCTGTAGATGGGACCCGGACCACTTGTCCAGAAGGTTCCACTGAAAAGCTCTTGCATGGAACCTGCCGAATGTAATGGCCTCGTAAGACGCCACCATTTTTCCCAGAACTCGAGTGCAGTGATGTATCGACACCCTGTCTGGCTTCAACAGGTCCCTGACCAAGCTTTGAAGTTCCTGGGCCTTTTCCATCGGGACAAAGACCCTCTGTTGTTCCGTGTCCAGAATCATGCCTAAGAAAGGCAATCGGGTCCTTGGAACCAATTGTGACTTCGGTAGATTGAGTACCCAGCCGTGCTGCTGCAACACCCTCAGGGAGAGTGATATGCTGTCCAGCAACTGTTCTCTCGATCTCGCTTTTATCAGGAGATCGTCCAAGGGATAAAGGTGACACCCTGCTTGCGCAGGAGCACCATAATTTCTGCCATTAATTTGGTAAAAATCCACGGGGCCATGGAAAGCTCAAACGGCAACGTCTGAAATTGGTAATGACAATCCTGCACCACAAATCTCAGGAACGCCTGATGAGGTTGATATATGGGGACATGAAGGTATGCATCCTTTATGTCTAGGGACACCTCTAAATTCTTCTGCCTTACTATACTCACCCGGCTTCTATCTTCCGGCTCTGCGAGGACGGCGGCGCGGCTCCGGGACGAACGGCGAGGGGAGACCTGCGTTCTGACTCCCTCTGGAGCTAATAGTGTCCAGTAGCCTAAGAAGCAGAGCCTAGCATTTAAGTAGGTCTGCTTCTCTCTCTCCTCAGTCCCACGATGCAGGGAGCCTGTTGCCAGCAGGTCTCCCTGAAAATAAAATAGCCTAACAAAATACTTTCTTTCAGGAAACTCAGGAGAGCTCCCTGTTGTGCACCCAGTCTCCTCTGGGCACAGTATTAAACTGAGGTCTGGAGGAGGGGCATAGAGGGAGGAGCCAGTGCACACCCATACCTAAAGTTCTTTTTTAGTGCCCATGTCTCCTGCGGAGCCCATCTATTCCCCATGGTCCTTACGGAGTCCCCAGCATCCTCTAGGACGTAAGAGAAATAGACATTAACAAAATAATGAGTTTTATGGTAAGAACTTACCTTTGTTAAAACTCTTTCTGCGAGGTACACTGGGCTCCACAAGGATAGACATTGGGGTGTAGAGTAGGATCTTGATCCGAGGCACCAACAGGCTCAAAAGCTTTGACTGTTCCCAAGATGCATAGCGCCTCCTCCTCTATAACCCCGCTTCCCTGCACAGGAACTCAGTTTTTAGTTAACCAGCCCAATGCAGTAGCAGGAAAAGAGACGACAACAGTTAGTAGCCACAAACACCACATTCTCATGACAGGAGAAGTGTCAGTGGCTAATGCCATACCAACCCAAAGAAGCTAAGTGCTTCAGGGTGGGCACCTTGTGGAGCCCAGTGTACCTCGCAGAAAGAGATTTAACAAAGGTAAGTTCTTACCATAAAACTCGTTTTCTGCTGCGGGGTACACTGGGCTCCACAAGTATAGACATTGGGGATGTCCTAAAGCAGTTCCTTATGGGAAAGGATGCACTGTAGCGGGCACATGAACCCGGCGTCCAAAGGAAGCATCCTGGGAAGCGGAAGTATCGAAGGCATAGAACCTTATGAACGTGTTCACTGAGGACCACGTAGCTGCCTTGCACAATTGTTCAAGGGTCGCACCACGACGGGCCGCCCAAGAAGGTCCAACAGACCGAGTAGAATGGGACGTAATGTGAGCAAGAGCTGAAAGACCAGCCTTCACATAAGCATGTGCAATCACCATTCTAATCCATCTGGCCAAAGTTTGCTTGTGAGCCCCGTTTGTGAAACCCAAACAGAACAAAGAGAATCAGATTTCCTAATAGAAGCAGTTCTCTTCACATAGATACGGAGAGCCCGTACCACATCCAAAGACCGCTCTTTGGGAGACAGATCAGGAGAAACAAGTGCCGGAACCACAATCTCCTGATTAAGGTGGAACGAAGAAACCACCTTAGGTAAATATCCGGGACGAGTCCTAAGAACCGCCCGGTCACTGTGAAATATCAGATATGGGGAACTACAAGACAAGGCACCCAAATCCGACACTCTTCTAGCTGAGGCAATAGCCAGCAGAAACACCACCTTAAGGGAAAGTCGCTTAAGATCGGCTGCACCAAGGAGGTTCAAACGGAGACTCTTGTAATGCCTCCAAAACCACGACAAGTCCCAAGGAGCCACAGGCGGGACATAGGGAGGTTGGAAACAACACACCCTGAGTAAAGGTATGCACATCAAGGTAAGGTCGCAATTAGTCTCTGAAACCACACCGACAAGGCAGAAATTTGAACCTTGAGGGAGGCCAGACGCAGGCCTAAATCCAGACCCTGCTGAAGAAAAGCCAACAACTTGGCTGTACTAAACTTGTAAGCGTCATAATTCTTAGATGCGCACCAAAGAAAGAATGCCAGACCCTATGGTAAAACCGAGCAGAAGCCGGTTTCCGGGCCCGCAACATAGTTTGAATGACCGCCTCAGAAAACCCTTTAGCCCTCAAGACGGAAGCTTCAAGAGCCACGCCGTCAAAGACAGCCGGGCTAGGTCCTGGTAGACACAGGGGCCCTGAACAAGGAGGTCTGGGCGTTGTGGAAGTAGAATTGGATGCTCTGACGATAGGCACTGCAGGTCTGAGAACCAGTGCCGTCTGGGCCACGCTGGAGCTATGAGAAGCAGGAGTCCTAATTCCTGCTTGAACTTCCGAATTAACCTGGGCAGAAGTGACACCGGAGGGAACATGTACGGCAGCCGAAACCTCCACGGCACCGCCAGCGCATCCACGAATGCTGCTTAAGGATCCCTTGTTCTTGGTCCGAAGACCGGAACCTTGTGGTTGTGTCGAGACGCCATCAGATGCACGTCTGGAGGACCCCACCTTTCCACTAGGAGTTGAAACACTTCTGGATGGAGGCCCCACTCTCCGGCGTGTACATCCTAACGACTGAGAAAGTCCGCTTCCCAATTCAGGACTCCCGGAATGACTATCGCCAATATGGCCGGTATATGGCATTCCGCCCATTGCAGAATCTGTGAGACTTCCTTCATTGCCAAACGGCTTTGAGTGCTGCCTTGATGATTTATGTAAGCCACTGTGGTGGCGTTGTCCGACTGTACTTGAACAGGACGGATCTGAAGTAAATGCTGGGCCAGGTTCAATGAGTTGAAGACCGCCCGCAATTCCAGAATGTTGATCGGGAGGAGAGACTCCTCCTTGGTCAACCCACCCTGAAGGGAGTGTTGCTCCAGCACCACGCCCCAACCCCTTAGACTGGCATCTGTCGTCAACAGGACCCAGTCGGATATCCAGAAGGGACGGCCCCTGCACAATCGTTGGTCCTGGAGCCACCGGTACAGCGACAGACGTACTTCCGGAGTCAATAAGATCATGTGAGACCTGATCCGGTGAGGCAGACCATCCCACTTGGCCAGAATCAGCCTCTGGAGGGGGCAAGAATGGAATTGAGCATACTCCACCATGTCGAATGCTGACATCATGAGGCCCAGCACCTGCATCGCCGAATATATCGACACTTGCGAACGAGAAAGGAAGCAACGAATCCTGTCCTGCAGCTGCAGGACCTTCTCCTAAAACAAGAACAACCGCTGGTTGTGAGTGTCCAATAGTTATCCCAGGTGCATCATGCTCTGAGCAGGGACCAGGGAGGATTTCTTCCAGTTGATGAGCCACCCGTGGGCTTGCAGAAACCGGACAGTCAGATCTAGATGACGTATGAGAAGTTCTGGGGAATTTACCAGGATCAACAAGTCATCCAGATACGGTAGGATCCTGACCCCTTGACGGCGGAGTACCACCGTCATCACCACCATAACTTTGGTGAAGACTCACGGAGCCGTAGTTAAACCAAAAAGTAACGCCCGAAACTGGTAATGGAGGTTGCCAATCGCAAACCTCCGGTATTGTTGATGCGACACTGCTATAGGAATGTGCAGGTAAGCATCCTGTATATCCAGGGAGACCATATAATCCCCAGGTTCCAAGGCCAGAACTATAGAGCGAAGGGTCTCCATACGGAACTTGGAGACTTTCACAAACTTGTTCAATGCCTTGAGGTAGAGAATGGGCCGGGAGGACCCATTCGGTTTCGGGACTAGAAATAGCGGAAAATAGTACCCCCAGCCTCTCTGAGCAAGAGGCACCTGTACTACCACTCCTGTGTCCAGGAGGGTCTATACCACCAAATGTAGAGGTTTTGCCTTTGTCTGGTCTAAAGGGACGTCTGTCAGGCAAAATCGATGAGGGGGATGGTTTTTGAAGACTATGGCATAACCTCGAGTGACGACTTCCCGTACCCAGGCATCTGAAGTGGTCTTCAACCATTCCTGGGTATACCCTAGAAGCCGGCCTCCCACCCTGGGTTCCCCAGGGGGAGGCCCGCCCCGTCATGTGACAGGCTTATCGGTCTTGGAAGCTGGCTGACGTGCAGCCCAGGCTCTTTTGGGCTTCGGCTTACCAGGTTTGGACGTGCAGGCCTGCTTGTGGTACGCCTGACCTTTTGCTTTACCTGAAGGATGGAAGGCACGAAAGGAAGTACCTTTAGCCTTCGAAACAGGAGCAGTACTTGGCAGACAGGCAGTTTTGGCAGTAGCCAAATCAGCCACTATCTTAAGTCCTCCCCAAACAGAATATCTCCCTTGAAAGGAAGTACCTCCAGGCTTTTTCTAGAATCCAGATCCACGGACCAGGATCTCAGCCACAATATCCAGCGAGCCAGGACTGACGTAGTAGAGGCCTTGGCTGCTAGAATACCGGCATCAGAAGCCGCCTCTTTAATATAGTGAGAAGCTGTGACAATATATGACAAGCATTGTCTAACATGGTCAGAAGAGATTAAAGCTTCCAACTCTAGGGCCCATGCTTCAATAGCCTCTGCAGCCCATGTTGCTGCCATAGTGGGCCTTTGTGCAGCACCCGTGAGGGTGTAAATCGCTTTCAGACAACCCTCCACACATTTATCCGTAGGCTCTTTCAGGGACGTGACGGTAGCGACAGGTAGAGCTGAGGAAACCACCATCCTAGCCACATGCGAGTCCACTGGAGGCGTTTCCCAGTTTTTAGATAGCTCTGGCGCGAGGGGATAGCGAGCCAGCATCTTCTTTTGAGGCACAAACTTCTTCCCTGGATTTTACCAGGATTCCTGACGTATATCCACCAGGTGATCAGAATGAGGTAAAACTTGTTTAACCATCTGGCTTCTTAGGAGGGACGGATGGCTTGGGATCATCCGTAATCTGTAGAATCAACTTAATAGCCTCCAAAAGATCAGGAATATCCACATGTGAACTACTCTCCCCATCAGCAGTATCTGTGTCAGAATCTGTGGGGTCAGTGTAAGCGCCGTCTTCATCAGACGAGGTGTCAGTGACAGCAGTGGATTGTGAGGAGGTAAGAGATCGTCTTAGGCAAGCGAAGGTCAGACTTTTTAGTAGTCAAGGACTGGTTCAATTTCTTCAGTTGAACAGACAAGTTATCTGCCCACGGTGGGGGGGGGGAGGTCCCATAGGGGGCGTTCGTTTAGTAACTAGCGTATTCAGAAGTGTGGAAAAAGTAGCCCACGGCGGGTCATTATGGACCCCCATTGCCACAGTCTTACTGGGGGGCAAGGAGCCCCCAGAACCAGAGCCAGCAGATGCTATATTCTCCTCATAGGGATCTGTGGCATCAGCAACACCGGCAGTGTTCAGCCTCAGAACCGTTACCCTCAGAAGCAGACGTGATATAACTTGCAATATCAGGTAACATGGTACAATTTTTATACAAAACTATACCAAGAGAGGTAGACAAGAACTCTCCTATAGTAGGGCACTCAGTTGGTATTTAAATCTATGTGCTACACCATTGGATCAATATAGGGAGGAAAGTATAAGAGAAAGATAGAGAAAGATAGAATTAGAGACACATTCAACTAAAACTTAACTTTTATTGGATTAGTATTAAAACGTAATTTAGAGATTACACTCTTTTGTTCTAAAAAGGCGAAATATAAACACACTACATACACTACAACATGTAACAGAATAAAAGGTACAGGTATTTTGTAAACTCCTACGGGCCTCAGCCCACTCAGTTTATTGGAAATTTGTATTATTGAATGACCCTGTTAGTAAGTTAGTCAAGACCTATGGGGCATTTTTCATGGTTCTGCTGCCTCGTATGTGCTTTTGCATTATATACGTAGGTGAGAGACCTTTACTTGTGCCAGTCTTTAGAGTCATAGACAGTGCCAGAGCTTTTATGGAGAGTGTATCATTCGCTTCTACTTTTGGCTGATAACCTTAAAGTCAGTGCAGCCAATGAGAGGGCTACCCACACTTCACCTGCTCTGGTGTTTGAAAAAAATTTCAAAAGTATAGATAAAGAGAAGAGACATGACTATATCGCAGGTTTCGTGGTTTTGCTGCCATGCATGTGATAAGACATTATATGCATGGTGAGAGACCATTACTAGTCATTGGAAACAAAGATACAGCCAATCAGTATGCAATGTGTCCCATTCGCCTTGTATACTGGCTGATGATACTATGATCAGTGCAACCAGTTTGTGGGTTACTGACACTTTGCTACTGTGGTGCTGAAAAATATAAGTATGAATTTTGTCTTATTATAATTTAAAGCATATTAACACCAGAGTTCATCATATATTTATCACTGAGCAGATAATATTCTCCCAGTAACTACCATCTGTGTTTTTCTCAAATTATATCTGCTAAGGACAAATGATTCATAGATATTCTTACTTCAAATTGCGGCTTTTGTACCCTGTTCACTTTACTTACTCATTCCTCTTATTCTGTGACTACCATAGAATCTTAAATACCATTCCTCCAATTAGCTAACACACATTTTCATCACAGAAATGTTCTATTGCTCCCAACAACATTCTATTTTTCTAAGGTGTTACTCTGAGCATATAGTTTTATACTAATCATTTGCTTAATCATAGAGGGTATTCAATAATGTAATTTAAAGCATACCTGTCTCATAAGTTGAGACTTCAGGATTTATGCGGATATATTCTAACATCAGGGTCATTCATAAATGTTACGGAGAAAAAGATATAGATATTAGCATACTTATTTTGTGAAGCAGTCACAAACAATATTTTGATCCAACACTCACAGCCGCAGGTGTTTCAATAGGCAATTTCACCATATATCGTACTCAAACCATATACCTTGCATCACGCTGTTTTTGGATCGGTATTAAAGTTATAACTAATAGCTTCACATAAGATAATTAATGCATACGACCTGTACCAGGGGGCAGCCCGCCGTGCGCACTGGCAGGGTGCCCTGAACACTCCTTCCTCTAACGTACGTTTCACCCGTGGCTTGTTCACAGAGGGGGAACAGCTTCTACGTATCGTCAGTCCAAATTCCTTATAAATGGAAAAAGAAAGGGGAAATTTTTTTTTTGCTGCGCCTATGTCTAACAAATTATGAATAAACAATCTTAATATACCGGACCTGGAATAAAAAGCTAACTCTTTCTATAGAATTACAAATACTGGCTGCCTCATATATATTTATATTTACTTTCAATAGTATGAAAGAAGTCAAAAGAGAAACATCACTTATTAGATTTCTTTAATATTATTTAATTTATTTTCTTTTTTCAAATGTTCTACATATACTATCAGTAGTCAGTTATACTTGTCCCTTTTATGGTGTTGTGGTTGCTGCAATGGTCAAAGACATGTAATTATCAGTACGAGGTCTCATTTCTCCTTTTAAAATACAAATTTGCTGGCAACAGGCTCACTGCAACGAGGGACTAAGGGGAGAAGAAGCGAACCTACCTAACTGGTGGTAGCTTGGGATTCTTAGGCTACTGGACACCATTAGCTCCAGAGGGATCGCACACAGGACCCAACCTCGTTGTCCGTTCCCGGAGCCGCGCCGCCGTCCCCCTTACAGAGCCAGAAGCAAGAAGTGGTCCGGAAAATCGGCGGCTGAAGACTTCTGTCTTCTCCAAGGTAGCGCACAGCACTGCAGCTGTGCGCCATTGCTCCTCATGCACACCACACACTCCGGTCACTGATGGGTGCAGGGCGCTGGGGCGGGCGCCCTGAGCAGCAATATAAACACCTTGGCTGGCAAAACTGACACCATATATAGCTCTAGGGGCTATATAGGTGTAAATTAATCCCTGCCAGAATTATTAAAATAGCGGGAGAAAGCCCGCCAAAAAAGGGGCGGAGCCATCTCCCTCAGCAAACTGGCGCCATTTTCCCTCACAGCTCCGCTGGAAGGATCACTCCCTGGCTTTCCCCTGCAGTCCTGCACTACAGAAAGGGTAAAAAAGAGAGGGTGGGGCACAAATTTAGGCGCAGTATAATATATATATGCAGCTATAAGGGAAAACACTCTCTATAGGTGATATCCCTGTGGTATATAGCGCTCTGGTGTGTGCTGGCATACTCTCCCTCTGTCTCCCCAAAGGGCTTTGCGGGGTCCTGTCCTCTGTCAGAGCATTCCGTGTGTGTGTGTGCTGTGTGTCGGTACTGCTGTGTCGACATGTATGATGAGGATAATGATGTGGAGGCGGAGCAAATGCCTGTGAATGTGCTGTGACCCCCTGCGGGGTCGACACCTATGTGGATGGACTTATGGAAGGAATTACGTGACAGTGTCAACTCCTTACACAAAAGGTTTGACGACATAGAACAGCCGGCTACTCAGCTTGTGCCTGTTCCAGCGTCTCAAATGTCATCAGGGGCTTTAAAACGCCCGCTACCTCAGATGACAGATGTCGACACGGATACTGACTCCAGTGTCGACGACGATGAGACTAGTGTACCCTCCAATAGGTCCACCCGTTACATGATTGAGGCAATGAAAAATGTATTACACATTTCTGATAATACCCCAGGTACCACAAAAAAGGGTATTCTGTTTGGTGAGAAAAAACTACCAGTAGTTTTTCCTGCATCTGAGGAATTAAATGAGGTGTGTGAGGAAGTGTGGACTTCCCCAGATAAGAAATTGATTATTTCTAAACGGTTATTGGCTGCGTACCCTTTCCCGCCAGAGGATAGGTCACGTTGGGAAACACCCCCTAGGGTAGATAAAGCGCTGACACGCTTATCAAAAAAGGTGGCAATACAGTCTCCGGATACGGCCGCCCTAAAGGAACCTGCTGATAGAAAGCAGGAGACTACCCTTAAAGCTATTTACACACACACGGGCATTATATTGAGACCAGCTATTGCATCGGCATGGATGTGCAGTGCTGCAGCTGCGTGGTCAGATTCCCTGTCGGATAATATTGACACTATGGATAGGGACAATATTTTGCTGATGATAGAGCATATAAAAGACGCCGTCTTATACATGCGTGATGCACAGAGGCATCAAAAATAAGTGCTATGTCCATTGCCGCCAGAAGGGGGTTATGGACTCGGCAATGGTCAGGAGATGCCGACTCGAAGTGGCACATGGAAGTTCTGCCCTATAAGGGAGTGGAACTATTTGGGGATGGTCTTTCAGACCTCGTTTCCACAGCTACTGCTGGGAAATCTACTTTTTTGCCACAGACTACCCCACAGCAAAAGAAAGCACCATATTATCAGGTACAGTCCTTTCGGCCCCAGAAAAGCAAGAGGGCTAGAGGCTCATCCTTTCTGCCGAGAGGAAAAGGTAGAGGGAAAAAGCTGCAACATACAGCTAGTTCCCAAGAGCAGAAGTCCTCCCCTGCGTCCGGTAAGTCCACAGCATGACGCTGGGGCTGCCCAGGCGGACCCGGGTACGGTGGGGTAACGTCTCAGAAATTTCAGCGCACAGTGGGCTCTCTCACAGGTGGATCCCTGGGTCCTTCAAGTAGTATCTCAGGGGTACAGGCTGGAATTCGAGACGTCTCCCCCCCCCGCCGTTTCCTAAAATCTGCCTTACCAGCAACTCCCTCTGCCAGGGAGGCAGTGTTGGTGGCTATTCAAAAACTGTATTTACAGCAAGTGATTGTCAAGGTACCCCTCCTTCAACAAGGAAAGGGTTACTATTCCACAATGTTTGTGGTACCGAAACCGGACGGTTCGGTGAGACCCATCTTAAATTTAAAATCCTTGAACACTTATATAAAAAGTTTCAAGTTCAAGATGGAATCGCTCAGGGCGGTTATTGCGAGCCTGGACGAGGGGGATTACATGGTCTCCCTGGACATTAAGGATGCGTACCTGCATATCCCCATTTACCCTCCTCACCAGGAGTACCTCAGATTTGTGGTACAGGACTGTCACTATCAGTTCCAGACGCTGCCGTTTGGGTTATCCACGGCACCAAGGGTCTTTACCAAGGTAATGGCCGAAATGATGATGCTCGTTCGCAAGAAGGGAGTTTTCATTATCCCGTACTTGGACGATCTCCTGATAAAGGCGAGGTCCAAGGAACAGTTGGTAGTGGGTGATAATGTCGATTTGATTACCTTATAATATTCACTATGGATGGGTAAGAGACTAAGTACGCAATTGGCGTATGAGGTACCGTAAGGATACGCACTTAGCGTAGCAGACGCTTAGCCGTGGTCGAGACACACGAGCAGCACGTTCGCTCACGGCTTAATGCATAGAGTCAAGCACGCTATATGCTGTCGACTACCGTAATGATACGCTACCAGCGTAGCGGACGCTCGAGACCACGAGCGGCGCAGACGCTCACAAGATGACAATCAGTAAACCTTGAATGTAACACACAGGAAGGATACTCTTATGCTGTAAACCTTGTACTGAAACACTGTAGCGATATAACGCTGCTTAACCTAGTTAATACTAAAGCTGTTTGAGCGATCGAGACGCTCCTATTACCCTCTGCAATGTAATGAATACACAATACCGTGCTAAGGATCCAACACCTTTACTAACAAGCTTTTAGTTATATCGAAAAAGGGGAAAGAGTTGACAAGTCATAACAGAATATCTAGACAGAAATATACACACTAGAGAACGATCGCAAATACAAATATATAGACTAAGTGTGAATGGCTAACATTATACGGGTAACAAAGTGGCAACAGAGAAACATACCATACGGGGAACACTTGCAGGCGCAATCGGAATCCAGTCCTCCAATTATCAGAGATAAATGTTGAAGAGAGAGAGTACTGGCCGGTCTGGGGACAGTGACCCTTATATACACAACATACAGTGTACTTCAAAGGGCCCTACAACCTTATTGTTCATTGGACACAGGAATGTCTCTCTGCACTATAACAAAAGGTCATAGGTGGATTTGAACAGGTGGGCTGCGACTATTTCAAACAGCTCAGGTGGGAGGGAATCTCCGGATTCCCGCCGCATGGATAATGAACTGCAAATATAGGATATGTCCAGAAAATACTAATGGCCATAACTATACGCAGGAGCGTTTAATCTATACCTAACCAACACCGGATTGTTGCTATTAAAATACCCTTCGGTTAGGTACCAGACACCACTGTTCAACCTTAGACAGACCCTTTGTATCACGAAAAGAGGGATTCCCATGTCCATGAGCAAGTCACTTTAACCAAACTTACAGTTATTACTAAGGGGAACATTACCAATAAAACCTGCTATATGGATTTATTAAGGAGCGATTGAGTCGCTCGCTAGACGTACACAAACTCTACCGTAAGTGCACATACCATGCGCTCGAGCGCACGCCCGCACAGGCGCCGTCACGCATTTGCGAGTATGTGCACGCACGCCAGTGAAAGTGCATGTGCAGCGGGTAAGCGCATGAGGTGCATATATGGCAACGTGCAGCGTGATATTTTTCTGACTTTGACAGTGGGGTAGCACTTTCTCGGGAAGTGCTGTAACAGCACGGCTGGATTCTCAATATTCCAAAGTCACAGCTGGTCCCGACGACACGTCTTCTGTTCCTGAGAATGATTCTGGACACAGACCAGAAGAAAGTGTTTCTTCCAGTGGAAAAAGCCGAGGAGTTGTCATCTCTAGTAAGAAACCTCCTCAAACCAGGACAGGTGTCGGTACATCAATGCACACGAGTCCTGGGAAAAATGGTAGCTTCGTACGAAGCAATTCCATTCGGAAGGTTCCACGCAAGGATCTTCCAGTGGGACCTCTTGGACAAATGGTCCGGGTCCCATCTCCAGATGCAGCAGTGGATAACCCTGTCGGCAAGGACCAGGGTGTCGCTGCTGTGGTGGCTGCAGAGGGCTCATCTACTAGAGGGCCGCAGATTCGGAATACAGGACTGGGTCCTGGTGACCACGGATGCCAGCGGGCTGGGGTGCAGTCACACAGGGAAGAAATTTCCAAGGACTGTGGTCAACTCAGGAGATTTCACTTCACATAAATATTCTGGAGCTAAGGGCCATTTACAATGCCCTAAGCCAAGCAAGACCCCTGCTTCAGAACCAGCCGGTACTGATCCAATCAGACAACATCACGGCGGTCGCCCATGTAAACAGAGCGGCACAAGAAGCAGGAGCACAATGGCAGAAGCCACAAGGATTCTCCGATGGGCGGAAAATCACATGTTAGCACTGTCAGCAGTGTTCATTCCGGGAGTGGACAACTGGGAAGCAGACTTCCTCAGCAGGCACGACCTCCACCCGGGAGAATGGGGACTTCATCCAGAAGTCTTCCAAATGCTGGTAAACCGTTGGGAAAGACCACAGGTGGACATGATGGCGTCCCTCCTCAACAAAAAGCTAAAAAGGTATTGCGCCAGGTCAAGGGACCCTCAGGCGATTGCTGTGCACGCTCTAGTAACACCGTGGGTGTACCAGTCGGTTTATGTGTTTCCTCCTCTGCCTCTCATTCCCAAGGTACTGAGAATAATACGAAGGTGAGGAGTGAAAACTATACTCGTGGTTCCCGATTGGCCAAGAAGAGCTTGGTACCCAGAACTTCAAGAGATGCTTTCAGAGGACCCATGGCCTCTACCGCTACGGCGGGACCTGCTGCAGCAGGGGCCACGCCTGTTCCAAGACTTACCGCGGCTGCGTTTGACGGCATGGCGGTTGAACGCCAGATCCTGAAGGAAAAAGGCATTCCGGAGGAAGTCATCCCTACCCTGATCAAGGCCAGTAAGGATGTCACTGCAAAACATTATCACCGCATTTGGCGGAAATATGTGGCTTGGTGTGAGGCCAGGAAGGCCCCAACGGAGGAATTTCAACTGGGTCGATTCCTGCATTTCCTGCAAGCAGGGGTGACTTTGGGCCTCAAATTGGGGTCCATTAAGGTCCAGATTTCGGCTCTGTCGATTTTCTTCCAGAAAGAACTGGCTTCACTGCCTGAAGTTCAGACTTTTGTGAAAGGAGTTCTGCATATTCATCCTCCTTTTGTGCCCCCGGTGGCACCTTGGGATCTCAATGTGGTTTTGGAGTTCCGGAAATCACATTGGTTTGAGCCACTTAAGACTGTGGATTTGAAATATCTCACGTGGAAAGTGGTCATGCTGTTGGCCCTGGCTTCGGCCAGGAGTGTGTCAGAATTGGCGGCTTTGTCTTGTAAAAGCCCTTATCTGATCTTTCATATGGATAGGGCAGAGTTGAGGACTCGTCCTCAGTTTCTCCCGAAGGTGGTATCAGCTTTTCACTTGAACCAACCTATTGTGGTGCCTGCGGCTACTAGGGACTTGGAGGATTCCAAGTTACTGGACGTAGTCAGGGCCCTGAAAATTTATGTTTCCAGGATGGCTGGAGTCAGGAAAACTGACTCGCTGTTTATCCTGTATGCACCCAACAAGCTGGGTGCTCCTGCTTCTAAGCAGACTATTGCACGCTGGATTTGTAGTACAATTCAGCTGGCGCATTCTGCGGTGGGATTACCGCAGCCAAAATCTGTAAAAGCCCACTCCACAAGGAAGGTGGGCTCATCTTGGGCGGCTGCCCGAGGGGTCTCGGCTTTACAACTTTGCTGAGCTGCTACTTGGTCAGGGGCAAACACATTTGCAAAATTCTACAAATTTGATACCCTGGCTGAGGAGGACCAGGAGTTCTCTCATTCGGTGCTGCAGAGTCATCCGCACTCTCCCGCCCGTTTGGGAGCTTTGGTATAATCCCCATGGTCCTTACGGAGTCCCCAGCATCCACTAGGATCTCAGAGAAAATAAGAATTTACTTACCGGTAATTCTATTTCTCGTAGTCTGTTGTGGATGCTGGGCGCCCATCCCAAGTGCGGATTGTCTGCAGTACTTGTAAATAGTTACTGTTACTCAAATCGGGTTGTTATTGCGAGCCATCTGTTCAGAGGCTCTGTTGTTATCATACTGTTAACCGGGGTTCCTATCACGAGTTATATGGTGTGATTGGTGTTGCTGGTATGAGTCTTACCCGGGATTCAAAATCCTTCCTTATTGTGTTCGCTCTTCCGGGCACAGTGTCCTAACTGAGGCTTGGAGGAGGGTCATAGGGGGAGGAGCCAGTGCACACCAGATAGTCCTAAATCTTTCTTTAGATGTGCCCAGTCTACTGCGGAGCAGTCTATTCCCCATGGTCCTTACGGAGTCCCCAGCATCCACTACGGACTACGAGAAATAGAATTACTGGTGAGTAAATTCTTATTTTAATTTATTTTCCTTTTTCAAATGTTCTACATATACTATCAGTAGTCAGTTATACGGTGTCCATTTTATGGAGTTGTGGTTGCTGCAATGGTCAAAGACATGTAATTATCAGTACGAGGTCTCATTTCTCCTTTTAAAATACAAATTCTATATACAACATTCCGTCTTCTTAAACGTGTCCTTTCTTTTTGGAATATGAAATATCTGCAATGAGCTTTATAATGATTAGCGGCAATCATATGTAAAGTACATTTATTTACGGGTAGACTGTAGCAAAGATAAGTGCAAATCTGGATTAATTGAACATCTGACGTGCATAACCAGGAGTCCCTGTGCCTTTGGGATTTCTGAAATATAAATAATTAATATATGATGAAGCACACATCGTTGTAGCCAACATACGGCTGTTAATAATTATGCCAGCTGACAGTCAATTGGGATGAAGCAAGGAGATCCTGACTGACTGCCATCGAGGCTGTGAACAGTGTAGATCTAATGCAGACACCTGATGTTAGCAGTTTTACTAGCTCGGAGTATGCCGCTATGATCTGCTGTTTTAACATATGCTCAGACAGATACCAGTGCAGTCAATATGTGATTAATACGATCAGTAGTAATAAAAACTAGTAATGAGTCAAGATGTAACTAAATAGTTACTACCTATAATATCGGAGCGAGAACGATTCCCCAGAGAATAGAGGACGTCACTGATTGCGTCCGCCTCCGGGGGAGTGGTTGACGGCTTATAAGGAATTTGGACTGACGATACGTAGAAGCTGTTCCCCCTCTGTGAACAAGCCACGGGCGAAACGTACGTTAGAGGAAGGAGTGTTCAGGGCGCCCTGCCAGTGCGCACGGCGGGCTGCCCCCTGGTACAGGTCGTATGCATTAATTATCTTATGTGAAGCTATTAGTTATAACTTTAATACCGATCCAAAAACAGCGTGATGCAAGGTATATGGTTTGAGTACGATATATGGTGAAATTGCCTATTGAAACACCTGTGGCTGTGAGTGTTGGATCAAAATATTGTTTGTGACTGCTTCACAAAATAAGTATGCTAATACAGGTTGAGTCTCCCTTATCCAAAATGCTTGGGACCAGAGGTATTTTGGATATGGGATTTTTCCGTATTTTGGAATAATTGCATACCATAATGAGATATCATGGTGATGGGACCTAAATCTAAGCACAGAATGCATTTATGTTTCATATACACCTTATACACACAGCCTGAAGGTCATTTTAGTCAATATTTTTTATAACTTTGTGCATTAAACAAAGTGTGTCTACATTCACACAATTCATTTATGTTTCATATACACCTAATACACACAGCCTGAAGGTCATTTAATACAATATTTGTAATAACTTTGTGTATTAAACAAAGTTTGTGTACATTGAGCCATCAAAAAACAAAGGTTTCACTATCTCACTCTCACTCAAAAAAGTCCATATTTCGGAATATTCCGTATTTCGGAATATTTGGATATGGGATACTCAACCTGTATCTATATCTTTTTCTCCGTAACATTTATGAATGACCCTGATGTTAGAATATATCCGCATAAATCCTGAAGTCTCAACTTATGAGACAGGTATGCTTTAAATTACATTATTGAATACCCTCTATGATTAAGCAAATGATTAGTATAAAACTATATGCTCAGAGTAACACCTTAGAAAAATAGAATGTTGTTGGGAGCAATAGAACATTTCTGTGATGAAAATGTGTGTTAGCTAATTGGAGGAATGGTATTTAAGATTCTATGGTAGTCACAAAATAAGAGGAATGAGTAATTAAAGTGAACAGGGTACAAAAGCCGCAATTTGAAGTAAGAATATCTATGAATCATTTGTCCTTAGCAGATATAATTTGAGAAAAACACTGATGGTAGTTACTGGGAGAATATTTATCTGCTCAGTGATAAATATATGATGAACTCTGGTGTTAATATGCTTTAAATTATAATAAGACAAAATTCATACTTCTATTTTTCAGCACCACAGTAGCAAAGTGTCAGTAACCCACAAACTGGTTGCACTGATCATAGTATCATCAGCCAGTATACAAGGCGAATGGGACACATTGCATACTGATTGGCTGTATCTTTGTTTCCAATGACTAGCAATAGTAATGGTCTCTCACCATGCATATAATGTCTTATCACATGCATGGCAGCAGAACCACGAAACCTGCGATATAGTCATGTCTCTTCTCTTTATCTATACTTTTGAAAAAAATTTCAAACACCAGAGCAGATGAAGTGTGGGTAGCCCTCTCATTGGCTGCACTGACTTTAAGGTTATCAGCCAAAAGTAGAAGCGAATGATACACACTCCATAAAAGCTCTGGCACTGTCTATGACTCTAAAGACTGGCACAAGTAAAGGTCTCTCACCTACGTATATAATGCAAAAGCACATACGAGGCAGCAGAACCATGAAAAATGCCCCATAGGTCTTGACTAACTTACTAACAGGGTCATTCAATAATACAAATTTCCAATAAACTGAGTGGGCTGAGGCCCGTAGGAGTTTACAAAATACCTGTACCTTTTATTCTGTTACATGTTGTAGTGTATGTAGTGTGTTTATATTTTGCCTTTTTAGAACAAAAGAGTGTAATCTCTAAATTACGTTTTAATACTAATCCAATAAAAGTTAAGTTTTAGTTGAATGTGTCTCTACTTCTATCTTTCTCTTATACTTTCCTCCCTATATTGATCCAATGGTGTAGCACATAGATTTAAATACCAACTGAGTGCCCTACTATAGGAGAGTTCTTGTCTACCTCTCTTGGTATAGTTTTGTATAAAAGTTGAATTTAACTCTCAGGGAGCACCCCCCATCTGTTTCAATTAAAACACAGACACATGAGTGCACGATATAGAAATTTGGGGTTAGGGTATCATTGAATATTTTTCTTATTGTCCTTTCTTCTTTGATATTGATAATATCATTGTCCCTAAGACTGTGCGGTCAGCTATTTCTCTCTTTTTTCAACACGGTACAATTGTCAGCAGCACAATACCTCTTGCCCAAACCCCTGTGCAGTGTAGAACAAAAAAGGAAGAATAGGAGGTGGATGGTTGTGCTGTAAGAATTTATGCAGGCCTGGGGATAGTCTGGGAGTTCCCTGCAAACTCCAAACAGTAAAAATGCACTAAAATTGGTTAAGTGACTCCTCCCACTTAGCGTTAATCCAATGCTACACTTTTTGCAGGAACTTCTATTTTCTCAATAAAATGTAATGTACCGGCTTGATGTGAATAAAATATGAATTTTAATACTACACAATGATTAAAAGTGAGACAAAAACAGAACCCAACATGGGAAACACAGTCCTACCAAGATGATAATCGGAGCCGCAGGTGTTATGAATGCAGTTATTTCCAGGGAACAATACCCTGCATGTGGATCCGTCAGGCGTGTTCACCAGTGGTCCCTTTCACAGTCAAGGATGTCCAGAAGCACAGGAAAGTACTGGAAAGCAGGTGCCGACACGTTTCGGGACATCAAAGTGCCTTTTTCAAGGCTGTCTGAAAAAGGGACTTTGATGTCCCGAAACGCGTCGGTACCTGCTTTCCAGTTGGCGGGGGCAGGCCTGGTGTCTTGGTATAGATTTATTGATATTTTCTTTGTATGGAGAGATCATGAGTTTAGACTCCATTTGTGAAGAACGGAACAATAATGATTGTAATATAAAATTTATTTTCAATCAGTAGTTTGTAAATATTTTAGATTTACTTATCTACATAAAAAGATAATACAGGTTGAGTATCCCATATCCAAATATTCCAAAATACGGAATATTCCGAAATACGGACTTTTTTGAGTGAGATAGTGAAATCTTTGTTTTCTGTGGCTCAATGTACATAAACTTTGTTTAATACAGTTATTAAAAATATTGTATTAAATGACCTGCAGGCTGTGTGTATAAGGTGTATATAAAACATAAATGAATTGTCTAAATGTACACACACTTTGTTTAATGCACAAAGTTATTAAAAATATTGGCTAAAATTACCTTCAGGCTGTGAGTATAAAGTGTATATGTAACATAAATGCATTCTCTGCTTAGACTTAGGTCCCATCACCATGATATCTCATTATGGTATGCAATTATTCCAAAATACGGAAAAATCAGATATCCAAAATACCTCTGGTCCCAAACATTTTGGATAAGGGATACTCAACATGTACTATAGAAACGAAGATATACAAAAAAAAAACCACTGATGGCAACTCATTTATTGAATCTACAAGTCAAAAAGGAACAAGTGAAGGAAATGTCGGACTGCTTTATACAAGTGATATAAGGAGGAAAAGTTAAATCTCGCCATAGAAAAGGTTGATAAAATTAGTAGAGAAGATCTAATAAAATAACATGTTAAAAAAGATCAACCAAGAAATGGTTTGAATGGTCTTTTGTAGCGGGGAACAGCTCCCTACATAGACAAATAGAAAAAGTTATCAAGAGAAATTGGAAACTTTTAGAACAGGATCCCTGCTTAAAGGGTCATATCCCGAATAAACCAACATTTATCTAGAGAGTCTAAGTCGTTAAAAAATAAACTAGTAAAGAGCACACTAGAAGAAAATAAAAGCAGTGATCGCATTAGAGGTTTTCATAGATGTGGTTCTTGCCTTGTTTGTACAACTGTTAAAATGAGCAGTACTAAATAAAGGTTTCATTAAATGTTTCAACAGTATAAAATTAATCAATGTATTACCTGTACATCAAAGAATATTATTTATGCGACAGAATGTAAGTGTGTTTTGTTATATTTCGGCAACACAACACGTATGTTAAAATAAGATTTTACTCACAGGTAAATCTATTTCTCGTAGTCCGTAGTGGATGCTGGGACTCCGTAAGGACCATGAGGAATAGCGGCTCCGCAGGAGACTGGGCACAACTAAAGAAAGCTTAAGGACTACCTGGTGTGCACTGGCTCCTCCCTCTATGACCCTCCTCCAGACCTCAGTTAGGATACTGTGCCCGGAAGAGCCGACACAATAAGGAAGGATTTTGAATCCCGGGTAAGACTCATACCAGCCACACCAATCACACCGTATAACTCGTGACACTATACCCAGTTAACAGTATGAAATATAACTGAGCCTCTCAACAGATGGCTCAACAATAACCCTTTAGTTAAACAATAACTATATACAAGTATTGCAGACAATCCGCACTTGGGATGGGCGCCCAGCATCCACTACGGACTACGAGAAATAGATTTACCGGTGAGTAAAATCTTATTTTCTCTGACGTCCTAAGTGGATGCTGGGACTCCGTAAGGACCATGGGGATTATACCAAAGCTCCCAAACGGGCGGGAGAGTGCGGATGACTCTGCAGCACCAAATGAGCAAACTCTAGGTCCTCAGCCAGGGTATCAAACTTGTAAAATTTAGCAAGTGTGTTTGACCCCGACCAAGTAGCTGCTCGGCAAAGTTGTAAAGCCGAGACCCCTCGGGCAGCCGCCCAAGAAGAGCCCACTTTCCTCGTGAAATGGGCTTTTACAGATTATGGGTGCGGCAGTCCAGCCGCAGAATGTGCAAGTTGAATCGTGCTACAGATCCAGCGAGCAATAGTCTGCTTAGAAGCAGGAGCACCCAGCTTGTTGGGTGCATACAGGATAAATAGAGAGTCAGTTTTCCTGACTCCAGCCGTCCTGGAAACATATTTTCAGGGCCCTGACTACGTCCAGTAACTTGGAGTCCTCCAAGTCCCAAGTAGCCGCAGGCACCACAAAAGGTTGGTTCACATGAAAAGCTGATACCACCTTAGGAAGGAATTGGGAACGAGTCCTCAATTCCGCCCTATCCATATGAAAAATCAGATAAGGGCCTTTGCATGACAAAGCCGCCAATTCTGATACCCGCCAGGCCGACGCCAAGGCCAACAGCATGACCACTTTCCACGTGAGGTATTTTAGCTCTACGGATTTAAGTGGCTCAACCCAATGCGACTTCAGAAAATCCAACACCACGTTGAGATCCCACGGTGCCACTGGAGGCACAAAACAGGGCTGAATATGCAGCACTTCCTTAACAAAAGTCTGAACTTCAGGCAGTGAAGCCAGTTCTTTTTGGAAGAAAATGTACAGAGCCGAAATCTGGACCTTAATGGAACCCAATTTTAGGCCCATAGTCACTCCTGACTGTAGGAAGTGCAGAAATCGACCCAGTTGAAATTCCTCCGTTGGGGCCTTCCTGGCCTCACACCAAGCAACATATTTTCGCCATATGCGGTGATAATATTTTGCGATCACATCTTTCCTAGCCTTAATCAGTGTAGGAATGACTTCCTCCGGAATGCCTTTTTCCTTCAGGATCTGGTGTTCAACCGCCATGCAGTCAAACACAGCCGCGGTAAGTCTTGGAACAGGCAGGGCCCCTGCTGCAGCAGGTCCTGTCTGAGCGGCAGAGGCCATGGGTCCTCCGAGATCATTTCTTGAAGTTCTGGGTACCAAGCTCTTCTTGGCCAATCCGGAACCACGAGTATAGTTCTTACTCCTCTCCTTCTTATTATTCTCAGTACCTTGGGTATGAGAGGCAGAGGAGGGAACACATACACCGACTGGTACACCCACAGTGTCACTAGAGCGTCCACAGCTATCGCCTGAGGGTCCCTTGACCTGGCGCAATATCTTTTTAGCTTTTTGTTGAGGAGGGACGCCATCATGTCCACCTGTGGCCTTTCCCAATGGTGTACAATCATTTGGAAGACTTCTGGATGAAGTCCCCACTCTCCCGGGTGGAGGTCGTGCCTGCTGAGAAAGTCTGCTTCCCAGTTGTCCACTCCAGGAATGAACACTGCTGACAGTGCTAACACATGATTTTCCGCCCATCGGAAAATCCTTGTGGCTTCTGCCATCGCCATCCTGCTTCTTGGGCAGCCCTGTTGGTTTACATGGGCGACCGCCGTGATGTTGTCTGACTGGATCAGCACTGGTTGGTGTTGAAGCAGGAGTCTAGCCTGACTTAGGGCGTTGTGAATGGCCCTTAGTTCCAGAATATTTATGTGTAGGGAAGTCTCCTGACTCGACCATAGTCCTTGGAAGTTTCTTCCCTGTGTGACTGCCCCCCAGCCTCGAAGGCTGGCATCCGTGGTCACCAGGACCCAGTCCTGTATGCCGAATCTGCGGCCCTCTAGAAGATGAGCACTCTGCAGCCACAACAGCGACACCCTGGCCACTGGAGACAGGGTTATCAGCCGATGCATCTTAAGATGCGACCCGGACCACTTGTCCAACAGATCCCACTGGAAGATCCTTGCATGGAACCTGCTGAATGGAATTTCTTCGTAAGAAGCTACCATCTTTCCCAGGACTCGCGTGCATTGATGTACCGACACCTGTATTTGTTTTAGGAGGTCTCTGACTAGAGATGACAACTCCTTGACCTTCTCCAGGAGAAACACTTTTCTGTTCTGTGTCCAGAACCATACCCAGGAACAGTAGACACGTCGTAGGAACCAGCTGCGACTTTGGAATATTCCGAATCCAGCCGAGCTGTTGTAGCACTCCTCCTCCTCCTGAGATAGTGCTACTCCGACCAACAACTGCTCCCTGGACCTCGCCTTTATAAGGAGATCATCCAAGTACGGGATAATTAAAACTCCCTTTTTTCGAAGGAGTATCATCATTTCGGCCATTACCTTGGTAAGTACCCTCGGTGCCGGGGACAGACCAACGGCAACGTCTGGAATTGGTAATGACAGTCCTAAACCACAATTTTGAGGCACTCCTGGTGAAGAGGGTAAATGGGGACATGCAGGTAAGCATCCTTGATGTCCCGTGATACCATGTAATCCCCTTCGTCCAGGCTTGCAATAACCGCCCCGAGCGATTCCATTTTGAACTTGAACCTTTGTATATAAGTGTTCAAGGATTTCAATTTTTAGAATGGGTCTTACCGAACCGTCTGGTTTCGGTACCACAAACATTGTGGAATAGTAACCCCGGTCTTGTTGAAGGAGGGGTACCTAGATTATCACATGCTGGAAGTACAGCTTGTGAATTGCCGCCAGTACTACCTCTCGAGGGCAGCAGGCAAGGCTGATTTGAGGTAACGGCGAGGGGGAGTCGCCTCGAACTCCAGCTTGTATCCCTGATACTACTTGCAGAACCCAGGGATCCACCTGTGAGCGAGCCCACTGGTTGCTGAAGTTCCCGAGACGCGCCCCCACCGCACCTGGCTCCACCTGTGGAGCCCCAGCGTCATGCAGTGGACTCAGAGGAAGCAGGGGAACATTTTTGATCCTGGGAACTGGCTGTCTGGTGCAGCTTTTTCCCTCTTCCCTTGTCTCTGTGCAGAAAGGAAGCGCCTTTGACCCGCTTGCTTTTCTGAAGCCGAAAGGACTGTACCTGATAATACGGTGCTTTCCTAGGCTGTGAGGAAACCTGAGGTAAAAAATTTTCTTCCCAGCTGTTGCTCTGGATACGAGGTCCCAGAGACCATCCCCAAACAATTCCTCACCAAGGCAGAATCTTCATGTGCCTGCTAAAGACAGCATCGCCTGTCCACTGCCGGGTCCCTAATACCCTCCTGGCAGAATGGATATTGCATTAATTCTGTATGCCAGCCGGCAAATATCCCTCTGTGCATCCCTCATATATAAGACAACGTCTTTAATATGCTCTATGGTTAGCAAAATAGTATCCCTATCCTGACACACGCCTAGCCGAAGCCAAGGCTAATAGCATGACCACCTTCCACGCAAGATATTTTAACTCAACGGTTTTAAGTAATTCAAACCAATGTGACTTTAGGAAACTCAACACCACGTTAAGATCCCAAGGTGCCACTGGTGGCACAAAAGGGGGCTGAATATGCAGCACTCCCTTTACTAATGTCTGAACTTCAGGCAGAGAAGCCAGTTCTTTTTGAAAGGAAATAGACCGGGCCGAAAACTGGACCTTAATGGAACCCAATTTCAGGCCCAAAAACATTCCTGACTGCAGGAAGTGAAGGAAACGGCCCAGCTGGAATTCCTCCGTGGGAGCCTTCCTAGCATCACACCAAGCAACATATTTTCGCCATATACGGTGGTAATGTTTCGCTGTCACGTCCTTCCTAGCCTTTATCAGCGTAGGAATAACCTCATCCAGAATGCCTTTTTCTGCTAGGATCTGGCGTTCAACCGCCATGCCGTCAAACGCAGCCGCGGTAAGTCTTGGAACAGACAGGGCCCCTGTTGCAACAAGTCCTGTCTTAGAGGCAGAAGCCATGGGTCCTCGGTGAGCATCTCTTGCAGATCTGGATACCAAGTCCTTCTTGGCCAAACCGGAACAAAGAGTATTGTTCTCACTCCACTTTTCATTATAATTCTCAGCACCTTGGGTATGAGAGGAAGAGGAGGAAATACATAAACCGACAGGAACACCCAGTGTCACCAGTGCAACCACAGCTATTGCCCGAGGGTCTCTTGACCTGGCGCAATATCTCTGCAGCTTTTTGTTGAGGCGGGATGCCATCATGTCCACCTGTGGCAGTTCCCACCGACTTGCAATCTGCATGAAGACTTCTTGATGAAGTCCCCACTCTCCCGGGTGGAGGTCGTACCTGCTGAGGAAGTCTGCTTCCCAGTTGTTCACTCCCGGAATGAACACTGCTGACAGTGCGCGTACGTGATTCTCCGCCCAGCGAAGAATTCTGGTGGCTTCTACCATCACCACCCTGCTCCTTGTGCCGCCTTGGCGGTTTACATGAGCCACTGCGATGATATTGTCTGACTGAATCAGAACCGGTTGGTTGCAAAACAGGGACTCCGCTTGACGAAGGGCATTGTATATGGCCCTTAGATCCAGGATACTGATGTGAAGGCAAGTCTCCTGACGTGACCACAGCCCTTGGAAATATCTTCCCTGTGACTGCCCCCCACCCTTGGAGGCTTGCATCCGCGGTCACCAGGACCCAGTCCTGAATGCCGAATCTGCGACCTTCGAGAAGGTGAGCACTCTACAGCCACCACAGGAGAGGCCCTGGGGGATCGGGTGAATAACCGATGCATCTGAAGATGTGATCTGGACCACTTGTCCAGTAAGTCCCACTGGAAGGTCCTCGCATGGAACCTGCTGAAGGGAATGGCCTATTATGATGCCACCATCCTTCCCAGGACTCGAGTGCAGTGATGCATTAACACCTGTTTTGGTTTTAATAGATTCCTGACCAGTGTCACGAGCTCCTGAGCTCTCTCTATCGGGAGATAAACCTTTTTCTGGTCTGTGTCTAGGATCATGCCTAGGAGAGGCAGATGAGCTGTAGGAACCAACTGCGACTTTGGAATATATAGAATCCAGCCGTGTTGCCGTTACACTTCCAGAGAAAGTGATACGCTGTTCAGCAACTGCTCTCTTGATCTCGTTTTATGAGATCGTCCAAATACGTGATAATAGTGACACCTTGCTTCCGCAGGAGCACCATCATTTCCGCCATTACCTTGGTGAATATTCTCCAGGCCGTGGAGACCAAACGGCAACATCTGAAATTGGTAATGACAAACCCGTACCACAATTCTGAAGTACGCCTGATGAGGTGGATAAATGGGGACCTGAAGGTATGCATCCTTTATGTCCAGAGTTACCTTTCAGGCTTACAACGACCGCTCTTAGCGATTCCATCTTGAACTTGCACTTTTTCAGGTATATGCTCAGGGATTTTAAATTCAATATGGGTCTGACCGAACCATCTGGTTTCGAGACTACAACATGGTCAAATAATAACCCCCTTCTTGTTGAAGGAGGTGAACCTTGACCACAACCTGTTGAAGATACAATTTGTGAATTGCAGTTAACACTGTTTCCCTCTCTTGGGGGGAAGCCGGCAGGGTCGTCGGTGAGGGGGCATCTTCTCAAAGTCCAGCTTGTATCCCTGAGACACAATATCTATTGCCCAGGGATCTAAAGGGCCCTACACATTAAACGATGCGCCGCAGAGGTGCCCGACGGCCGACTCGGCGGCTGGGGGGGGGGCGCAGTGACGGGGGAGTCACTCCCCCGTCACGCGGCTGCATTGAAGTGCAGGCAAATATGGACAAGATCATCCATATTGGCCTGCATGCACAGCCGACGGGAGACCAGCGATGAACGAGCACGGGGCCGCGCATCGTTCATCGCTGGAGTCTCCACACAAAGATATGAACGAGTTCTCGTTCATTTATGAACGAGATCGTTCATATCTTTCAGAAAATCGGCCAGTGTGTAGGGCCTA
Organism: Pseudophryne corroboree; assembly: GCF_028390025.1. NCBI lineage: Eukaryota > Metazoa > Chordata > Amphibia > Anura > Myobatrachidae > Pseudophryne > Pseudophryne corroboree. The sequence goes on along the minus strand of NC_086449.1, from coordinate 28,012,197 downwards.
TAACAGGGAGCGAACCCACTTGTGGCTAAACTTCCGAAAGGCGTGCCCCCACCGGGCCTAGCTCCGCCTGTGGAGCCCCAGCGACATGCGGTGGATTTTTGTAGAGGACGGGGAGGACTCCTGTTTCTGGGAGCTAGCTGTGTTGTGCAGCTTCTTTTCTCTGCCCCCGCCTCTGGCAAGAAAGGACGCATCTCGGACTTTGTTTCTTTATTCGAAAAGCTGCATTTGATAATGTCGTGCTTTCCTAGGCTGTGCAGGGATATAAGGCAACATATCAGAATGACCAGCTATAGCTGTGGAGACCAGTCCGAGAACCATTCTCCACACAATCCTCAGCCTTCCATATGCCTCTTAAGTCGGCATCATCTGTCTATTGCATATTGTACAGGACACGTCAAGCCGAAATCGACATAGCTGTGACTCTAGGACCCAGTATACTCATGTCTCTATGGGCATGTTTTATATATACATCACTCTTAAGACAGCATCTTTAATATAATAAGAATTTACTTACCGATAATTCTATTTCTCGGAGTCCGTAGTGGATGCTGGGGTTCCTGAAAGGACCATGGGGAATAGCGGCTCCGCAGGAGACAGGGCACAAAAAGTAAAGCTTTTAACCATGTGGTGTGTACTGGCTCCTCCCCCTATGACCCTCCTCCAAGCCTCAGTTAGGTACTGTGCCCGGACGAGCGTACACAATAAGGAAGGATCTTGAATCCCGGGTAAGACTCATACCAGCCACACCAATCACACCGTACAACTTGTGATCTAAAACCCAGTTAACAGTATGATAACAGAGGAGCCTCTGAAAGATGGCTTCCTACAACAATAACCCGATGAAGGCAACAATAACTATGTACAATTATTGCAGATAATCCGCACTTGGGATGGGCGCCCAGCATCCACTACGGACTCCGAGAAATAGAATTATCGGTAAGTAAATTCTTATTTTCTCTATCGTCCTAGTGGATGCTGGGGTTCCTGAAAGGACCATGGGGATTATACCAAAGCTCCCAAACGGGCGGGAGAGTGCGGATGACTCTGCAACACCGAATGGAATGAGAGAACTCCAGGTCCTCTTTTGCCAGGGTATCAAATTTGTAGAATTTTACAAACGTGTTCTCCCCCGACCACGTAGCTGCTCGGCAGAGTTGTAATGCCGAGACCCCTCGGGCAGCCGCCCAAGATGAGCCCACCTTCCTTGTGGAATGGGCCTTAACAGATTTAGGCTGTGGCAGGCCTGCCACAGAATGTGCAAGTTGAATTGTGCTACAAATCCAACGAGCAATCGACTGTTAAAAGCAGGAGCACCCAGCCTGTTGGGTGCATACAGTATAAACAGCGAGTCAGATTTTCTGACTCCAGCCGTCCTTGAAATGTATATTTTTAAAGCTCTAACAACGTCCAACAACTTGGAGTCCTCCAAGTCGCTTGTAGCCGCAGGCACTACAATAGGCTGGTTCAGGTGAAACGCTGATACCACCTTAGGGAGAAAATGCGGACGCGTCCGCAGTTCTGCCCTATCCGAATGGAAAATTAGATATGGGCTTTTGTAAGATAAAGCCGCCAGTTCTGACACTCTCCTGACTGAAGCCAGGGCTAGTAGCATGGACACTTTCCATGTGAGATATTTCAAATCCACCTTTTTTAGTGGTTCAAACCAATGGGATTTGAGAAAATCTAAAACTACGTTTAGATCCCACGGTGCCACCGGAGGCACTACAGGGGGCTGTATACGCAGTACACCCTTAACAAAAGTCTGGACTTCAGGAACTGAGGCCAATTCTTTTTGGAAGAATATTGACAGGGCCGAAATTTGAACCTTAATAGATCCCAACTTGAGACCCATAGACAATCCTGATTGCAGGAAATGCAGGAATCGACCCAGTTGAAATTCCTCCGTCGGAGCACTCCGATCCTCGCACCACGCAACATATTTTCGCCAAATGCGGTGATAATGTTTCGCGGTTACTACCTTCCTTGCTTTAATCAAAGTAGGAATGACTTCTTCCGGAATGCCTTTTCCCTTTAGGATCCGGCGTTCAACCGCCATGCCGTCAAACGCAGCCGCGGTAAGTCTTGAAACAGACAGGGACCTTGCTGAAGCAGGTCCCTTCTCAGAGGTAGAGGCCACGGATCGTCCGTGATCATCTCTTGAAGTTCCGGGTACCAAGTCCTTCTTGGCCAATCCGGAGCCACTAGTATCGTTCTTACTCCTCTTTTCCGTATAATTCTCAATACCTTTGGTATGAGAGGCAGAGGAGGAAACACATACACCGACTGGTACACCCAAGGCGTTACCAGCGCGTCCACAGCTATTGCCTGCGGGTCTCTTGACCTGGCGCAATACCTGTCCAGTTTTTTGTTGAGGCGAGACGCCATCATGTCCACCATTGGTCTTTCCCAACGGGTTACAAGCATGTGGAAAACTTCTGGATGAAGTCCCCACTCTCCCGGGTGAAGGTCGTGTCTGCTGAGGAAATCTGCTTCCCAGTTGTCCACTCCCGGGATGAACACTGCTGACAGTGCCATCACATGATTCTCCGCCCAGCGAAGAATCCTCGCAGCTTCTGCCATTGCACTCCTGCTTCTTGTACCGCCCTGTCTGTTTACATGGGCGACTGCCGTGATGTTGTCCGACTGGATCAACACCGGTTTTCCTTGAAGCAGAGGTTCTGCCTGACTTAGAGCATTGTAGATTGCTCTTAGTTCCAGAATGTTTATGTGAAGAGACATCTCCAGGCTCGACCACACGCCCTGGAAGTTCCTTCCTTGTGTGACTGCTCCCCAGCCTCTCAGGCTGGCGTCCGTGGTCACCAGGATCCAATCCTGTATGCCGAATCTGCGGCCCTCCAATAGATGAGCGCTCTGCAACCACCACAGAAGAGATACCCTTGTCCTTGGAGACAGGGTTATCCGCCGGTGCATCTGAAGATGCGACCCTGACCATTTGTCGAGCAGATCCCTCTGGAAAATTCTTGCGTGGAATCTGCCGAATGGAATTGCTTCGTAAGAAGCCACCATTTTTCCCAGGACTCTTGTGCATTGATGTACAGACACCTTTCCTGGCTTTAGGAGGTTCCTGACAAGTTCGGATAACTCCTTGGCTTTTTCCTCCGGGAGAAATACCTTTTTTGAACCGTGTCCAGAATCATCCCTAGGAACAGCAGACGTGTTGTCGGAATTAACTGGGATTTTGGAATATTCAAAATCCACCCGTGCTGTTTTAGCACTTCTTGAGACAGTGCTACTCCCATCTCTAGCTGTTCTCTTGACCTTGCCCTTATTAGGAGATCGTCCAAGTATGGGATAATTAACACGCCTTTTCTTCGAAGAAGAATCATCATCTCGGCCATTACTTTGGTAAAGATCCGAGGTGCCGTGGACAATCCAAACGGCAGCGTCTGAAACTGATAGTGACAGTTTTGTACGACGAACCTGAGATACCCCTGGTGTGAGGGGTAAATTGGGACGTGGAGATACGCATCCTTGATGTCCAAGGATACCATAAAGTCCCCTTCTTCCAGGTTCGCTATCACCGCTCTGAGTGACTCCATCTTGAACTTGAACTTTTTTATGTACAGGTTCAGGGATTTCAGATTTAGAATAGGTCTTACCGAGCCGTCCGGCTTCGGTACCACAAATAGAGTGGAATAATACCCCTTTCCCTGTTGTAAAAGGGGTACTTTGACTATCACCTGCTGAGAGTACAGCTTGTGAATGGCTTCCAAGACCGTCACCCTGTCGGAGGGGGACGTTGGTAAAGCAGACTTCAGGAAACGGCGAGGTGGAGACGTCTCTAGTTCTAACCTGTACCCCTGAGATATTATCTGCAGGATCCAGGGATCTACCTGCGAGTGAGCCCACTGCGCGCTGAAATTCTTGAGACGACCCCCCACCGCCCCCGAGTCCGCTTGAGAAGCCCCAGCGTCATGCTGAGGCTTTTGTAGAAGCGGGGGAGGGCTTCTGTTCCTGGGAAGGAGCTGCCTGTTGCTGTCTCTTCCCCTTTCCTCTGCCTCGTGGCAGATATGAATATCCCTTTGCTCTCTTGTTTTTAAAGGAACGAAAGGGCTGCGGTTGAAAAGTCGGTGTCTTTTTCTGTTGGGGAGTGACTTGAGGTAAAAAGGTGGATTTCCCGGCTGTAGCCGTGGCCACCAAATCCGATAGACCGACTCCAAATAACTCCTCCCCTTTATACGGCAAAACTTCCATATGCCGTTTTGAGTCCGCATCGCCTGACCACTGTCGCGTCCATAAACTTCTTCTGGCCGAAATGGACATAGCACTTACCCGTGATGCCAGCGTGCAGATATCCCTCTGTGTGTGCATCACGCATATAAAGAAATGCATCCTTTATTTGCTCCAAAGACAGTAAAACATTGTCCCTATCCAGGGTATCAATATTTTCAATCAGGGACTCTGACCAAGCTACTCCAGCACTGCACATCCAGGCTGTCGCTATAGCTGGTCGTAGTATAACACCTGTATGAGTGTATATACTTTTTTGGATATTTTCCATCCTCCTATCTGCTGGATCTTTAAGTGCGGCCGTCTCAGGAGAGGGTAACGCCACTTGTTTTGATAAGCGTGTGAGCGCCTTGTCCACCCTAGGAGGTGTTTCCCAGCGCGCCCTAACCTCTGGCGGGAAAGGGTATAAAGCCAATAACTTCTTTGAAATTAGCATTTTTTTATCGGGGGCAACCCACGCTTCATCACACACCTCATTTAATTCTTCTGATTCAGGAAAAACTATAGGTAGTTTTTTCACACCCCACATAATACCCTGTTTAGTGGTACCTGTAGTATCAGCTATATGTAACGCCTCCTTCATTGCCAAAATCATATAACGTGTGGCCCTACTGGAAAATACGGTTGATTCGTCACCGTCACCACTGGAATCAGTGCCTGTGTCTGGGTCTGTGTCGACCGACTGAGGCAAAGGGCGTTTTACAGCCCCTGACGGTGTTTGAGGCGCCTGGACAGGCACTAATTGATTGTCCGGCCGTCTCATGTCGTCAAACGACTGCTTTAGCGTGTTGACACTATCCCGTAATTCCATAAATAAAGGCATCCATTCTGGTGTCGACCCCCTAGGAGGTGACATCCCCATATTTGGCAATTGCTCCGCCTCCACACCAATATCGTCCTCATACATGTCGACACACACGTACCGACACAGCAGACACACAGGGAATGCTCTAAACGAAGACAGGACCCACTAGCCCTTTGGGGAGACAGAGGGAGAGTCTGCCAGCACACACCAAAAGCGCTATATATGACAGGGATAGCCTTATAATAAGTGCTCCCTATATAGCTGCTTTAAATATATATATATATATATATATAATGCCACAATTTTGCCCCCCCTCTCTTGTTTTACCCTGTTTCTGTAGTGCAGTGCAGGGGAGAGACTGGGAGCCTTCCTGACCAGCGGAGCTGTGAGAGGAAAATGGCGCCGTGTGCTGAGGAGATAGGCCCCGCCCCTTTTTCGGCGGGCTCGTCTCCCGCTCTTCAATGGATTCAGGCAGGGGTTAAATATCTCCATATAGCCCCCGGAGGCTATATGTGAGGTATTTTATGCCTAAAAAAGGTTTCTCATTGCTGCCCAGGGCGCCCCCCCCCAGCGCCCTGCACCCTCAGTGACTGCCGTGTGAAGTGTGCTGAGAGCAATGGCGCACAGCTGCAGTGCTGTGCGCTACCTTAAGAAGACTGAGGAGTCTTCTGCCGCCGATTCTGGACCATCTTCTGTCTTCAGCATCTGCAAGGGGGCCGGCGGCGCGGCTCCGGTGACCCATCCAGGCTGTACCTGTGATCGTCCCTCTGGAGCTTGATGTCCAGTAGCCAAGAAGCCAATCCATCCTGCACGCAGGTGAGTTGACTCCTTCTCCCCTAAGTCCCTCGCTGCAGTGATCCTGTTGCCAGCAGGACTCACTGTAAAATAAAAAACCTAGCTAAACTTTTTCTAAGCAGCTCTTTAGGAGAGCCACCTAGATTGCACCCTTCTCGGCCGGGCACAAAAACCTAACTGAGGCTTGGAGGAGGGTCATAGGGGGAGGAGCCAGTACACACCACATGGTTAAAAGCTTTACTTTTTGTGCCCTGTCTCCTGCGGAGCCGCTATTCCCCATGGTCCTTTCAGGAACCCCAGCATCCACTAGGACGATAAATATATATATATATATATACATATATATCTCTCTATATATACATATATATCTATATATACATATATATCTATATACATACTAGGGTCTCAATCTCTGCTGATAAGGTACCCGTCCACGCTGCCACAGCGCTATAAACCCATGCAAACACAATCGCCGGTCTGAGTAGTGCACCAGAATGTGCACGCTATCTGCAGGATCCCTGAGAATAGCTGTAACATCAGGGCTGCCTTTTGTGACACCCTAGGGGAAGATTCCCATCATATCCTGGCCCTAGTGGGGAAAGGATACTGCCTGAGAATTCTTTGTGGGAAGCTGCAGTCTCTTGTCTGGAGATTCCCGATCTTTTTCCTCATGAGAGGAGGGAAATTTACCTCAGCTTTCTTCCCCTTACACCTGTGTACCCTTGTGTCAGGGACAGATGAGTCATCAGAGATATGCAAATCATCTTTTATTACAATAAACATATATTGAATACTTTTCTGCCAATCTGGCTGTAACTTTGCATTATCGTAGTCGACACTGGAGTCAAACTCCGTGTCGATATCAGTGTCTATTATTTTGGATAGTGATCACAGAGATTCTCTCTGCGACATAGGTACAGACATGGGTAGATTCCCTGTCTGTTCTCTAATCTTTTGTGCAATAAATTCACCTTAGCACTTAATTCCACATATCCAAACAGGTGTCGGCGTTGTCGACGGAGACACCCTCACACACACATTTGCTCCTTCTCCTCCTTAGGGGAGCCTTTTACCTCAGACATGTCGACACACACGTACCGACACACCACACACTCAGGGAATGCTCATCTGAAGACAATTCCCCCACAAGGCCCTTTGGAGAGACAGAGAGAGAGTATGCCAGCACACACCCCAGCGCTATTAACCCAGGAATAACACAGTAACTTAATGTTAACCCAGTAGCTGCTGTTTATATTGATTTTTGACCCTAATTTATGTGCCTCCCCCCTCTCTTTTTCACCCTCTTCTACCGTGTAACTGCAGGGGAGAGTCTGGGGAGCTTCCTCTCAGCGGTGCTGTGGAGAAAAAACATGGCGCTGGTGAGTGCTGAGGAAGAAGGCCCGCCCCCTCGACGGCGGGCTTCTGTCCCGCTTTCATGTATAATTTTGGCGGGGGCTCATACATATATACAGTGCCCAACTGTATATTATGTAACCTTTTGCCAAAGAGGTTTCTAATTGCTGCCAAGGGCGCCCCCCCCCCCCCCTGCACCCTACAGTGACCGGAGTATGTGGGTTAGTGTGGGAGCAATGGCGCACAGCTGCAGTGCTGTGCGCTACCTCATGTAAAGACAGGAGTCTTCTGCCGCCGATTTTGACGTCTTCTTGCTTCTGCCGGCTTCTGTCTTCTGGCTCTGCGAGGGGGACGGCGGCGCGGCTCCGGACGACCAAGGTTGAGATCCTGTGTTCGAACCCTCTGGAACTAATGGTGTCCAGTAGCCTAAGAAGCGCAACCTAGCTGCAGTTAGGTAGGTTTGCTTCTCTCCCCTCAGTCCCACGTAGCAGAGAGTCTGTTGCCAGCAACTCTCTGAAAATAAAAAACCTAACTAAAATACTTTCTTTTCAGCAAGCTCAGGAGAGCCTACTAAAAGCACCCAGCTCTGTCCGGGCACAGATTCTAACTGAGGTCTGGAGTAGGGACAGAGGGAGGAGCCAGTGCACACCCAGAATCCAAAGCTTTCTTAAAGTGCCCATGTCTCCTGCGGAGCCCATCTATTCCCCATGGTCCTTACGGAGTCCCCAGCATCCACTAGGACGTCAGAGAAAAGTTAAGTCTTTCCGACCATATAGATAACATTCGGAAGGGACTAGATACCCACACAGTGTCATCACATTTCAAACAGTGTCATAACTGTAAAGAATGTGAAATAAAAAATGTTTGGGTAATTGAACAATCCCCCATACATGCAAACAAAAGAATACAAAAAATAAGTTAGCAAGAACTGAAATGCAGTGGAACTTCACCTTAAATAGTTTGGTCCCTAATGGACTTAATAGTGACTTCAAATTAAAATGCTTTTTAAACGGATATACTGTTGTGCTTTTTAACTGTTAAATACATACTTATGAATTGTATAATACATATATTTTTCAAGAATTTGATAGTGTATTATTTTTACTTTTTATATATACCCTTACAAAATCATCATTGGGATAAACAATTCTATCTTGGAGTAATATGGTATAATGGGGAAATTCCGGGCACGCGACTTTTGGAACGCATTTGAGCCGCAAAAACTACTTACGGTAATTGAACAGCAGTGGAACGCAAAACCATTAACCGGAAGGCGCAGCGGCCATACTAGATCCGGACTATATGGAATGCACAAGCGGCTGCCACCCAACTTCCGGATCAAATAACCTGGTACAAAATCAGCTGCATACATTTAATGAAGGGGAGGTGGCGTTTCAGACATGTAGGGGTACATAAGGATAAAATAAGAATTTACTTACCGATAATTCTATTTCTCGTAGTCCGTAGTGGATGCTGGGACTCCGTAAGGACCATGGGGAATAGCGGCTACGCAGGAGACAGGGCACAAAAGTAAAAGCTTTAGGACTAGGTGGTGTGCACTGGCTCCTCCCCCTATGACCCTCCTCCAAGCCTCAGTTAGGATACTGTGTCCGGACGAGCGTACACAATAAGGAAGGATTTTGAATCCCGGTTAAGACTCATACCAGCCACACCAATCACACTGTACAACTTGTGATCTGAACCCAGTTAACAGCATGATAACAAAGGAGCCTCTGAAAAGATGGCTTCCAACAATAATAACCCGATTGTTATAACAATAACTATGTACAAGTATTGCAGATATTCCGCACTTGGGATGGGCGCCCAGCATCCACTACGGACTACGAGAAATAGAATTATCGGTAAGTAAATTCTTATTTTCTCTGACGTCCTAAGTGGATGCTGGGACTCCGTAAGGACCATGGGGATTATACCAAAGCTCCCAAACGGGCGGGAGAGTGCGGATGACTCTGCAGCACCGAATGAGAGAACTCCAGGTCTTCCTCAGCCAGGGTATCAAATTTGTAGAATTTAGCAAACGTGTTTGCCCCTGACCAAGTAGCTGCTCTGCAAAGTTGCAACGCCGAGACCCCTCGGGCAGCCGCCCAAGATGAACCCACCTTCCTTGTGGAGTGGGCCTTTACAGATTTTGGCTGTGACAGGCCTGCCACAGAATGTGCAAGCTGAATTGTACTACAAATCCAACGAGCAATCGTCTGCTTAGACGCAGGAGCACCCAACTTGTTGGGTGCATACAGTATAAACAGCGCGTCCGACTCCAGCCGTCCTTGAAATATATATTTTTAGGGCTCTGACAACATCTAGCAACTTGAAGTCCTCCAAGTCCCTAGTAGCCGCAGGCACCACAATAGGTTGGTTCAGGTGAAACGCTGAGACCTTAGGGAGAAACTGAGGACGAGTCCGCAGTTCTGCCCTGTCCGAATGGAAAATCAGATATGGGCTTTTGTAAGATAAAGCCGCCAACTCTGACACTCGCCTGGCCGAAGCCAGGGCCAGCAGCATGGTCACTTTCCATGTGAGATATTTCACATCCACAGATTTGAGCGGTTCAAACCAATGTGATTTGAGAAATTCCAGAACTACATTGAGATCCCACGGTGCCACTGGAGGCACAAACGGGGGCTGTATATGTAGTACTCCTTTGACAAACGTCTGGACTTCAGGAACTGAAGCCAATTCTTTCTGGAAGAAAATCGACAGGGCCGAAATTTGAACCTTAATGGACCCCAATTTGAGGCCCATAGACACTCCTGTTTGCAGGAAATGCAGGAATCGACCCAGTTGAAATTCCTCCGTCGGGGCCCTTCTGGCTTCACACCACGCAACATATTTTCGCCAAATGCGGTGATAATGCTTTGCGGTCACCTCCTTCCTGGCTTTGATCAGGGTAGGGATGACTTCCTCCGGAATGCCTTTTTCCTTCAGGATCCGGCGTTCAACCGCCATGCAGTCAAACGCAGCCGCGGTAAGTCTTGGAACAGACAGGGTCCTTGCTGTAGCAGGTCCCTTCTTAGCGGCAGAGGCCATCGGTCCTCTGTGAGCATCTCTTGAAGTTCCGGGTACCAAGTCCTCCTTGGCCAATCCGGAGCCACGAGTATAGTTCGTACTCCTCTCCGTCTTATAATTCTCAGTACCTTGGGTATGAGAGGTAGAGGAGGGAAAACATACACTGACTGGAACACCCAAGGTGTTACCAGAGCGTCCACAGCTATTGCCTGAGGGTCCCTTGACCTGGCGCAATACCTGTCTAGTTTTTTGTTGAGGCGGGACGCCATCATGTCCACCTTTGGTTTTTCCCAACGGTTCACAATCATGTGGAAGACTTCTGGATGAAGTCCCCACTCTCCCGGGTGGAGGTCGTGTCTGCTGAGGAAGTCTGCTTCCCAGTTGTCCACTCCCGGAATGAACACTGCCGACAATGCTATCACATGATTTTCCGCCCAGCGAAGAATCCTTGCAGCTTCTGCCATTGCCCTCCTGCTTCTTGTGCCGCCCTGTCTGTTTACGTGGGCGACTGCCGTGATGTTGTCCGACTGGATCAACACCGGCTGACCTTGAAGCAGAGGTCTTGCTAGGCTTAGAGCATTGTAAATTGCCCTTAGCTCCAGTATATTTATGTGAAGTGAAGCCTCCAGGCTTGACCACACATCCTGGAAGTTTCTTCCCTGTGTGACTGCTCCCCAGCCTCTCAGGCTGGCATCCGTGGTCACCAGGACGCAGTCCTGAATGCCGAATCTGCGGCCCTCTAGAAGATGAGCCCCCTGCAACCACCACAGAAGAGACACCCTTGTCCTTGGAGACAGGGTTATCCGCTGATGCATCTGAAGATGCGATCCGGACCATTTGTCCAGCAGATCCCACTGAAAAGTTCTTGCGTGGAATCTGCCGAATGGAATCGCTTCGTAAGAAGCCACCATTTTTCCCAGGACCCTTGTGCATTGATGCACTGACACTTTTCCTGGTTTTAGGAGGTTCCTGACTAGCTCGGATAACTCCCTGGCTTTCTCCTCCGGGAGAAACACCTTTTTCTGAACTGTGTCCAGAATCATCCCTAGGAACAGCAGGCGTGTCGTCGGGATCAGCTGCGATTTTGGAATATTTAGAATCCACCCGTGCTGTTGTAGTACCACTTGAGATAGTGCTACTCCGACCTCTAACTGTTCTTTGGACCTTGCCCTTATCAGGAGATCGTCCAAGTAAGGGATAATTAATACGCCTTTTCTTTGAAGAAGAATCATCATTTCGGCCATTACCTTGGTAAAGACCCGGGGTGCCGTGGACAATCCAAACGGCAGCGTCTGAAACTGATAGTGACAGTTCTGTACCACGAACCTGAGGTACCCTTGGTGAGAAGGGCAAATTGGGACATGGAGGTAAGCATCCTTGATGTCCAGGGACACCATAAAGTCCCCTTCTTCCAGGTTCGCTATCACTGCTCTGAGTGACTCCATCTTGAATTTGAACCTTTGTATGTAAGTGTTCAAGGATTTCAAATTTAGAATAGGTCTCACCAAGCCGTCCAGCTTCTGTACCACAAACAGTGTGGAATAATACCCCTTCCCTTGTTGTAGGAGGGGTACTTTGATTATCACCTGCTGGGAATACAGCTTGTGAATGGCTTCCAATACCGCCGCCCTGTCGGAGGGAGACGTCGGTAAAGCAGACTTCAGGAACCGGCGAGGGGGAGGCGTCTCGAATTCCAATCTGTACCCCTGAGATCCTACCTGCAGGATCCAGGGGTCCGCTTGCGAGTGAGCCCACTGCGCGCTGAAACTCTTGAGACGACCCCCCACCGTACCTGAGTCCGCTTGTAAGGCCCCAGCGTCATGCTGAGGACTTGGCAGAAGCGGGGGAGGGCTTCTGTTCCTGGGAAGAGGCTGACTGCTGCAGTCTTTTTCCCTTTCCTCTGCCCCGGGGCAGATATGACTGGCCTTTTGCTCACTTGCCTTTATGGGAACGAAAGGACTGAGGCTGAAAAGACGTTGTCTTTTTCTGCTGAGAGGTGACCTGGGGAAAAAAGGTGGATTTCCCGGCTGTTGCCGTGGCCACCAGGTCCGAGAGACCGACCCCAAATAACTCCTCCCCTTTATACGGCAATTCCATATGCCGTTTGGAATCCGCATCACCTGACCACTGTCGTGTCCATAAACATCTTTTGGCAGAAATGGACATCGCACTTACTCTTGATGCCAGAGTGCAAATATCCCTCTGTGCATCACGCATATAAAGAAAAGCATCCTTTAAATGCTCTATAGTCAATAATATATTGTCCCTGTCCAGGGTATCAATATTTTCAGTCAGGGACTCCGACCAAGCCACCCCAGCACTGCACATCCAGGCTGAGGCGATTGCTGGTCGCAGTATAACACCCGTATGTGTGTATATACTTTTTAGGATATTTTCCAGCTTCCTATCAGCTGGCTCCTTGAGGGCGGCCGTATCCGGAGACGGTAACGCCACTTGTTTTGATAAGTGTGTGAGCGCCTTATCCACCCTAGGGGGTGTTTCCCAGCGCGCCTCATCACACACTTCATTTAATTCATCTGATTCAGGAAAAACTACGGGTAGTTTTTTCACACCCCACATAATACCCCTTTTTGTGGTACTTGTAGTATCAGAAATATGCAAAACCTCCTTCATTGCCGTGATCATGTAACGTGTGGCCCTACTGGAAAATACGCATGTTTCTTCACCGTCGACACTGGAGTCAGTGTCTGTGTCGACCGACTGAGGTAATGGGCGCTTTAGAGCCCCTGACGGTGTTTGAGACGCCTGGACAGGTACTAACTGATTTGCCGGCTGTCTCATGTCGTCAAGTCTTTTGTAAAGTGCTGACGCTATCACGTAATTCCTTAAATAAGACCATCCAGTCAGGTGTCGACTCCCTAGATGACATCCCTATTATAGGCAATTGCTCCGCCTCCACACCATTATCCTCATACATGTCGACACACACGTACCGACACACAGCACACACACAGGGAATGCTCTGATAGAGGACAGGACCCCACTAGCCCTTTGGGGAGACAGAGGGAGAGTTTGCCAGCACACACCAGAGCGCTATAATATGTATAGGGACAACCTTACAATAAGTGTCTATCCCTTATAGCTGCTTATATATTTTTATCTAGCCAAATTAGTGCCCCCCCCTCTCTTTTTTACCTTTTCTGTAGTGCAGGGGAGAGTCTGGGAGCCTTCCTACCAGCGGAGCTGTGTGGAAAAATGGCGCTTGTGTGCTGAGGAGATAGGCTCCGCCCCCTTCTCGGCGGCCTTTTCTCCCGCTTTTTTTAGGAAAACTGGCAGGGGTTAAATACATCCATATAGCCCAGGAGCTATATGTGATGTATTTTTAGCCATATTTAGTGTTTTCATTGCTGCTCAGGGCGCCCCCCCAGCGCCCTGCACCCTCAGTGACCGCAGTGTGCTGAGAGCAATGGCGCACAGCTGCAGTGCTGTGCGCCACCTTGTATGAAGACAGGACGTCTTCTGCCGCCGATTTCTGGACCTCTTCTGTCTTCAGCATCTGTAAGGGGGCCGGCGGCGCGGCTCCGGGACCCATCCTTGGCTGGGCCTGTGATTGTCCCTCTGGAGCTAATGTCCAGTAGCCTAAGAAGCCCAATCCACTCTGCACGCAGGTGAGTTCGCTTCTTCTCCCCTTAGTCCCACGATGCAGTGAGCCTGTTGCCAGCAGGACTCACTGAAAATAAAAAACCTAAAATAAACTTTTACTCTAAGCAGCTCAGGAGAGCCACCTAGATTGCACCCTTCTCGGCCGGGCACAAAAATCTAACTGAGGCTTGGAGGAGGGTCATAGGGGGAGGAGCCAGTGCACAACACCTAGTCCTAAAGCTTTTACTTTTGTGCCGTCTCCTGCGGAGCCGCTATTCCCCATGGTCCTTACGGAGTCCCAGCATCCACTTAGGACGTCAGAGAAAGTGTGTTATACCAGCCATGCCCGCTTTTGAAAAATTATCTACATCCGAAATGCGTTAAGCGGAGGCTGGGGACTGCATCTACCAGGCACTGTGACTCTCTCCACCATTAGTATCTCCCTGCGTGTAAGACTGACATCTGGAATCTCTCTTGCCTTGCTGTTTGACCAACTCAGCAAACAGAAGGCATCAATACGAAATCCTGCCGGACGGGATCCCGGCGGTCGGAATACCGACACCGGGATCCCAACTGGCACAATCTCGCTGCGCTTGCCATGCTGCGGGCACAGTGCCTCGCTACGCTCGACACACTTATTTATTCTCCCTCTATAGGTGTCGTGGACACCCACAGAGGGAGAATATGTCTGGATTGTGCCGGTTAGGGTCCCAGTGTCGGTATTTCGACCGTCTGGATTCAGTCCGGCGGGATCTTGACCGCATCCCATACAGAAGGAGGAACCTGTGTCACTAATGGATTGTGCAGCCCTGATGTTTTATGTGCTTGTTTGTATTTTAACCTTGTGAGTGCATGTGTTTTATATTAAAAATTGATCCGATACAAGGATCTCTGCGCTACTGGTTGTTTCTATCTGTGTCTTAATTCTGCATCCTGAGGTACTTGGAGCAGATAGAGACGTATCTTGTAGGTGATCAAAAGGCATAAGAAACATTGTCTACTGCAAGATAGATCTATTTGAATTGATATCTACATGGTAATCCCTAAAGAGTGCCTGAAGTGAAGAAAAAAAAACCTTTTTGAAACACTGATTACAAGGAAGAAAGGTGAAAACTTCCTCTTGTTCTTTACTGGCTGAACTTTGGGACCAGTAGCACTCTGTATCATCCTAAAAATTGTTTTGTTATGCTAAAGGGGTGTTATTAGCCTGGTACACAATGTACTGTACTCTCCATGAGACCTGGTTAATAACAGGATGTGGAAAGCAAGGATGTACTGTAACCCACAGCAACAACAAAAATCAGCTATAAGCGGTCTACAAAGGTTATGATTGGTTACTATGTGATACAGGTAACACATATGCAAAACAGAGGTAAGGCAGCAATAAAAAGGCATGAGAGAAAGAAAAAATTAGGCGACCAGGGTAGACCTGTAGGGTGATATAGGGCAGCGTGCAGGGTTGCTGCAGAAACATCTAGAATAGCTCGGTCAATCTGAAACAGAATCCCAGGACTGAGAGCCGTTGATGGAACTCACTACTGGATATACAACTCTTTCCTCTACTAGTCCCAGCAGCTGCATGAGCAGAATAGCCGTATATTTACAGAGTTCAGTAATGGCAGCACCATCTGCAGCTCTAGTACCGAACAGAGAGAACATCCCAAGGGGTAAGTGTCCCCAAGTCCACTTGTCCGATCTCTCCTGTCTTAATCAGGACTGATTTATATAAAACACATTGCTCATTCTGAAATTAATAATGATCTCCCTTGAATGCATATTGTAGTGATTCAAGTTACCGTCCTTATGAAACACATGCTGCATTCAGGCCCTCAGAGTGAGAGATTAAAAAGGTACTGTTTTACTAGTAACACTACATGCATTTAGATCATTTTAAAGGTTTCTCTCCTGTGTGACTCCTCTGATGTATAACAAGTTGTTGCTTGGAGTTAAAACATTTGCTACATTCACAGCATTTAAATGGTTTCTCTCCTGTGTGACTCCTCTGATGACTGAGAAGATTAGGCTTCCGGGAAAAACATTTGCTACATTCAGAGCATTTAAATGGTTTCTCTCCTGTGTGACTCCTCTGATGACTGAGAAGATTAGGCTTCTGGGAAAAACATTTGCTACATTCAGAGCATTTAAATGGTTTCTCTCCTGTGTGACTCCTCTGATGTATAACAAGTTCTTGCTGGTAGGTAAAACATTTGCTACATTCACAGCATTTAAATGGTTTCTCTCCTGTGTGACTCCTCTGATGACTGAGAAGATTAGGCTTCCGGGAAAAACATTTGCTACATTCAGAGCATTTAAATGGTTTCTCTCCTGTGTGACTCCTCTGATGACTGAGAAGATTAGGCTTCTGGGAAAAACATTTGCTACATTCAGAGCATTTAAATGGTTTCTCTCCTGTGTGACTCCTCTGATGACTGAGAAGATGAGGCTTCTGGGAAAAACATTTGCTACATTCAGAGCATTTAAATGGTTTCTCTCCTGTGTGACTCCTCTGATGACTGAGAAGATGAGGCTTCTGGGAAAAACATTTGCTACATTCAGAGCATTTAAATGGTTTCTCTCCTCTGTGACTCCTCTGATGAATAAGAAGATTAGGCTTCCCGGAAAAACATTTGCTACATACAGAGCATTTAAATGGTTTCTCTCCTGTGTGACTCCTCTGATGTATAACAAGTTCTTGCTGGTAGGTAAAACATTTGCTACATTCAAAGCATTTAAATGGTTTCTCTCCTGTGTGACTCCTCTGATGTATAACAAGTTGTTGCTTGGAGGTAAAACATTTGCTACATTCAGAGCATTTAAATGGTTTCTCTCCTGTGTGACTCCTCTGATGTATAACAAGTTGTCCCTTGGAGGTAAAACATTTGCTACATTCAGAGCATTTAAATGGTTTCTCTCCTGTGTGACTCCTCTGATGTATAACAAGTTCTTTCTTGGAGGTAAAACATTTGCTACATTCAGAGCATTTAAATGGTTTCAGTCCTGTGTGACTCATCTGATGTATAACAAGTTGTTGCTTGGAGGTAAAACATTTGCTACATTCAGAACATTTAAATGGTTTCTCTCCTGTGCGACTCCTCTGATGAGTGAGAAGATGTGACTTACGGGAAAAACACTTGCTACATTCAGAGCATTTAAATGGTTTCTCTCCTGTGTAACTCCTCTGATGCATAATAAGTTGTTGCTTGGAGGTAAAACATTTGCTACATTCAGAACATTTAAACGGTTTCTCTCCTGTGTGACTCCTCTGATGACGGAGAAGAGGCGACTTACTGGAAAAACACTTGCTACATTCAGAGCATTTAAATGGTTTCTCTCCTGTGTGACTCCTCTGGTGTACGAGAAGATGTGACTTACATGTAAAGCTTTTGTCACACTCGGAGCACAGATATCTCTCTCCTGTGAGACTCATCATATAGGAGATGAGAAACAAATTAGGTTTTGAATGTTTCTTCTATCCAGAAAGTGAGAAGATTCTGTGACTCTCCCAGAGGTGGAAGGAGAAATGGTGTCTCTAGTTGGCTTGATCAGAGAACAAGGTCCCTTTCCCCAACGTCTTCTAATATTCTTAGAGAGAATCCTGCTCCTTATGAGTCCTGTAAGAAAGTTAATAGAGCAGAAAGGTTACCAGGTAATTCTACTTTTATAGCAGAAGTGTTATATTGTATTAGGAAGATAATGTATATTTATTTACAATAACAATAATCAATCACTGACCATTGTGTTATCTTTGTGTATGTTGCCAAATTGCTGGGACTATTTGCAGTGAGATGTGCAGCACAGAGACCTCTACCCTCCTGCAGCAGGTACCAATACTTATATATATGGTCTATTAATGTTCTATGATAATTGTATAACCCCCATCCTCTGACCATAGAATGTGCAGATCACACATTACTCATCCCCCTGCACTGACCATAGATAGGTAACGCATGCTATGGATACGGTCACAATTACTGTCACCAGTAAGACGCCATTCTCTCTGCACGCACCACGGGAATGGCGACAATGTGATAATCTCACAGTCACTCCGCTCAGTGTGATGTGTGCAGAGGAATCCGGGGTCACTGTTACACATTGCTATTTATGAGATGGGGGAGGGTTTGGTGCTAGGAATTAGGAGATAGCTATTAAAGAAAAAATAAGATTTAAAACCTACCGGTAAATCTTTTTCTCGTAGTCCGGAGGATGCTGGGGACTCCGTAAGGACCATGGGGATAGACGGGATCCACAGGAGACATGGGCACTTTAAGAAAGACTTTAGATCTGGGTGTGCACTGGCTCCTCCCTCTATGCCCCTACTCCAGACCTCAGTTGTAGGAACTGTGCCCAGGGAGACTGACATTTCGAGGAAAGGAATTACTTTACTAGTGGTGAGATATTTACCAACTCACACTCTCAACCATGCCGCACACATGGCATTTAACATAACACATGCCAACAGGCATGAACTAATTGCAGAACATGCTGAAACCAAGATAATACAACTTGTGTAACTGTAATAACTAAACTGCAGGCAAAGTACGCACTGGGACAGGCGCCCAGCATCCTCTACGGCAGGGCTGGCCAAACCGGTCCTCGAGATCTACCAACAGTTCAGGTTTTCCAGGCCTCCTTGAGATCTGTAGAATTGTCAGTTAGGAATGAATGCAGCACATCTTAATTAGTAATGACTACACCTGTGCACCAGCTAGGTGGTCTGGAAAATGTGTACTGTTGGTAGATCTCGAGGACTGGTTTGGCCAGCCCTGCTCTACGGACTAGGAGAAAAGGATTTACCGGTAGGTTATCAAAATCCTATTTTCTCATACGTCCTAGAGGATGGTGGGGACAACATCAAGACCATGGGGTCTATACCAAAGCTCCAGTACGGGCGGGAGAGTGCGGATGACCCTGCAGCACCGATTGACCAAACTTTAGGTCCTTACCGTTCAAGGTGTCAAACTTGTAGAATTTTGCAAATGTGTTTGACCCCGACCAAGTAGCTGCTCGGCAAAGTTGTAATGTCGAGACCACCCGGGCAGCCGCCCAGGAGGAGCCCCCTTCCTAGTAGAATGGGCCTTCACCGACATCGGTATCGGCAATCCAGCCGTAGAATGAGCCTGCTGAATTGTACCTCTGATCCAGCGCGCAACAGTCTGCTTGGAAGCAGGACACCCAATCCTGTTGGGAGCATACAGGACAAACAAAACCTGTTTTCCATATGCGAGCTGTTCTAGCGACATAAATCTTCAAAGCTCTAACCACATCTAGAGACTTTGACTCAGCGAACGTGTCAGTAGCAACTGGCACCACAATAAGTTGGTTTATGTGGAAAGAGGAAACCACCTTTGGAAGAAAATGTTGACGAGTTCTCAACTCTGCCCTATCTTCATGGAAGATCAGGTAAGGGCTCTAGTGGGACAAGGCCCCCAATTCAGACACCCGCTTTGCAGATGCCAACGCCAAAAGCATCACCACTTTCCAAGTGAGAAACTTCAACTCTATTTCTTGTAGAGGCTCAAACCAACCTGATTGAAGGAACTGCAACACCACATTAAGGTCCCATGGTGCCACTGGAGGCACAAATGGAGGCTGGATGTGCAGAACCCCTTTCACGAACACCAGAACTTCTGGAAAGGAGGCCAATTGTTTTTGAAAGAAAACTTATAAGGCCAAAATATGGACCTTGATTGACCCCAATCTAAGGCCCGCATCCACACCAGCCTGCAGAAAATCTCCCAACGCAAACTCTTCTGTAGGAGCCTTCTTGGATTCCCACCAAGACACATATTTTCTCCAAATACGGTGGTAATGTTTAGACGTTACTCCTTTCCTGGCCTGAATAAGAGTGGGGATGACTTCCTTGGGAATACCCTTTCGGGATAGGATCCGACGCTCAACAGCCATGCCGTCAAACGTAGCCGCGGTAAGTCTTGATACACACACGGCCCCTGCTGTAGTAGGTCCTCTCGAGGAGGAAGAGGCTGAGGATCTTCTATGAGCAACTCCTGAAGATCTGGATACCAAGCCCTCCTTGGCCAGTCTGGGGCAATGAAGATTGCTCAAACTCTTGTTATTATTATTTTGAGAACTTTTGGAATCAGTGGAAGTGGAGGGAAAACATATACCGACCAAAACACCTACTGGGTCATCAGTGTATCCACTGCCATTGCTTGAGGGTCTCTCGACCTGGAACAATATCTCTGAAGCTTCTTGTTTAGACGAGATGCCATCATGTCTACTTGAGGAACTCCCCAAAGACTCATCACCTCTGCGAAGACTTCTTGGTGGAGGCCCCACTCTCCTGGATGGAGATCGTGTCTGCTGAGGAAGTCTTCTTCCCAGTTGTCCACTCCCGGAACGAAAATTGCTGACAGAGCTCTAACATGTCTTTCTGCCCAGAGGAGAATCCTTGTCACCTCTGCCATTGCCGCTCTGCTTTTCGTTCCGCTTTGCCTGTTTACGTACACGACTGCTGTTACATTGTCCGACTGGATCTGCACGGGATCTTGAAAAAGATGTACCGCTTGTAGAAGGCCGTTGTAAATGGCTCTCAATTCCAGAACGTTTATGTGAAGGCAGGCTTCCTGACTTGACCATTTTCTTTGGAAGCTTACCCCCTGTGCGACAGCTCTCCAGCCTCGGAGACTTGCATCCGTGGTTATTAGGACCCAGTCGTGAATCCCAAACCTGCGTCCCTCTAGTAGGTGAGAACTGTGTAGACACCACAGGAGCGAAATCCTGGCTTTGAGGGACAGGATTATTTTCCGGTGTACGTGTAGGTGGCATCCGGACCACTTGTCCAACAGGTCCCACTGGAATACTCTGGCATGAAATCGGCCAAACTTTAGGGCCTCGTAGGCCGCTACCATTTTCCCTAACAACCGAATGCATTGATGGATCAACACGCTTGTTGGTTTCAATATTTGTTTGACCATTTTATGGATTTCCAGAGCCTTTTCTACTGGAAGAAATACTCTCCGTACATCTGTGTCCAGAATCATCCCTAAAAAGGACAATCTTGTCGTCGGTTCCAACTGCGACTTTGGAAAATTCATGATCCAACCGTGTTGTTGGAGTATTGACAGGGAGAGTGCGATGTTCTGCACCAACTGTACCCCTGAATCTCGCTTTTATCAGGAGATCGTCCAGATAAAGAATTATGGGGCAGATATATTAACCTGGAGAAGGCATAAAGAAGTGATAAACCAGTGATATGTGCAAGGTGATAAAGGCAGCAGCCAATCAGATCCTAACTGTTAATTTACATATTGGAGCTGATTGGCTGGTGCTCTTATCACCTTACACATATCACTGGTTTATCACTTCCTTATGCCTTCTCCAGGTTAATACATCTGCCCCTATAATGACTCCTTTTTAACGAAGGAGGACCATCATCTCCGCCATCACCTTGGTGAATACCCTCGGTGCCGTGGAGAGTCCGAACGGCAACGTCTGAAACTGGTAATGGCAATCCTGTACTGCAAATCTCAGATAAGCTTAGTGAGGAGGATAAATGGGAACATGCAAGTAAGCATCTTTTATGTCTACTGACACCATGAAGTCCCCCTCTTCCAGACTGGAAATCATTACCCTCAGAGATTCCATCTTGAACTTGAACCTTTTCAGGTAGAGATGCAGATTTTCAGGTTTAAAATCGGTCTGACCGAGCTGTCCGGCTTCGGAACTACGAAGAGGCTTGAATAAAAAAAACCTTCTCCTTACTGTGCCAAGGGTACCAGGACAATGACCTGATCCTGACATAATTTTTGAATTGTCATTGTTACTGCCTCTCTTCCCGGAAGAGAAGCTGGCATGGTCGATTTGAAAAATCGGCAAGCGTGGACGTCTTGAAACTCTAGTTTGTACCCATGGGACACTAAGTGTAAGACCCGTTGGTCCAGGCCAGATTGAATCCAGATTTGGCTGAAAAGTTTCAGACGTGCTCCAACCCAAGCGGACTCCCGCAAGGGAGCCCCAGCGTTATGCTGCAGATTTGGCAGAAACAGGGGTGGACTTCTGCTCCTGCGATCCGGGAGACGCTGCGGATTTCTTTCCTTTTCCCCTTCCCCTACGTGCAAAAAAAGGGGAGACATTTGGCATTTTTGTATTTGTTGGGCCGAAAGGACAGAGAGTGATGTGTTTT
Source organism: Pseudophryne corroboree (assembly GCF_028390025.1). NCBI lineage: Eukaryota > Metazoa > Chordata > Amphibia > Anura > Myobatrachidae > Pseudophryne > Pseudophryne corroboree. The sequence goes on along the minus strand of NC_086449.1, from coordinate 27,990,220 downwards.
TTTTGCCATTTAGTACCATGGGGTATAGTCGGGTCCCTTGGGAGCCATGGGCACTTAAGAGTTTAGTAGTGCGGGTTGGCTCCTCCCTCTATGCCCCAACCAGACCCAGTCTAGAAACTGTGCTCTGGGAGACGGACATACTTTGAGAAAAGGAAATTACACAGATAGTGGTGAGATTCCCACCAGCTCACACATAAACAATAGGAAAGCCAAGCTAACCAACTTGAAACAATTCAGCAACAGCTGAACAACAGAACTTAACCAAGTAAAAATGCAGTACTGAACCAAGTAACAATGCAGTACTGAACCAAGTAACAACGCAGTACTGAACCAAGTAACAACGCAGTACTGAACCAAGTAACAATGCAGGAAACCGAAGCGCTGGCCGGGCGACCAGCATCCTCTACGGACTACGAGAAAAAGGATTTACCAGTAGGTAATTAAAATTAGGATTTTAATACCTACCGGTAAATCCTTTTCTCTTAGTCCGTAGAGGATGCTGGGGACTCCAAAAGGACCATGGGGTATAGACGGGTTCAGCAGGAGACATGGGCACACTATAAGACTTTGAATGGGTGTGAACTGGTTCCTCCCTCTATGCCCCTCCTCCAGACCTCAGTTAGAGAAACTGTGCCCGGAAGAGCGGACAGTACAAGGAAAGGATTTTGGAATTCAGGGCAAGACTCATCCAGCCACACCAATCATACCGTATCACTTGTGATAACTGGGTAAGTTTAACAGTATGAACAACAATAGAGCATCAGATCAACCCTGATGCAACTATAACATAACCCTTATGTAAGCAATAACAATATACAAGTATTGCAGAAGAATTCCACACTTGGGACGGGCGCCCAGCGTCCACTACGGACTACGAGAAATAGAATTACCGGTGAGTAAATTCTTATTTTCTCTAACGTCCTAGTGGATGCTGGGGACTCCGTAAGGACCATGGGGATTATACCAAAGCTCCCAAACGGGCGGGAGAGTGCAGATGACTCTGCAGCACCGAATGAGCAAACTCAAGGTCCTCCTCAGCCAGGGTATCAAACTTGTAGAACTTTGCAAAAGTGTTTGACCCTCACCAAGTAGCTGCCCGGCAAAGCTGTAATGCCGAGACCCCTCGGGCAGCCGCCCAAGAAGAGCCCACTTTCCTTGTGGATCCTTTACTGATCTTGGATGCGGCAATCCTGCCGCAGAATGAGCCTGCTGAATCGTGTTACAGATCCAGCGAGCAATAGTTTGCTTTGAAGCAGGAGCACCCAGCTTGTTGGGTGCGTACAAGATAAACAGCGAGTCAGTCTTCCTGACTCTAGCCGTCCTAGTGACATACATCTTCAAAGCTCGGACTACGTCCAGCAACTTGGAATCCTCCAAGTCACGAGTAGCCGCAGGCACCACAATAGGTTGGTTCAGATGAAAAGATGACACTACCTTAGGCAGAAACTGCGGACGAGTCCGCAATTCTGCCCTGTCCATATGGAAAATCAGATAGGGGCTTTTACATGATAAAGCCGCCAATTCTGACACCCGCCTAGCCGAAGCTAAGGCCAACAGCATAACCACTTTCCAAGTGAGATACTTCAGTTCCACTGTCTTAAGTGGTTAAAACCAGTGAGATTTTAGGAAATCCAATACCACGTTGAGATCCCAAGGTGCCACTGGAGGCACAAAAGGGGGCTAAATATGCAGCACTCCCTTGACGAACGTCTAAACCTCCGGTAAGGAAGCCAGTTCTTTTTGAAAGAAAATGGATAGGGCTGAAATTTGGACTTTTATGGATCCTAATTTTAGGCCCTTAGTCACACCTGACTGTAGAAAGTGAAGGAATCTACCCAGCTGGAATTCCTCTGTAGGGGCCTTTCTGGCCTCACACCAAGCCACATTTTCACCATATCCAGTGATAATGTTTTGCCGTCACGTCCTTCCTAGCCTTTATCAGCGTAGGAATTACCTCATCCAGAATGCCTTTCTCTGCTAAGATCCGGCGTTCAACCGCCATGCCGCCAAACGCAGCCGTGGTAAGTCTTGGAACAGACAAGGCCCCTGCTGCAACAGGTCTTGTCTTAGAGGCAGAGGCCATGGTTCCTCTGTCAGCATTTCTTGCAGTTTCGGGTACCAAGACCTTCTTGGCCAATCCGGAGCTATGAATATTGTTCTCACTCCTCTTCTTCTTACGATTCTCAATACCTTTGGTATGAGAGGAAGAGGAGGAAACACATAAACCGACTGGAACACCCACGGTGTTACTAGTGCATCCACTGCTATCGCCTGTGGTCCCTTGACCTGGCGCAATATCTTTTCAACTTTTTGTTGAGTCAGGATGCCATCATGTCCACCTGTGGCAGTTCCCAACGATCCGCAATCTGCGAGAAGACTTCTTGATGAAGTCCTCACTCTCCCGGGTGTAAGTCGTGTCTGCTGAGGAAGTCCGCTTCCCAGTTGTCCACCCCCGGAATGAACACTGCTGCCAGTGCTTGTACGTGATTCGCCGCCCAACGAAGAATCCTGGCTGCATCCGCCATCGCTACCCTGCTTCTTGTGCCGCCCTGGCGGTTTACATGGGCGACTGCCGTGATGTTGTCTGACTGGATCAGCACCGGCCGGTCCTGAAGCAGAGGTCCCGCTTGACTCAGGGCGTTGTATATGGCCCTTAGTTTCTGGATATTGATGTGCAGACAAGCCTCCTGACTTGACCACAGCCCCTGGAAGTTACTTCCTTGAGTGACTGCCCCCCAACCTCGGAGGCTTGCATCCGTGGTCACCAGGATCCAGTCCTGTATGCCGAACCTTCGGCCCTCGAGGAGGTGAGCACTCTGCAACCACCACAGAAGAGACAGCCTGGCTCTGGGGGACAGGGCGATCATCCGATGCATCAGAAGATGTGATCCGGACCACTTGTCCAGCAGATCCCATTGAAAAATCCTCGCATGGAATCTCCCGAAGGGGATGGCTTCGTACGAGGCCACCATTTTCCCCAGGACTCGCGTGCAGTGATGCACCGATACCTGCTTTTGTTTCAGGAGTCCTTTGACCAGAGACATGATCTCCTGCACCATCTCCTCCGGGAGAAACACCCTTTTCTGGTCCGTGTCCAAAATCATGCCCAGGAAGGGCAGACGCGTCGTAGGACTCAGCTGCGACTTTGGGATATTCAGAATCCAGCCGTGCTGACGCAACACTTCTTGAGAATGTGCTACGTTGAGCAGCAACTGCTCCCTGGATCTCGCTTTTATCAGGAGATCGTCCAAGTACGGGATAATTGTAACTCCTTGCTTCCGAAGGAGCACCATCATCTCCGCCATCACCTTGGTAAACAAAGAACAAAAACAAAATTGGGCGCTAATGTTTAAATCAAACGCTAGCCGCACGTTCCTGGGGCCTGGTTCGTAAGCCTCCAATTAATTAGAACAAAACAACTTGGAACTGCGCTTAGCATTTAATTATAGCTATTTTATTATTTATAAAATTAAATAAAAAATGATGATAAAAATAAAATTAAACAGATTATACAATTATACAATTACCGGCCGGATTTCTTGTATTATACAGTTAATACATAAAACATTTGGTGTGTATAAAATACATGATTATTGCGCACAGCGAGAATTCCTCTCCTGTAAATGTATATTCATGCACAACGAGGTATACTCCACTAATTAAAAGAAACCGCTTAAATGACAGTTATGACTTCGCAGGCGTCCCTGCACTGTAAATTGCCTCATATACTGTCCGTTTAGTTAAAGAAGAAAAATTGGTGAGTTATTACTTGGATAAATGAATCGTTCCAGGCTGTCCTGAAGATGCAGATAACAGCACAATATTTGGACGGATCTTATATACTCTGTCCTTCCTTTTAGCAGCGGAATATAACAACAGTCTCTGTGTAAAATATAAGGGAGTTCAGGTATCAGAATGTCCAAATATCAGCACAACGGTATTCTCTAAGCTGTTATATTGAGCTGATATTGTGATCCTCCCTTTAGCCCCAGGTGCCGCATCAGCCTCTATATTAAGATGTAATTTCGCTCAGATGCAGGAGAGCCCTCCTTATTCCCCCTTAGCACTGGGGTCCGGACAACCGGGTACTGAGACAGATGATATAATGGAGGCAGCAAGCGTTTCCTGGAATGATTGAATATGCCGGCCGGCTATAAACTCACTTGTTTTCACATACGCGTTTCTCCGCCTTCATGTGTCCTCGGCGGCTTCCTCAGTGTGTATGGTGGTAAACACTCTCGGTGCCGTAGATCGGCCAAACGGCAGCGTCTGGAACTGGTAATGACAGTCCTTTACCACAAACCTGAGGTACTCCTGATGAGGATAAATGGGGACATGCAAGTAAGCGTCCTTGATGTCCAGAGACACCATAAAATCCCCCTCTTCCAGGCTTGCAATGACCGCTCTGAGCGACTTCATTTTGAACTTGAATTTCCGCAGGTAAATGTTCAGGGACTTCAAATTCATAATGGGTCTGACCGAACCGTCTGGTTTCGGTACCACAAACATCGTGGAGTAGTAACCCTTTCCTTGTTGAAGGACGGGAACCTTTACAATCACCTGCTGGAGGTATAGCTTGTGAATTGCCGCCAGCACTACCTCCCTTTCCGTGGGGGAAGCTGGCAAGGCCGATTTTAGGAAACGGTGAGGAGGCGTCACCTCGAATTCCAGCATGTATCCCTGAGACACAATTTGTATAGCCCAAGGATCCACCTGTGAGCGAACCCACTGGTGGCTGAAATTTCGGAGACGCGCCCCCACCGCTCCTGGCTCCGCCTGCGGTGCCCCAGCGTCATGCGGTGGATTTAGTGGAAGCAGGGGAGGACTTCTGTTCCTGGGAACTGGCTGTGTGATGCAGCTTCTTTCCTCTACCCCTGGCAAGAAAGGAAGCACCCCTGACTCTCTTGCTTTTTGGTGGACGAAAGGACTGCATTTGATAATACGGTGCTCTTAGGTTGTGAGGAAACATACGGCAAGAACTTTGACTTCCCATCAGTAGCTGTGGTGACCAGGTCCGAGAGACCGTCCCCAAACAATTCCTCACCCTTATATGGCAAAACCTCCATATGTCTTTTAGAAACAGCATCTCCTGGCCATTGCCGAGTCCATAAGACCCTCCTAGCCGCAATGGACAATGTGTTTACCCTAGAACCCAGTAGGCAAATATCCCTCTGAGCGTCCCGCATATATAGGACGGTGTCCTTGATATGCCCCAGGGTTAATAAAACAAGAGTCCCTATCCAGGGTATCTAATTCTTCAGACAGTGTATCTGTCCATGCCGCCACTGCGCTACACATCCAGGCCGAAGCAATAGCTGGCCTCAGGAGGGTACCCGAACGCGTATAGACAGACTTCAGGATACCTTCCTGCTTCCTATCCGCAGGATCCTTTAAGGCGGCCGTATCCTGAGATGGCAGAGCCACCTTCTTAGACAAGCGCGTTAACGCCTTGTCTACCCTGGGAGACGACTCCCAGCGTAACCTGTCTTTTGGCGGGAAGGGATACGCCATTAGCAATCTCTTGGATATGACCACCTTCCTTTCAGAAGATTCCCAGGCCTTCTCACATAATTCATTTAATTCATGTGACGGGGGAAAAGTCACCTCTTGCTTCTTTTCCCCATACATATGTAATACATCCTTCATCGCTATAATCATGTAACGGATGGCCTTACTCATTTTAGGCTGTAATTTAGCCGCCTCCTCGTCGACACTGGAGTCCGACTCCGTGTTGACATCTGTGTCAACTAACTGGGATAGTGGACGCTTGTGAGCCCCTGAGCTGTGGGATCAGACACCGGCTGAGACCCTGACTGTCCCAATGCTTCAGCTTTGTCTAACCGTTTATGCAGAGTTTACATTCTCATTCAACACCTTCCACATATCCATCCAGTCGGGTGTCGGCGGCGACACCCCATCCATATGCACTTGCTCTGCCTCCACGTACCCCTCCTCATCAAACATGTCGACACTGACGTACCGACACACCGCAGACACATAGGGAATGCTCTGACTGAGGACAGGACCCCACAAAGGCTTTTAGGGAGACAGAGAGAGAGTATGCCAGCACACACCACAGCGCTATATATCCCAGGGATTACACTATAAAGAAGTGTCCACCCCGTAGCTGCTGATAATAAACACAATAATAATGTTTTTTTTGCGCCTAAATTTATGTGCCCCCCCTCTCTTTTGCCCTTGTTGTACCTTGGATACTGCAGGGGAGAGCCTGGGGAGCTGCTTCCAGCGGAGCTGTGAAGAAACAATGGCGCTGGTTAGTGCTGAGGAAGAAGCTCCGCCCCCTCAGTGGCGGGCTTCTGTCCCGCTCTCATGTGAAAAAAAATAAGAATTTACTCACCGGTAATTCTATTTCTCGTAGTCCGTAGTGGATGCTGGGAACTCCGTAAGGACCATGGGGAATAGCGGGCTCCGAAGGAGACTGGGCACAAAAGTAAAGCTTTAGGACTACCTGGTGTGCACTGGCTCCTCCCCCTATGACCCTCCTCCAAGCCTCAGTTAGGATACTGTGCCCGGATGAGCGTACACAATAAGGAAGGATTTTGAATCCCGGGTAAGACTCATACCAGCCACACCAATCACACCGTATAACTCGTGATATGAGACACAGTTAACAGTATGAAACAATAGAGCCTCTCAACAGATGGCTCAACAATAACCCGATTTAGTTAACAATAACTATGTACAAGTATTGCAGATAAACCGCACTTGGGATGGGCGCCCAGCATGTCTACGGACTACGAGAAATAGAATTACCGGTGAGTAAATTCTTATTTTCTCTGACGTCCTAGTGGATGCTGGGAACTCCCTAAGGACCATGGGGATTATACCAAAGCTCCCAAACGGGCGGGAGAGTGCGGATGACTCTGCAGCACCGAATGAGAGAACTCCAGGTCCTCCTCAGCCAGGGTATCAAATTTATAGAATTTTGCAAATGTGTTTGCCCCTGACCAAGTAGCAGCTCGGCAAAGTTGTAAAACCGAGACCCCTCGGGCAGCCGCCCAAGATGAGCCCAACTTCCTTGTGGAATGGGCGTTGACAGATTTTGGCTGTGGCAGGCCTGCCACAGAATGTGCAAGCTGAATTGTATTACAAATCAAACGAGCAATAGTCTGCTTAGAAGCAGGAGCACCCAGCTTGTTGGGTGCATATAGGATAAACAGCGAGTCAGATTTTCTGACTCTAGCCGTTCTGGAAACATATATTTTCAGTGCCCTGACAACGTCTAGCAACTTGGAGTCCTCCAAGTCCCTAGTAGCCGCAGGCACCACAATAGGCTGGTTCAGGTGACACGCTGACACCACCTTTGGGAGAAACTGGGGACGAGTCCTCAATTCTGCCCTATCCATATGGAAAATCAGATAAGGGCTTTTACAAGACAAAGCCGCCAATTCTGATACTCGCCTGGCAGAAGCCAAGGCCAATAACATAACCACCTTCCACGTGAGATATTTCAGATCCACGGTTTTTAGTGGTTCAAACCAATGTGATTTTAAGAAACTCAACACCACGTTGAGATCCCAAGGTGCCACAGGGGGCACAAACGGGGGCTGAATATGCAGCACTCCTTTAACAAATGTCTGAACTTCAGGCACTGAAGCTAGTTCTTTTTGAAAGAAAATCGACAGAGCCGAGATCTGTACCTTAATGGAGCCCAGTTTTAGGCCCATATTTACTCCTGCTTGCAGGAAATGCAGAAATCGACCTAGTTGAAATTCCTCCGTTGGGGCCTTTTCGGCCTCACACCATGCAAAATACTTCCGCCATATGCGGTGATAATGAGTTGCTGTGACCTCTTTCCTGGCTTTAATAAGCGTAGGAATGACTTCCTCCGGAATGCCCTTTTCCTTCAGGATCCGGCGTTCAACCGCCATGCCGTCAACGCAGCCGCGGTAAGTCTTGGAACAGACAGGGCCCCTGCTGTAGCAGGTCTTGTCTGAGCGGCAGAGACCACGGGTCCTCTGAGATCATCTCTTGAAGTTCCGGGTACCACGCTCTTCTTGGCCAATCCGGAACCACGAGAATTGTGTTTACTCCTCGCTTTCTTATTATTCTCAATACCTTTGGTATGAGAGGTAGAGGAGGGAACACATAAACTGACCGGTACACCCACGGTGTCACTAGAGCGTCCACAGCTATCGCCTGAGGGTCTCTTGACCTGGCGCAATACCTCTCTAGTTTTTTGTTTAGGCGGGACGCCATCATGTCCACCTGTGGACGACCCCATTGATTTACAATCATTTGGAAAACTTCTGGATGAAGTGCCCACTCTCCCGGGTGGAGGTCGTGCCTGCTGAGAAAGTCTGCTTCCCAGTTGTCCACTCCCGGGATGAACACTGCTGACAGTGCTAGTACATGATTCTCCGCCCATCGGAGAATTCTTGTGGCTTCTGCCATTGCCATCCTGCTTCTTGTGCCGCCCTGTCGATTCACATGGGCGACTGCCGTGATGTTGTCTGACTGGATCAGCACCGCCTGGTGTAGGAGCAGGGATTTTGCTTGACTTAGGGCATTGTAAATGGCCCTTAGTTCCAGAATATTTATGTGAAGGGCAGTCTCCTGACTTGACCATAGTCCTTGGAAGTTTCTTCCCTTTGTGACTGCCCCCCAGCCTCGTAGGCTGGCATCCGTGGTCACCAGGACCCAGTCCTGTATGCCGAATCTGCGGCCCTCCAGAAGATGAGCACTCTGCAGCCACCACAGAAGAGACACCCTGGTTCTTGGGGACAGGGTTATCAAGCGATGCATCTGAAGATGTGATCCGGACCACTTGTCCAACAGGTCCCACTAAAAGATTCTGGCATGGAACCTGCCGAATGGAATTGCTTCGTAAGAAGCTACCATCTTTCCCAGGACCCGCGTGCAGTGATGCACCGATACCTGTTTTGGTTTTAGGAGGTCTCTGACTAGAGAAGACAACTCCCTGGCTTTCTCCTCCGGGAGAAACACTTTTTTTTGGACTGTGTCCAGAATCATTCCCAGGAACATTAGACGTGTCGTGGGGACCAGCTGTGACTTTGGGATATTCAGAATCCAGCCGTGCTGGCGCAGCACTTCCTGAGATAGTGCTACTCCCACTAACAACTGTTCCTTGGATCGTGCCTTTATTAGGAGATCGTCCAAGTATGGGATAATTAAAACTCCCTTTTTTCGAAGGAGTATCATCATTTCCGCCATAACCTTGGTAAATACCCTCGGTGCCGTGGAGAGTCCAAACGGCAGCGTCTGGAATTGGTAATGGCAATCCTGTACCACAAATCTGAGGTACTCCTGGTGAGGATGGTAAATGGGGACATGCAGGTAAGCATCCTTGATGTCCAGGGATACCATGTAATCCCCCTCGTCCAGGCTTGCAATAACCGCCCTGAGCGATTCCATCTTGAACTTGAATTTTTTTATGTATGTGTTCAAGGATTTCAAATTTAAAATGGGTCTCACCGAACCGTCCGGTTTCTGCACCACAAATAGTGTGGAATAGTAACCCCGGCCTTGTTGAAGTAGGGGTACCCTGATTATCACCTGCTGGGAATACAGCTTGTGAATCGCTGCTAGTACCGCCTCCCTGTCTGAGGGAGCAATCGGCAAGGCGGATTTTAGGAACCGGTGGGGTGGAGCCGCCTCGAATTCCAGCTTGTATCCCTGAGATACTATTTGAAGGATCCAGGGATCCACCTGTGAGCGAGCCCACTGATCGCTGAAATTCATGAGGCGGGCCCCCACCGTACCTGGCTCCGCCTGTGGAGCCCCACCGTCATGCGGCGGACTTGGAAGAGGAAGCGGGGGAGGACTTTTGATCCTGGGAACCTGCTGTTTGCTGCAGCCTTTTTCCCCTACCTCTGCCTCTAGACAGAAAAGACCCTCCTTTTCCCCGCTTGTTTTTCTGGGTCCGAAAGGACTGAACCTGATAAAATGGCGCCTTCTTAGGCTGTGAGGGGACATGGGGTAAAAATGCTGACTTCCCAGACGTTGCTGTGGAAACTAGGTCGGAGAGACCATCCCCAAATAATTCCTCCCCTTTATAAGGCAAAACTTCCATGTGCCTTTTGGAATCTGCATCTCCAGTCCACTGGCGAGTCCATAAGCATCTCCTAGCAGAGATGGATAATGCACTTACTTTAGATGCCAGCCGGCAGATTTCCCTCTGTGCATCTCTCATGTATAAGACTGAGTCTTTGATATGGTCAATTGTTAGCAGAATCGTGTCTCTGTCTAATGTGTCAATATTTTCTGACAGTTTATCTGACCACGCAGCGGCAGCACTGCACATCCATGCTGACGCAATAGCTGGTCTAAGTATAATGCCTGAGTGTGTATATACAGACTTCAGGATCGCCTCCTGCTTTCTATCAGCAGGTTCCTTAAGGGCGGCCGTATCCTGGGACGGTAGTGCCCCCTTTTTAGACAAACGTGTGAGCGCTTTATCCACCCTAGGGGGTGTTTCCCAACGTAACCTATCCTCTGGCGGGAAAGGGAACACCATTAGTATCTTCTTAGGAATTACCAATTTCTTATTAGGGGAAGCCCACGCTTCTTCACACACTTCATTTAATTCATCTGACGGGGGGAAAACTACAGGTAGTTTTTTCTCCCCAAACATAATACCCTTTTTTGTGGTACCTGGATCAGAGCCGGATTAAGCCTTTGGGGGGCCCAGGGCACCTAAAATAGGGGGCCCCTGCATGTGTGTGTGGGGGGGGGGGAATCATGTATGCCTAGGGTGGTGGTGGAGGAGGGGGGGCAACTCCCAGGGGGGGGGGGATCAATAACTATTGGGGGTGAGGGAGGAATAATATACCGTTAAATTATGCTGGAGGAGATGGCAGGTCAAAATAATAATAATAAAAAAAATACATTGGCCGCAGGGTGGGGTAGTGTTTTTTTTGTTTAGTGCTTTTTAACGGGGGGGGGGGGGGGGGGGGGCTTTTCTTGCTTCATAGGGATATGGGGTAACTATTATAAAGGTTTAAGTCCCTGCCCATTGAGATTTAACACAGTATCCAGTCTGCACTGCCACGGACTATAACAGTAAACTCATTACTGTGTGGGGTAGGCGCTCACCTCCGGACTATCTTGCTTGACAGCCCTCCTTATCAGTGCAGCAGAGAGGTCTGTTCTGTCTCCTGTCCAGTCCGCTGATCCGGGTCCCTCTCTCCTCGGTGACGCTGGGAAGAGGCATGGTCCCTGCAAGCCAGGCAGCTGCTACTGCTGTAGCTACTGCTGTGAGTAACCCTTTGTGCAGCGTGACTGTGTATGCTGTGCAGGTAGTAGGGTCAGATGGATCTAAGCAGCTCTGTCCGGGGGGCCCCTTCAGGGAGGAGAGCCCGGGGTACTAACCCCCTGTGACCCCCCCTTAATCCGGCTCTGACCTGGATGTAAATCAGAAATATTTAACACCTCTTTCATTGCCTCAATCATGCAGTGAATGGCCTTAACGGGCATTAAATTTGACTCATCGTCGTCGACACTGGTGTCAGTATCCGTGTCGACATCTACTTGTGCCATCTGAGATAGCGGGCGTTTCAGAGCCCCTGATGACTTTTGAGACACCTGGACAGGCACGAGCTGAAGACTCGGCTGTCCCACAGTCGGCATGTCGTCAAATTTTTTATGTAAGGAGTCTATACGTGCACTCATTTCCTGCCATAAACTCATCCACTCAGGTGTCTGCCCCCCAGGGGGTGACATCCCTGCTAAAGGCATCTGCTCCCCCTCCACATCATTATCCTCCTCAAACATGTCGACACAGCCGTACCGACACACTCCACACACACAGGGAATGCTCAAACAGAGGACAGGACCCACAAAAAGCCCTTTGGGGGGACAGAGAAAGAGTATGCCAGCACACACCAGAGCGCTATATATATATATATATATATATATATATATATACATACACATACATACATACAGGGACTAACTGAGTTATGTCCCTAATAGCTGCTTTTCAATAATGTATATACTGCCAAATTTAATGCCCCCCCTCTCTTTTCCTTCTTACTGGTACTGTAGATTGCAGGGAAGAGCCAGGGAGCTTCCTTCCAGCGGAGCTGTGAGGGAAAAATGGCGCCAGTGTGCTGAGGAGATAGGCTCCGCCCCTTTTTCGCTGCCTATTCTCCCGCTTTTTATGGAATTCTGGCAGGGGTATTTACCTCATATATAGCCCCTGGGGCTATATATTGAGGTATTTTAGCCAGCCAAGGTGTTTTTATTGCTGCCTCAGGGCGCCCATCCCCAGCGCCCTGCACCCTCAGTGACCGGAGTGTGAAGTGTGAGAGAGGAGCAATGGCGCACAGCTGCAGTGCTGTGCGCTACCTTGGTGAAGACAGAGTCTTCATGCCGCCAATTTTCCGGACCATCTTCTTGCTTCTGGCTCTGTAAGGGGGACGGCGGCGCGGCTCCGGGACCGAACATCAAGGCTGGGCCTGCGGTCGATCCCTCTGGAGCTAATGGTGTCCAGTAGCCTAAGAAGCCCAATCCGGCTGCAAGCAGGCGAGTTCGCTTCTTCTCCCCTTAGACCCTCGCTGCAGTGAGCCTGTTGCCAGCAGGTCTCACTGAAAATAAAAATATCTAAGACTATTACTTTCTAAGAGCTCAGGAGAGCCCCTAGTGTGCATCCAACCTCGGCCGGGCACGAAATCTAACTGAGGCTTGGAGGAGGGTCATAGTGGGAGGAGCCAGTGCACACCAGGTAGTCTAAGATCTTTCTAGAGTGCCCAGCCTCCTTCGGAGCCCGCTATTCCCCATGGTCCTTACGGAGTTCCCAGCATCCACTAGGACGTCAGAGAAATGGTGGGGTTTTCACATATATATAGTCTAGGACTGTATATATGTCCATATTTTGCACAAAGGTATATAAATTGCTGCCCAGGGCGCCCCCCTCCATCGCCCTGCACCCTACAGTGACCGGAGTGTGTGGTGTGCAGTGGGAGCAATGGTGCACAGCTGCGGTGCTGTGCGTTACCTTACAGTGAAGACGGAGTCTTCATGCCGCCGATTTCAATGACTTCAGTCTTCTCCTGGTCTTCTGTACTTCTGGCTCTGCGAGGGGGACGGCGGCGCGGCTCCGGGAACGGACGATCGAGGTATGGTACCTGTGTTCGATCCCTCTGGAGCTAATGGTGCAACCTAGCTGCAGTTAGGTAGGTTCGCTTCTCTCCCCTCAGTCACACGCAGCAGTGAGTCCGTTGCCAGCAGAAGTTCACTGAAAATAAAAAAAACTAACAAATACTTTCTTTACTAGCAGGCTCAGGAGAGCCCACTAGGAGCACCAAGCTCTGGCCGGGCACAGATTCTAACTGAGGTCTGGAGGAGGGGCATAGAGGGAGGAGCCAGTGCACACCAGGTAGTACCTAATCTTTCTATAGAGTGCCCAGTCTCCTGCGGAGCCCGTCTATTCCCCATTGTCCTTATGGAGTCCCCAGCATCCACTAGGACGTTAGAGAAATGTGCTCGCGTAGCGGGCATGTGTGTGGGGTTAGTACATGGTGTATGCATTACAATATTTTTCGACTTTGACACTGCTCTCTAGAATTGTATCACTCCAAGGTTTTTGGTCTTTGTGTGAATAATAAATAATCTGCAGGCTTTCTCGTGGTACCAAGAGAGGTAATTATACACATCTTAACAATTGCTAATTATTTGCTGCCGGGACTTCCATGATCTGATAGCCTCTAAGTGCATGTTGCCTCTGCACTTATAAGAAATCCTGCAGATTATTTATTATTCACACAAAGACCAAAATCCTTGGAGTGATACAATTCTAGTGAGCAGTTACAATAACTATATTTTTTAACAGTGTTACCAATTTCTATTGCATTGATTCAATAATTTTAGATACTATAATAACAAATTTATCTGTGGATACTGTGTTTTGTTTATTGAAAATATGCATAGTTTTTTCAGAGTATATACAAATGTATAACTTTTTATAAAGTTTTATTGGTGTGTTATTAATTAAATTAAAAACATTTTTTTTATATATTAATCTTGTTTGTCAGCTCTCCACAAATATGTTCTACCAATAACACCATTAGCACAGCCTTTTCCTTCTCTTGGATTTATGCGGCCGAAAATAAGAATTTACTTACCGATAATTCTATTTCTCGCAGTCCGTAGTGGATGCTGGGAACTCCGTAAGGACCATGGGGAATAGCGGCTCCGCAGGAGACTGGGCACAAAAAGAAAGCTTTAGGACTACCTGGTGTGCACTGGCTCCTCCCCATATGACCCTCCACCAAGCCTCAGTTAGGATACTGTGCCCGGACGAGCTGACACAATAAGGAAGGATTTTTGAATCCCGGGTAAGACTCATACCAGCCACACCAATCACACCGTACAACTTGTGATCTGAAACCCAGTTAACAGCATGATAACAGCCTCTGGATAGATGGCTCACAACAACAATAACCCGATTTTTGTAACAATAACTAAGTACAAGTATTGCAGATAATCCGCACTTGGGATGGGCGCCCAGCATCCACTACGGACTACGAGAAATAGAATTATCGGTAAGTAAATTCTTATTTTCTCTGACGTCCTAGTGGATGCTGGGAACTCCGTAAGGACCATGGGGATTATACCAAAGCTCCCAAACGAGCGGGAGAGTGCGGATGACTCTGCAGCACCGAATGAGAAAACTCAAGGTCCTCCTCAGCCAGAGTGTCAAATTTGTAGAATTTTACAAAGGTATTTGACCCTGACCAAGTAGCAGCTCGGCAAAGTTGTAAAGCCGAGACCCCTCGGGCAGCCGCCCAAGATGAGCCCACCTTCCTTGTGGAGTGGGCTTTTACAGATTTTGGCTGTGGCAGGCCTGCCACAGAATGCGCAAGCTGAATTATACTACAAATCCAGCGAGCAATAGTCTGCTTAGAAGCAGGAGCACCCAGCTTGTTGGGTGCGTACAGGATAAACAGCGAGTCAGATTTTCTGACTCCAGCCGTCCTGGAAACATATATTTTCAGGGCCCTGACAACGTCTAGCAACTTGGAGTCCTCCAAGTCCCTAGTAGCCGCAGGCACCACAATAGGCTGGTTCAGGTGAAACGCTGAAACCACCTTAGGGAGAAACTGAGGACGAGTCCTCAATTCCGCCCTGTCCGAATGGAAAATCAGATAAGGGCTTTTACAGGATAAAGCCGCCAATTCCGACACGCGCCTGGCCGAAGCCAGGGCCAACAGCATGACCACTTTCCACGTGAGATATTTTAAATCCACAGATTTATGTGGTTCAAACCAATGTGATTTTAGAAACCCCAAAACTACATTGAGATCCCAAGGTGCTACTGGAGGCACAAAAGGAGGCTGTATATGCAGCACTCCCTTGACAACCGTCTGAAACTCAGTAACTGAAGCCAGTTCTTTCTGGAAGAAAATCGACTGGGCCGAAATCTGAACCTTAATGGATCCCAATTTGAGGCCCATAGACACTCCTGTTTGCAGGAAATGCAGGAATCGACCCAGTTGAAATTCCTCCGTCGGGGCCTTCCTGGCCTCGCACCCCGCAACATATTTTCGCCAAATGCGGTGATAATGCTTTGCGGTTATATCCTTCCTGGCTTTGATCAGGGTAGGGATGACTTCCTCCCGGAATGCCTTTTTCAGGATCCGGCGTTCAACCGCCATGCCGTCAAACGCAGCCGCGGTAAGTCTTGGAACAGACAGGGTCCATGCTGGAGCAGGTCCCGTCTTAGAGGTAGAGGCCATGGGTCCTCTGTGAGCATCTCTTGAAGTTCCGGGTACCAAGCTCTTCTTGGCCAATCCGGAACCACGACTATAGTTTTCACTCCTCGCCTTATCATTCTCAGTACCTTGGGTATGAGAGGTAGAGGAGAAAACACATAAACCGACTGGTACACCCATGGTGTCACTAGAGCGTCCCCATCTATCGCCTGAGGGTCTCTTGACCTGGCGCAATATCTTTTCAACTTCTTGTTGAGGCGGGACGCCATCATGTCCACCTGTGGTCTTTCCCACCGGTTTACCAGCATTTGGAAGACTTCTGGATGAAGTCCCCCTTCTCCCGGGTGGAGGTCGTGCCTGCTGAGGAAGTCTGCTTCCCAGTTGTCCACTCCCGGAATGAACACTGCTGTCAGTGCTAACACATGATTCTCTGCCCATCGGAGAATCCTTGTGGCTTCTGCCATCGCCATCCTGCTTCCTGTGCCGCCCTGTCTGTTTACATGGGCGACCGCCGTGATGTTGTCTGATTGGATCAGTACCGGCTGGTTCTGAAGCAGGGGCCTTGCCTGGCTTAGGGCATTGTAAATGGCCCTTAGCTCCAGGATATTTATGTGAAGAGAAATCTCCTGATCTGACCACAGTCCTTGGAAATTTCTTCCCTTTGTGACTGCACCCCAGCCCCGAAGGCTGGCATCCATGGTCACCAGGACCCAGTCCTGTATTTCGAATCTGCGGCCCTCTAGTAGATGAGCCCTCTGCAGCCACCACAGCAGCGACACCCTGGTTCTTGACGATAGTGTTATCCGCTGTTGTATCTGGAGATGGGACCCGGACCATTTGTCCAACAGGTCCCACTGGAACGACCTTGCGTGGAACCTTCCGAATGGAATTGCTTCGTAGGAAGCTACCATTTTTCCCAGGACTCGTGTGCATTGATGTACCGACACTTTTCCTGGTTTTAGGAGGTCTCTGACTAGAGATGACAACTCCTCTGCTTTTTCCACTGGAAGAAACACTTTTCTGGTCTGTGTCCAGAATCATTCCCAGGAACAGAAGACGTGTCGTCGGGACCAGCTGTGACTTTGGAATATTGAGAATCCAGCCGTGCTGTTGTAGCACTTCCCGAGAGAGTGCTACCCCCACTACCAACTGTTCTTTGGACCTCGCCTTTATCAGGAGATCATCTAAGTACGGGATAATAAAAACTTCCTTCTTGCGAAGGAGTATCATCATTTCGCTCATTACCTTGGTAAAGACCTTCGGTGCCGTGGACAACTCCAATGGCAGCGTCTGGAACTGATAGTGACAGACCTGTACCACACCTCTGAGGTACTCCTGGTGAGGAGGGTAAATGGGGACATGCAGGTACGCATCCTTGATGTCCAGGGAGACCTTGTAATCCCCCTCGTCCAGGCTCGTAATGAGCGATTCCATCTTGAACTTGAATCTTCTGATATAAAAATTCAAGTATTTTAATTTTAAGCTGGGTCTCACCGAACCGTTCCGTTTCGGTACCACAACCATTGTGGAATAGTAACCCCTTCCTTGCTGAGGTAGGGGCACCTTGACAATCACTTGTTGTGATTATAGTGTTGAATAGCCATCAACACCTCCTTCCTGGCAGAGGGAGGTGCCGGCAAGGCAGATTTTAGGAAACGGCGGGGGGACGAACGTCTCAAACTCCAGCCTGTACCCCTGAGATACAACTTGAAGGACCCAGGGATCCATGTGAGAGAGCCCACTGGGCGCTGAAATTTCTGAGACGGGCCCCCACCATACCCGGGTCCGCCTGAGCAGCCCCAGCGTCATGCTGTGGGCTCACCGGACGCAGGGAGGACTTCTGCTCTTGGGAACTAGCTGTGTGCTGCAGCTTTTTCCTCTACCTTTGCCTCTCGGCACAAAGGATGAGCCTCTAGCCCTCTTGCTTTTCTGGGGCCGAAAGGACTGTACTTGATGATACGGTGCTTTCTTTTGTTGTGGGGTAACCTGTGGCAAAAAAAGTAGATTTCCCAGCAGTAGCTGTGGAAACGAGGTCTGACAAAACCATCCCCAAACAGTTTTACCCCCTTATAGGGCAAACTTCCATGTGTCGATTCGAGTCGGCATCGCCTGACCATTGCAGAGTCCATAACCCCCGTCTGGCGGCAATGGACCTAGCGCTTATTTTTTATGCCAGCCGGCAAATATCCCTCTGTGCATCACGCATGTATAAGACTACGTCTTTTATATGCTCTATTGTCAGCAAAATATTGTCCCTATCCATAGTTATTTTCCGACAGGGAATCTGACCACGCAGCGGGAGCACTGCCCATCCATGCCGAGGCAACGGCTGGTCGCAATATAATGCCCTAGTGTGTGACTATATTTTATAGGGTAACCTCCTGCTTTCTATCAGCAGGATCCTTCAGGGCGGCCGTATCCGGAGACGGTAGTGCCACCTTTTCTGATAAGCGTGTAAACGCTGTATCTACCCTATGGGGTGTTTCACCACGTGACCTATCCTCTGGCGGGAAAGGGTACGCTGCCAATAACCGTTTAGAAATTATCAATTTCTTACCGGGGGAAGACCACGCTTCCTCACACACCTCATTTAATTTCTCAGATGCAGGAAAAACTACTAATAGTTTTCTCTCATCAAACACAATACCCTTTTATGTGGTACCTGGGGTATAATCATAAATGTGTAATACATTTTTCATTGCCTCAATCATGTAACGGGTGGACCTATTTGGAGGGTACACTAGTCTCATCATCGTCGACACTGGAGTCGGTATTCGTGTCGACATCTGTGTCTGCTATCTGAGGTAGCGGGCGTTTTTAGAGCCCCCCATGACATCCGAGACGCTGGAACAGGCACAAGCTGAGTAGCCGGCTGTTCTGTGTCGTCGACCTTTTATGTAAGGAGTTGACACTTTTACGTAATCCTTCCATAAGTTCCACCACACCGGTGTCGACCCCGCAGGGGGTGACAACATATTTACAGACATTCGCTCCGCCTCCACATCATTATCCTCCACATACATGTCGACACAGCCGTACCGACACACAGCACACACACAGGAATGCTCAGATAGAGGACAGGACCCCACAAAGCCCTTTGGGGAGACAGAGGGAGAGTATGCCAGCACACACCAGGGCGTATATATCACAGGGATATCACCTATAAAAAAGTGTTTTCCCTTATAGCTGCATATATATTGTATACTGCGCCTAAATTGTGCCACCCCTCTCTTTTTAACCCTTTCTGTAGTGTATTAACTGCAGGGGAGAGCCAGGGAGCTTCCCTCCAACGGAGCTGTGAGGGGAAAAATGGCGCCAGTGTGCTGAGGGAGATAGCTCCGCCCCTTTTTTGCGGACTTTTCTCCCGCATTTTTATGGATTCTGGCAGGGGTTAATGTACATCCATATAGCCCTGGGGGTTATATGTGATGTATTTTTGCCAGCCACGGTGTTAATATTGCTGCTCAGGGCGCCCCCCCCCCAAGGCGCCCTGCACCCATCAGTGACCGCAGTGTGAGGTGTGCATGAGGAGCAATGGCGCACAGCTGCAGTGCTGTGCGCTACCTTGATGAAGACTGATGTCTTCTGCCGCCGATTTTCCGGACCTCTTCTTGCTTCTGGCTCTGTAAGAGGGCCGGCGGCGCGGCTCTGGGACCGGACTCCGAGGCTGGGCCTGTGTTCGGTCCCTCTGGAGCTAATGGTGTCCAGTAGCCTAAGAAGCCCAAGCTGGCTGCAAGCAGGCAGGTTCGCTTCTTCTCCCCTTAGTCCCTCGATGCAGTGAGCCTGTTGCCAGCAGGTCTCACTGAAAATAAAAAACCTAAAACTAACTTTTTCTAAGAAGCTCAGGAGAGCCCCCTAGATTGCACCCTGCTCGGTTGGGCACAAAAATCTAACTGAGGCTTGGAGGAGGGTCATAGGGGGAGGAGCCAGTGCATACCAGGTAGTTCTAAAGCTTTCTTTTTGTGCCCAGTCTCCTGCGGGGCCGCTATTCCCCATGGTCCTTACGGAGTTCCCAGCATCCACTAGGACGTCAGAGAAAGGACTGCATCTTATAATGTGGCGCTTTCTTAGGCTGTGAGGAAACATAAGTTTAAAAAGTTGATTTACCTGCAGTAGCTGTGGAAACTAGGTCCGCTAGACCTTCCCCAAATAACTCCTCACCCTTGTAAGGCAAAACCTCCATATGCCGTTTCGAGACGGCATCACCCGTCCATTGTCTGGTCCACAGTGCTCGCCTGGCAGAAATCGCCGTAGCATTCGCTCTGGACCCCAGTATGCCTATATCCCTCTGAGCCTCTCATATAAAGGACTGCATCCTTAATGTGGCCCACGGTCAACAAAATAGACTCCTTATCCATCTTATCCATATCAGCAGATAAGGTATCTGTCCACGCCAGTACCACGCTACAAACCCAGGCCGACGCTATTGCCGGTCTGAGTAATGTACCGGTATGTGTGTAAATTGACTTCAAGGTAGTTTCCTACTTGTGGTGAGCAGGATCCCTGAGGGCAGCGGTATAATGAGACGGCAGCGCCACCTTTTTGGAAAGGCGCGTCAACACCTTATCCACTCTTGGGGAGGATTCCCACCGTATCCTGTCCTTGATCGGGAAAGGATACGCCGTAAGAATCCTTTTGGGAATCTGCAGTTTCTTATCTGGAGTTTCCCAAGCACTTTCAAATAACTCATTTAATTCAAAGGAGGGTGGAAAAGTAACCTCAGGCTTCTTTTCTTTAAACATGTGGATTTTAGGATTAGGCATTGTGGGGTCATCTATAATATGCAGCACATCCTTTATAGCAATAATCATATAATGAATACTCTTTGCCAATTTTGGCTGCAACCTCGCATCATCATAATCGACACTAGAGTCAGAATCTGAGTCGGTATCTGTGTCAACTATCTGAGAAAGTGGGCGCTTTTGAGACCCAGAAGGCCCCTGTGCCACAGGGAAAGGCAGGGTCTGACCCACCGAACCGTCCCTGGACTCTGCTTTGTCCAAACTCATGCGCTCCACCTCATCACTAGGAGAGCTTTCCGCTTCAGACATGCCGACACGCACGTACTGACACACCACACACTCAGGGAAAGCTCTATCTGAAGACAGTTTCCTCACAAGGCCTTTGGAGAGACAGAGAGAGAGTATGCCAGCACACACCCAGCGCCAATAACCCTGGAAATTTTTTTTTTACCCAGATATAGCGCTTTTTACATCTATTCACTGCGCCAAATTATGTGCCCCCCTCCCCTTCTTTAAAACCCTCTGTCACCGGTGATCAGCAGTGGAGAGTCCGGGGAGACAGCTTCTCAGCGTGTGCTGTGGAGAAAATGGCGCTGGTGAGTGCTGAGGGAGAAGCCCTGCCTCCTCAGTGGCGGGCTTCGGTCCCGCTCATTTTAAACAAACTGGCGGGGAATACTCATAATTAACAAAAATAAAGTGTATATATCAATATAGCCAGTCCTAGAGGTATAACATTGCTGACCCCCGCCCTGCACCCAACAGTGTGCGCTGTGTGTGTCCTGTGTGGGAGCAGTGGCGCGCAGCGTTACCGCTGCGCATTACCTCACTGAAGATCTGAAGTCTTCTGCCTTCCTATACTCACCCGGCTTCTATCTTACGGCTCCGCGAGGAGGACGGCGGCGCGGCTCCGGGACGAACCGCTAGGGGAGACCTGCGTTCCGACTCCCTCTGGAGCTAATGGTGTCCAGTAGACTAAGAAGCAGAGCCTATCACTTAAGTAGGGCTGCTTCTCTCTCTCCTCAGTCCCACTATGCAGGGAGCCTGTTGCCAGCAGGTCTCCCTGAAAATAAAAAACCTAACAAAATACTTTCTTTCAGGAAGCTCAGGAGAGCTCCCTGTAGTACACCCAGTCTCCTCTGGGCACAGTATTAAACTGAGGACTGGAGGAGGGGCATAGAGGGAGGAGCCAGTGCACACCCATACCTAAAGTTCTTTTTAGTACCCATGTCTCCTGCGGAGCCCGTCTATTCCCTATGGTCCTTACGGAGTCCCCAGCATCCTCTAGGACGTAAGAGAAAGAGTATTTAGCTCGTGGGAAGGAGGGAAAGTTACCTTACTTTTGTTTTCCTTATAGTAATAAGCCTTCTCCTAAAGTACAGGAGGGTCTTCCGTAACTTCCAAGACCTCCCTTATAGCAACAATCATATATTGAATGCTTTTTGCCAATTAAGGATCTATCCCCCTGGAATCACTATCGTGGACACAGGGATCAGAGTCCGTGTCGGTATCAGTATGTACAATATTTACAAACGGTCTCTTATGTGACCCTATGGATGAAAAAGCAGAACCCTCAAAAATCACGTCTTCCACTGATTTTCTCCAGGTTTCTGCATGAGACTCAGACTTATCTAATCTCCTACTGATATGACTCACACTATCACGTATTTCTTTCACCCATTCAGGATCGTGGTGTGCCGGCAGCGCCACCACATTATATCTCTGTGTCCCTAAAATGGCTCCATCAGGGAAAGAACTCCCTGCCTCAGACATGTCACACACGTGCACAAACACACCACAGACACTCCTGGACTTATAGGGGACAGACCCACAGTAAAATCTGTCAGGACACAGATAGGGGCAGCCAGTTCACAAACCCAGCTCAGTAACACAATGTCTGTGAAACATAAAATGCCCACTGACATGCAGCGCTTTTTATGATGTAAGTACACACTATAAAGCACCAATTTCACTGTGCCCACCCCCCCATTTTGCACCGATACTTGTATTCAGAAGTGGAGGAGAACCAGCGTGGTCTCTGCAGCCTAAGAGAGAGAAAATGGTGCTGAGCAGTGTGCTGGCTGACTGAGGAGGAAGCTCCGCTCCCATAATGGCACGTCTCTCCTCAGCATTTCTGAGGTAATTTTTTTATACTGGCGGGGGTTGGGCTGTTCCTTGGCATCTTATGCCCCTATTTCTGCCAGTTTTGTAGGTTATATGATGTCCAGGGAACTGGGGCACCCTGCAGTGCCTGTGTATGTGTGGGCAGCAATGGCGCGCTGCGCTCCCGCCAGCCACGTGGTACCTTTAGCCGTCACCTTGATTGAAGATCTCTCTTCTAACACTCACCTGTCTTCTGACTTCTGGTTCTGCAAGGGGGGTGACAGCGTGCTGTGGGACTGAGCATCTAGGCACAGCTAGCATTCAGTACCCTTCAGGAGCTAATGGTGTCCTGTCAGCCAGAAGCAGAGCCATGAAACTCTTTAGGAGGTTGGTTCTGCTTCTGCCCCCTCAGTCCCACGAAGCAGGGAGACTGTTGCCAGCAGATCTCTCTGAAAATAAAAAACCTAACAAAAGTATTTTCAGAGAAACTCAGTAGAGCACCTCAGAGTGCATCCAGTCTGCCTGGGCACATTTCTAAAACTGAGGTCTGGAGGAGGGGCATAGAGGGAGGAGCCAGTGCACACCCTTTGAAAAGTCTTAAAGTGCCCATGGCTCCTGCGGAACAGTCTATACCCCATGGTACTGAAGTAGACCCCGTATGGGGAATAGCGGAGACCACCAGGACCCAGTCCTGAATGCCAAATCTGCGGCCCTCTAGAAGATGAGCACTCTGCAACCACCACAGGAGGGACACCCTTGTCCTTGGTGACAGGGTTATCCGCCGATGCATCTGAAGATGCGACTCGGACCATTTGTCCAGCAGGTCCCACTGGAAAGTTCTTGCGTGGAAACTGCCGAATGGGATCGCTTCGTAGGAAGCCACCATTTTTCCCAGAATCCTTTCATTGATGTACTGAGACCTGGCTCGGTTATAAGAGGTTCCCGACTAGCTCGGATAACTCCGACTTTCTCCTACGGGAGAAACACCTTTTTTCTGGACTGGGCCCAGGATCGTCCCTAGAAAACAGAAGACGAGTCGTCGGAATCAGCCGCGATTTTGGAATATTAAGAATCCAACACGTGCTGCCGCAACACTACCTGAGATAGTGCTCCACCGACCTCCAACTGTTCCATGGATCATACCCTTATCAGGGGATCGTCCAAGTAAGGGATAACTAATATTCCCTTCCTTTGAAGGAGTATCATCATTTCGGCCATTACCTTGGTAAAGACCCGGGGTGCCGTGGACCATCCCTACGGCAGCGTCTGAACTTGATAGTCCTTGATGTCACGAGACATCATTTCTTTCAGGTTCGCAATCACTGCTCTGAGTGACTCAATCTTGAATTTGAACCTCCTTATGTAAGTGTTCAAGATTTTAGATTTAGAATCGGTCTCACCGAGCCGTCCGGCTTCGGTACCACACAGTGTGGAATAATACCCCATTCTCTGTTGCCAGAGGGGTACCTTGATTATCACCTGCTGGGAATACAGCTTGTGAATGGCTTCCAAACTGCCTCCCTGTCAGAGAGAGACGTCGGTAAAGCCGACTTTAGGAAACGGCGAGGGGGAGACGTCTCGAATTCCAATTTGTACCCCTGAGATATCACCTGAAGGATCCAGGGGTCTACTTGCGAGTGAGCCCACTGCGCGCTGAAATACATTGAGACGGTCCCCACCGTGCCTAAGCATGTAAAGCCCTAGCGTCATACTGAGGGCTTTGCAGAGGCGGGAGAGGGCTACTGTTCCTGGGAACTGGCTGATTTCTGCAGCCTTTTCCTCTCCTTCTGTCACGGGGCAGAAATGAGGAACCCTTTGCCCGCTTGCCAACGCAGGACTGCGCCTGCTAATATGGCGTCTTCTTATTTTGAGAGGCGACCTAGGGTACAAACGTGGATTTCCCAGCTGTTGCCGTGGCCACCAGGTCTGAAGGACCGACCCCAAATGACTCCTCTCCTTTATAAGGCAATACTTCCAAATGCCTTTTGGAATCCGCATCACCTGACCACTGTCGTGTCCATAACCCTCTACTGGCAGAAATGGACAACACACTTATACCTGATGCCAGTCGGCAAATACTCCGCTGTGCATCATGCATATATAGAAATGCATCTTTTAAATGCTCTATAGGCAATAATATATTGTCCCTATCTAGGATATCAATATTTTCAGTCAGGGAATCCGACCACGCCAACCCAGCACTGCACATCCAGGCTGAGGCGATTGCTGGTCGCAGTATAACACCAGTATGTGTGTAAATACCTTCCAGGATACCCTCCTGCTTTCTATCAGCAGGATCCTTAAGGGCGGCCATCTCAGGAGAGGGTAGAGCCCTTGTTCTTACAAGCGTGTGAGCGCCTTATCCCCCCTAGGGGGTGTCTCCCAACGCACCCTAACCTCTGGCGGGAAAGGATATACTGCCAATAACTTTTTAGAAATTATCAATTGTTATCGGGGGAAACCCACGCATCATCACACACCTCATTTAATTTCTCAGATTCAGGAAAACTACAGGTAGTTTTTCCTCAACGAACATAATACCCCTTTTTGGTGGTACTCGTATTATCTGAAATGTGTAAACATTTTTCATTGCCTCAAGCATGTAACGTGTGGCCCTACTGGAAATCACGTTTGTCTCTTCACCGTCGACACAGGAGTCAGTATCCGTGTCGGCATCTGTATCTGCCATCTGAGGTAACGGGTGCTTTAGAGCCGCTGACGGCCCATGAGACGTTTGGACAGGCACAAGCTGAGTAGCTGGCTATCTCATGTCATCAACTGTCTTAATACAGAGCTGACACTGTCACGTAATTTTCAACAGTTCATCCACTCAGGTGTCGACCCCCTAGGGGGTGACATCACTATTACAGACAATCTGCTCCGTCTCCACATCATTTTTCTCCTCATACATGTCGACACAACGTACCGACACACAGCACACACACAGGGAATGCTCTGATAGAGGACAGGACCCCACTAGCCCTTTGGGGAGACAGAGGGAGAGTTTGCCAGCACACACCAGAGCGCTATATATATACACAGGGATAACCTTATATAAGTGTTTTTCCCCTTATAGCTGCTGTATACACAATACTGCGCCTAATTAGTGCCCCCCTCTCTTTATTTAACCCTTTCTGCAGTGTAGTGACTGCAGGGGAGAGCCAGGGAGCTTTCCCTCCAACTGAGCTGTGAGGGAAAATGGCGCTTGTGTGCTGAGGAGATAGGCTCCGCCCCTTTTTCGGCAGCCTTTCTCCCGCTTTTTTATGGAATAACTGGCAGGGGTTAAATACATCCATATAGCCCAGGAGCTATATGTGATGTATTTTTAGCCATTAAAATAAGAATTTACTTACCGATAATTCTATTTCTCGTAGTCCGTAGTTGATGCTGGGAACTCCGTAAGGACCATGGGGAATAGCGGCTCCGCAGGAGTCTGGGCACATCTAAAGAAAGCTTTAGGATCACCTGGTGTGCACTGGCTCCTCCCCCTATGACCCTCCTCCAAGCCTCAGTTAGGATACTGTGCCCGGACGAGCGTACACAATAAGGAAGGATCTTGAATCCCGGGTAAGACTCATACCAGCCACACCAATCACACCGTACAACTTGTGATCTGAACCCAGTTAACAGTATGATAGCGTAGGAGCCTCTGAAAAGATGGCTCACAACAATAATAACCCGATTTTTGTAACAATAACTATATACAAGTATTGCAGCCAATCCGCACTTGGGATGGGCGCCCAGCATCCACTACGGACTACGAGAAATAGAATTATCGGTAAGTAAATTCTTATTTTCTCTGACGTCCTAGTGGATGCTGGGAACTCCGTAAGGACCATGGGGATTATACCAAAGCTCCCAAACGGGCGGGAGAGTGCGGATGACTCTGCAACACCGAATGAGAGAACTCCAGGTCCTCCTCAGCCAGGATATCAAATTTTTAGAATTTTACAAACGTATTTGCTCCTGACCAAGTAGCTGCTCGGCCAATTAGCCGAGACCCCTCGGGCATCCGCCCAAGATGAGCCCACCTTCCTTGTGGAGTGGGCATTTACAGATTTTTTGGCTGTGGCAGGCCTGCCACAGAATGTGCAAGCTGAATTGTACTACAAATCCAACGAGCAATAGTCTGCTTAGAAGCAGGAGCACCCAGTTTGTTGGGTGCATACCGGATAAACAGCGAGTCAGATTCCCTGACTCCAGCCGTCCTGGAAACATATATTTTTCCGGGCCCTGACAACGTCTAGCAACTTGGAGTCCTCCAAGTCCCTATTTGCCGCAGGCACCACAATAGGTTGGTTCAGGTGAACGCTGAAACCACCTTAGGGAGAAACTGAGGACGAGTCCTCAAATCTGCCCTGTCCGAATGGAAAATCAGATAAGGGCTTTTACAGGATAAAGACGCCAATTCTGACGCGCGCGTGGCCCAGGCCCGAGCCAACAGCATGACCACTTTTCCTGTGAGATATTTTAACTCCACAGATTTAAGTGGGTCAAACCAATGTGACTTTTTGGAACCCAAAAACTACATTGAGATCCCAAAGTGCCCCTGAAGGCACAAAAGGAGACTGTATATGCAGTACCCCTTTTACAAACGTCTGAACTTCAGGGACTGAAGCTAGTTCTTTTTGGAAGAAAATTGACAGAGCCGAAATTTGAACCTTAATGGACCCCAATTTCAGGCCCATAGACACTCCTGTTTGCAGGAAATGTAGGAATCGACCCAGTTGAATTTCCTCCGTCGGGCCTTACTGGCCTCGCACCACGCAACATATTTTCGCCAAATGCGGTGATAATGTTTTGCGATTACATCCTTCCTGGCTTTGATCAGGATAGGGATGACTTCATCCGGAATGCCTTTTTCCTTCAGGATCCGGCGTTCAACCGCCATGCCGTCAAACGCAGCCGCAGTAAGTCTTGGAACAGACAGGGTCCCTGCTGGAGCAGGTCCCTTCTTAGAGGTAGAGGCCACGGATCCTCCGTGAGCATCTCTTGAAGTTCCGGTCACCAAGTCCTTCTTGGCCAATCCGGAGCCACGAAAATAGTGCTTACTCCTCTCCATCTTATCAATCTCAGTACCTTGGGTATGAGAGGCAGAGGAGGGAACCCATACACTGATTGGTATACCCACAGTGTTACCAGAGCGTCAGCTATTGCCTGAGGGTCCCTTGACCTGGTGCAATACCTGTCGAGTTTTTCCCAACGGTTTATAAACATGTGGAAGACTTCTGGGTGAAGTCCCCACTCTCCCGGGTGGAGGTCGTGCTGAGGAAATCTGCTTCCCAGTTGTCCACTCCCGGAATGAATACTGCTGACAGTGCTATCACATGGTTTTCCGCCCAGCGAAGAATCCTTGCAGCATCTGCCATTGTCCTGCTTCTTGTGGCACCCAGTGTGTTTACGTGGGTGACTGCCGTAATGTTGTCCGACTGGATCAACACCGGCTGACCTTGAAGCAGAGGTCTTGCTAAGCTTAGAGCATTGTAAATGGCCCTTAGCTTCAGGATATTCATGTGAAGTGATGTCTCCAGGCTTGACCATAAGCCCTGGATATTCCTTCCCTGTGTGACTGCTCCCCAGCCTCGCAGGCTGGCATCCGTGGTCACCAGGACCCAGTCCTGAATGCCGAATCTGCGGCCCTCTAGAAGTTGAGCACTCTGCAACCACTACAGGAGGGATACCCTTGTCCTTGGTGACAGGGTTATCCGCTGATGCATCTGAAGATGCGACCCGGACCCTTTGTCCAGTAAGTCCCACTGGAAAGTGCGTGGGATCTGCCAAATGGGATTGCTTCGTAGGAAGCCACCATTTTTTACCCAGAACCCATGTGCATTGATGCACTGAGACTTGGCTCGGTTTTAGGAGGTTCCTGACTATGTCGGATAACTCCCTGGCTTTCTCCTCCGGGAGAAACACCTTTGTTCTGGACTGTGTCCAGGATCATCCCTAGGAACAGAAGACAAGTCATCGGAACCAGCTGCGATTTTGGAATATTGAGAATCCAATCGTGCTGCCGCAACACTACCTCAGATAGTGCTACACCGACCTCCAA
Source organism: Pseudophryne corroboree (assembly GCF_028390025.1). Lineage (NCBI taxonomy): Eukaryota > Metazoa > Chordata > Amphibia > Anura > Myobatrachidae > Pseudophryne > Pseudophryne corroboree. The sequence goes on along the minus strand of NC_086449.1, from coordinate 27,961,631 downwards.
CTGTTCCCTGGATCTTACCCTTATCAGGGAATCGTCCAAGTAAGGGATAACTAAACTTCCCTTCCTTTGAAGGATTATCATCCTTTCGGCCATTACCTTGGTAAAGACCCGGGGTGCCGTGGACCATCCCTACGGCAGCGTCTAAACCGATAGTGACAGTTCTGTACCATAACCTGAGGTACCCTTGGTGAGAAGGGTAAATTTTGACATGAAGGTAAGCATCCTTGATGTCCCGAGACATCATGTAGTCCCCTTCTTCCAGGTTCGCAATCACTGCTCTGAGTGACTCAATCTTGAATTTGAACCTCTATATGTAAGTGTTCAAATATTTTTGATTTTTAGATTTAGAATCGGTCTCACCGAGCCGTCTGGCTTCGGTACCACAATAGTGTGGGATAATACCCCGTTCCCTGTTGCAGGAGGGGTATCTTGATTATCACCTGCTGGAAATACAGCTTGTGAATGACTTCCAAAACTGCCTCCCTGTCAGAGGGAGACGTCGGTAAAACCGACTTTTGGAAACGGCGAGGGGGAGACGTCTCAAATTCCAATTTGTACCCCTGAGATATTACCTGAAGTATCCCGGCGTCTACTTGCGAGTGAGCCCACTGCGCACTGAAATTCATTGAGAACGGGCTCCCACCTTGTAAAGCCCTAGCGTCATACTGAGGGCTTGGCAGAGGCGGGAAAGGGTTTCTGTTCCTGGGAACTGGCTGATCTCTGCAGCCTTTTTCCTCTCCCTCTGTCACGAGCAGAAAAGAGGAACCTTTTGTCCGCTTGCCAACAAAGGACTGCGCCTGATAATACGGCGTCTTATTTTGAGAGGCGACCTGGGGTACAAACGTGGATATCCCAGCTGTTGCCGTGGCCACCAGGTCTGAAAGACCGACCCCAAAGGTCCCCTTTTTTAAGGCAATACTTCCAAATGCAGTTTGGAATACGCATCACCTGACCACTTTACTGGTAGAATTGGACAACGCACTTATACTTGATGCCAGTCGGCAAATATCCCGCTGTGCATCATGCATATATAGAAATGCATCTTTTAAATTGCTCTATAGGCAATAATATACTGTCCTTATCTAGGATATCAATATTTCCAGTCAGGGAATCTGACCACGCCAACCCAGCACTGCACATCCAGGCTGAGGCGATTGCTGGTCGCAGTATAACACCATTATGTGTGTAAATACATTTTAGGATACCCTCCTGCTTTCTATCAGCAGGATCCTTAAGGGCGGCCATCTCAGGAGAGGGTAGAGCCCTTGTTCTTACAAGCGTGTGAGCGCCTTATCCCCCCTAGGGGGTGTTTCCCAACGCACCCTAACCTCTGGCGGGAAAAGGTATACTGCCAATAACTTTTTTAGAAATTATCAATTGTTATCGGGGGGAAACCCACGCATCATCACACACCTCATTTTATTTCTCAGATTCAGGAAAACTACAGGTAGTTTTTCCTCACCAAACATAATACCCCTTTTTGGTGGTATTCATATCATCAGAAAAGTGTAAACATTTTCCATTGCTTCAATCATGTAATGTGTGGCCCTATTGGAAATCACGGTTGTCTCTTCACCGTCGACACAGGAGTCAGTATCCGTGTCGGCGTCTGTATCTTTTAGAGCCCCTGACGGCCTATGAGACGTCTGGACATGCACAAGCTGAGTAGCCGGCTGTCTCATGTCAACCACTGTCTTTTATACAAAGCTGACACTGTCACGTAATTTCAACAGTACATCCATTCAGGTGTCGACCCCCTAGGGGGTGACATCACTATTACAGACACTCTGCTCCGTCTCCACATCATTTTTCTCCTCATACATGTCGACACAAACGTACCGACACACAGCACACACACAGGGAATGCTCTGATAGAGGACAGGACCCCACTAGCCCTTTTGGGGAGACAGAGGGAGAGTTTGCCAGCACACACCAGAGCGCTATACATATACATATATATATATATATATATATATATATATATATATATATATATATATATATATATATATAGGGATAACCTTATATAAGTGTTTTTCCCCTTATAGCTGCTGTATTGTTTATACTGCGCCTAATTTGTGCCCCCCTCTCTTTTTTAACCCCTTTCTGTAGTGTAGTGACTGCAGGGGAGAGCCAGGGAGCTTCCCTCCAACTGAGCTGTGAGGGAAAATGGCGCCAGGTTGCTGAGGAGATAGGCTCCGCCCCTTTCTCTGCGTCCTTATCATCCGTTTTTCTGTATGTTTTGGCAGGGGTTAAATGCATCCATATAGCCCAGGAGTTATATGTGATGCATTTATTTTAGCCATAAAAGGTTTTTATTGCGTCTCAGGGCGCTGCCCCCCCAGCGCCCTGCACCCTCAGTGACCGGAGTGTGAAGTGTGCTGAGAGCAATGGCGCACAGCTGCGGTGCTGTGCGCTACCTTAAGGAAGACAGGACGTCTTCTCCCGCCGATTTTCCGGACCTCTTCTTTCTTCAGCATCTGTAAGGGGGCCGGCGGCGCGGCTCCGGGACCCATCCAAGCTGGGCCTGTGATCGATCCCTCTGGAGCTAATGTCCAGTAGCCAAGAAGCCCAATCCACTCTGCACGCAGGTGAGTTCGCTTCTTCTCCCCTTAGTCCCACGCTGCAGTGAGCCTGTTGCCAGCAGGACTCACTGAAAATAAAAAACCTAAGATAAACTTTTACTCTAAGCAGCTCAGGAGAGCCACCTAGAGTGCACCCTTCTCGGCCGGGCACAAAAATCTAACTGAGGCTTGGAGGAGGGTCATAGGGGGAGGAGCCAGTGCACACCACCTAGTCCTAAAGCTATTCCCCATGGTCCTTACGGAGTCCCAGCATCCACTTAGGACGTCAGAGAAAAAATGGGTGTGGCCAGTTAAAATAAGAATTTACTTACCGATAATTCTATTTCTCATAGTCCGTAGTGGATGCTGGGACTCCGTCAGGACCATGGGGAATAGCGGGCTCCGCAGGAGACAGGGCACATCTAAATAAAGCTTTTAGGATCACATGGTGCGTACTGGCTCCTCCCCCTATGACCCTCCTCCAAGCCTCAGTTAGGTACTGTGCCCGGACGAGCGTACACAATAAGGAAGGATCTTGAATCCCGGGTAAGACTCATACCAGCCACACCAATCACACCGTACAACTTGTGATCTGAACCCAGTTAACAGTATGATAACAAAAAACGAAGTAGCCTCTGAAAAGATGGCTCACAACAATAGTAATAACCCGATCTTTGTAACAATAACTATGTACAAGTATTGCAGACAATCCGCACTTGGGATGGGCGCCCAGCATCCACTACGGACTATGAGAAATAGAATTATCGGTAAGTTTATTCTTATTTTCTCTAACGTCCTAGTGGATGCTGGGACTCCGTCAGGACCATGGGGATTATACCAAAGCTCCCAAACGGGCGGGAGAGTGCGGATGACTCTGCAGCACCGAATGAGAGAACTCCAGGTCCTCCTTAGCCAGAGTATCAAATTTGTAAAATTTTACAAACGTGTTCTCCCCTGACCACGTAGCTGCTCGGCAAAGTTGTAATGCCGAGACCCCTCGGGCAGCCGCCCAAGATGAGCCCACTTTCCTTGTGGAGTGGGCCTTTACAGATTTAGGCTGTGGCAGGCCTGCCACAGAATGTGCAAGTTGGATTGTGCTACAGATCCAACGTGCAATCGTCTGTTTAGACGCAGGAGCACCCATCTTGTTGGGTGCATACAATATAAACAACGAGTCAGATTTTCTGACTCCAGCTGTCCTTGAAATATATATTTTTAATGCTCTGACAACGTCCAGTAACTTGGAGTCCTCCAAGTCGCTAGTAGCCGCAGGCACCACAATAGGCTGGTTCAAGTGAAAAGCCGAAACCACCTTAGGGAGAAAATGAGGACGTGTCCGCAGTTCTGCCCTGTCCGAATGGAAAATCAGATATGGGCTTTTGTATGATAAAGCCGCCAACTCTGAAACTCTCCTGGCTGAAGCCAGGGCCAATAGCATGGTTACCTTCCATGTAAGGTATTTTAAATCTACCGATTTTAGAGGCTCAAACCAATGAGATTTGAGAAAATTCAAAACTACGTTCAAATCCCACGGTGCCACTGGAGGCACTATTGGGGGTTGTATATGTAGTACACCTTTGACAAAAGTTTGTACTTCAGGCACTGATGCCAATTCCTTCTGGAAGAAGATTGATAAGGCCGAAATTTGAACTTTAATGGACCCCAATTTTAGGCCCATAGACAATCCTGCTTGCAGGAAATGTAAGAATCGACCCAATTGAAATTCTTCCGTTGGAGCCTTCTTGGCCTCACACCACGCAACATATTTTCGCCAAATGCGGTGATAATGTTGTACAGTCACTTCCTTTCTAGCCTTAATCAAGGTAGGAATAACTTCCTCTGGAATGCCCTTTTCTTTTAGAATCCGGCGTTCAACCGCCATGCCGTCAAACGCAGACGCGGTAAGTCTTGGAACATACAAGGTCCCTGCTGAAGCAGATCCCTTCTTAGAGGTAGAGGCCATGGATCCTCCGTGAGCATCTCTTGAAGTTCCGGATACCAAGTTCTTCTTGGCCAGTCCGGAGCCACCAGTATTGTTCTTACTCCTCTTTTCCGTATAATTCTCAGTACCTTTGGTATGAGAGGCAGAGGAGGGAACACATACACTGACTGGTACACCCACGGTGTTACCAGAGCGTCCACAGCTATTGCCTGAGGGTCTCTTGACCTGGCGCAATATCTGTCCAATTTTTTGTTGAGGCGAGACGCCATCATGTCCACCTTTGGTCTTTCCCAACGGTTCACAATCATGTGGAAGACTTCTGGATGAAGTCCCCACTCTCCCGGGTGAAGGTCGTGTCTGCTGAGGAAGTCTGCTTCCCAGTTGTCCACTCCCGGGATGAACACTGCTGACAGTGCTATGACATGATTCTCCGCCCAGCGCAGAATCCTTGCAGCTTCTGTCATTGCTCTTCTGCTTCTCGTGCCGCCTTGTCGGTTTACGTGGGCGACTGCCGTGATGTTGTCCGACTGGATCAACACCGGCTGACCCTGAAGCAGCGATTTTGCCAGGCTTAGAGCATTGTAGATCGCTCTTAGCTCCAGTATATTTATGTGAAGGGACGTCTCCAGGTTTGACCACACGCCCTGGAAGTTTCTTCCCTGTGTGACTGCTCCCCAGCCTCGTAGGCTGGCATCCGTAGTCACCAGGACCCAGTCCTGTATGCCGAATCTGCGGCCCTCTAACAGATGGGCACTCTGCAACCACCACAGGAGAGACAACCTTGTTCTTGGTGACAGTGTTATCCGCTGATGCATGTGCAGATGCGATCCGGACCATTTGTCCAGCAGATCCCACTGAAATGTCCGTGCATGGAATCTGCCGAATGGAATCGCTTCGTAAGAAGCCACCATCTTTCCCAGGACTCTTGTGCATTGATGTACTGACACAGTTCCTGGTTTTAGGAGGTTCCTGACAAGTTCGGATAACTCCCTTGCTTTCTCCTCCGGGAGAAACACCTTTTTCTGAACCGTGTCCAGAATCATTCCCAGGAACAGCAGACGAGTTGTCGGGGTCAATTGAGATTTTGGAAGATTCAGAATCCACCCGTATTGCTGAAGCACTACCTGGGTTAGTGCTACACCGACTTCCAGCTGTTCTCTGGACTTTGCCCTTATCAGGAGATCGTCCAAGTAAGGGATAATTAATACGCCTTTTCTTCGTAGAAGAACCATCATTTCGGTCATTACCTTGGTAAAGACCCGAGGGGCCGTGGACAAACCAAACGGCAGCGTTTGAAACTGATAATGACAGTCTTGTATCACGAACCTGAGATACCCTTGGTGTGAGGGGTAAATTGGGACATGCAGATAAGCATCTTTTATGTCCAGGGACACCATGAAGTCCCCTTCTTCCAGATTCGCTATCACTGCTCTGAGTGACTCCATCTTGAACTTGAATTTCTGTATGTACAGGTTCAAGGATTTCAGGTTTAGAATAGGTCTTACCGAACCGTCCGGCTTCGGTACCACAAATAGTGTGGAATAATACCCCTTTCCCTGTTGTAGGAGGGGTACCTTGACTATCACCTGCTGAGAATACAGCTTGTGAATGGCTTCCAAAACCGACGTCCTTTCTGAGGGAGACGTTGGTAAAGCAGACTTTAGGAACCGGCGAGGGGGAGACCTTTCGAACTCCAACATGTAACCCTGAGATATTATCTGCAGGATCCACGGGTCCACTTGTGAGCGAGCCCACTGATTGCTGAAAATCTTGAGTCGACCCCCCACCGTTCCTGAGTCCGCTTGTAAAGCCCCAGCGTCATGCTGATGGCTTTGTAGAACCCGGGGCGGGCTTCTGGTCCTGGGCAGGGGCTGCTTGCTGCCCTCTCTTACCCTTTCCTCTGCCTCGCGGCAGATAAGACTGTCCTTTTGGTCGCTTGTTTTTATAGGAGCGAAAGGACTGCGGCTGAAAAGACGGTGTCTTTTTCTGTTGGGAGGGGGTCTGAGGTAAAAAAGTGGATTTGCCGGCAGTTGCCGTGGCCACCAGGTCCGAAAGACCGACCCCAAATAATTCCTCTCCTTTATATGGCAATACTTCCATATGCCTTTTGGAATCCGCATCACCTGACCACTGTCGCGTCCATAAACTTCTTCTGGCAGATATGGACATCGCGCTTACTCTTGATGCTAGAGTACAAATATCCCTCTGAGCATCTCGCATATAAAGAAAAGCATCCTTTAATTGCTCTAGAGTCAATAAAATACTGTCCCTATCCAGGGTATCAATATTTTCAGTCAGAGAATCCAACCACACTACCCCAGCACTGCACATCCAGGCTGAGGCTACTGCCGGTCGCAGTATAACACCAGTATGTGTGTATATACTCTTCAGTGTAGTTTCCAGCCTCCTATCTGCTGGATCCTTGAGGGCGGCCGTATCAGGAGACGGCAACGCCACTTGCTTTGATAAACGTGTGAGCGCCTTATCCACCCTAGGGGGTGTTTCCCAGCGCGCCCTAACCTCTGGTAGGAAAGGGTATAATGCCAATAACTTCTTGGAAATTAGCAGTTTTCTATCTGGGTTAACCCACGCTTCGTCACACACGTCATTCAATTCCTCTGATTCTGGAAAAGCTACAGGTAGTTTTTTTCACCCCCCACATAATACCCCTTTTTGAGGTACCAGCAGTATCAGAGATCTGCAAAGCCTCCTTCATTGCCGTGATCATATAACGTGTGGCCCTATTGGAAAATACGTTTGTTTCTTCACCGTCGACACTAGATTCATCTGTGTCGGTACCCGTGTCGACTGACTGAGGTAAGGGACGTTTTACAGCCCCTGACGGTGTCTGAGACGCCTGAGCCGGTACTAACTGGTTTTCCGGCCGTCTCATTTCGTCAACTGACTTTTGTAATGTGCTAACATTATCACGTAATTCCATAACTAAAGCCATCCATTCCGGTGTCGACTCCCTAGGGGGTGACATCACCATTACCGGCAATTGCTCTGCCTCCACACCAACATCGTCCTCATACATGTCGACACACACGTACCGACACACAGCAGCCACACAGGGAATGCTCTAATCGAAGACAGGACCCTCTTAGCCCTTTGGGGAGACAGAGGGAGAGTTTGCCAGCACACACCAAAAGCGCTATAAATGTATATAAACAACCCTAGAAGGTGTTGTTTTTGATATAAGCGCTTTTAATATATCAATATCGCCAAATTATGCCCCCCTTCTCTTTGTTACCCTGTTTCTGTAGTGCAGTGCAGGGGAGAGTCCTGGGAGCCTTCCTCACCAGCGGAGCTGAGCAGGAAAATGGCGCTGAGTGCTGAGGAGAATAAGCTCCGCCCCTTTTTCGGCGGGCTTTTCTCCCGGGTTTTAAGAAAACTGGCCTGGGTTAAATACATACATATAGCCTTAATGGCTATATGTGATGTATTTATTTTGCCACTAAAGGTATTTAATATTGCTGCCCAGGGCGCCCCCAGCAGCGCCCTGCACCCTCCGTGACTGAATCAGTGAGACGTGTAGCAACAATGGCGCACAGCTGCAGTGCTGTGCGCTACCTTCATGAAGACTGAGGAGTCTTCTGCCGCCTGCTTTCCGGACCTCCGTCTTCAGCGTCTGTAAGGGGGATCGGCGGCGCGGCTCCGGGACGAACCCCAGGAGGACCTGTGTTCCGACTCCCTCTGGAGCTAAGTGTCCAGTAGCCTAAGACTCCAATCCATCCTGCACGCAGGTGAGTTGGAAATCTCTCCCCTAAGTCCCTCGATGCAGTGATCCTGTTGCCAGCAGGATTCACTGAGATTTAAACCTAAAAAAAACTTTTTCTAAGCAGCTCTTTAGGAGAGCCACCTAGATTGCACCCTTCTCGGACGGGCACAAAAACCTAACTGAGGCTTGGAGGAGGGTCATAGGGGGAGGAGCCAGTACGCACCATGTGATCCTAAAAGCTTTATTTAGATGTGCCCTGTCTCCTGCGGAGCCCGCTATTCCCCATGGTCCTGACGGAGTCCCAGCATCCACTAGGACGTTAGAGAAAATGGGACGTGATACACATATGCCCCCAATAGTGCGGTGCCAGATCCACAATTGCCCCCACAGTGCCAGGTATACAAATGCCCCCACAGTGCCAGGTATACAAATGCCCCACACAGTGCCAGGTATACAAATGCCCCTCACAGTGCCAGGTATACAGATGCCCCCACAGTGCCAGGTGTACAAATGCCCCCCACAGTGCCAGGTATACAAATGCCCCCCACAGTGCCAGGTATACAGATGCCCCCCACAGTGCCAGGTATACAGATGCCCCCACAGTGCCAGGTATACAGATGCCCCCACAGTGCCAGGTATGCAGATGCCCCCACAGTGCCAGGTATACAAATGCCCCCACAGTGCCAGGTATACAAATGCCCCCACAGTGCCAGGTATACAAATGCCCCCACAGTGCCAGGTATACAAATGCCCCCACAGTGCCAGGTATACAAATGCCCCCACAGTGCCAGGTATACAAATGCCCTCACAGTGCCAGGTATACAGATGCCCCCCACAGTGCCAGGTATGCAGATGCCCCCACAGTGCCAGGTATACAGATGCCCCCCACAGTGCCAGGTATGCAGATGCCCCCACAGTGCCAGGTATGCAGATGCCCCCACAGTGCAAGGTATACAGATGCCCCCCACAGTGCCAGGTATGCAGTTGCCCCCCACGGTGCCAGGTATGCAGTTGCCCCCCACGGTGCCAGGTATGCAGTTGCCCCCCACGGTGCCAGGTATGCAGTTGCCCCCCACGGTGCCAGGTATGCAGTTGCACTCCCCCCTCCCCTCCGTGCTGCTTACCTGAGACACGGAGGAGAGCGCGGCTGTCGAGTGGAAGCGGCGGCGCCGTGTAGTACTTCAAACCAGCCGCCGGTTCGAGAGCCAATCAGAGCTCGCGGACCGGCAGCCGCGGCTCCTGATTGGCTGCCGGTCCGCGAGCTCTGATTGGCTCACGGACCGGCGGCTGGTTTGAAGTTCTACACGCCGCTGGTCCCACTCGACACAGCCGCGCTCTCCTCCATCTCCCTGTGCTGACAGCTGAGACACGCTGCCGCCGGACTGAGCGGCAGCGTGTCTCACTGACAAGCTGGTGGGCCGGACCATACGGCTTTGCGGGCCGTATACGGCCCGCGGGCCGGAGGTTCCCCACTCCTGTGTTATGTAGATGGCAGGTATAGTAATATTAATCTTTCACTGTATATGAAGGTATAGTAAAGTTACCTTATTTATTAAATGTTGCAACTTTTCTCAATATCGTGGCTGTCACATCAGATAAACATGTATCCACTGTGTATTAATTTCATAATACAGTTGGCGATATGCCCACAGTACCACATATGACCCCACAGTGCCATGTGCCCACAATGCTAGATATGACCCCACAGTGCCAGATACAGATACGCCCCCACTGTGCCATGTGCCCAGTGCCAGATATGCCCCCAGTGCCACATATGACCCTACAGTGCCAGATACAAATATGACCCCCACAGTGCTAGATATGCCCCCACAGTGCCATATGCCCACAGTGCCAGATATGCCCCCATAGTACTGCTCACCGTTTTGCTGTGTGTGGAGAGCGCAGCGCGCGCCTCTCCTGCCTGCCGCCCTGCCTCTCAGTCTGGTCTCCGACGGTGATGGCAGCTTGTATATCTCAAATCAGGCACCGGTCCGCAAGCTCTGATTGGCTAACGAACCGGCACCGGATTTGAGCTATATACTCCGCCGTCAATGCCGGAGACCAGACTGTGGGGCAGGGCGACAGGCAGGAGAGGCGCGCGCTGCGCTCTCCTCGTGTGAATGGGCGGCAGATCGCGATCGACTGTTTGGCCACGCCTGCACTTACATATGTGATTAGTATTCCACAAGGACAGCTCTCCCAATAAAAGTTGTCCTTTGCGATGCACTACCATCACTGGATACCGGATATCATATGGCAGCCGCGGGGCATGCTGGGAGGGATTTGATCAGATCCCTCTCACTTCACAGTGCAGAAAGAAGCCCATAGGCTTTTATAGGGAAACGCCAGCTACTCTCTGCACCGAAGACCCGGGATGCAGAGCTTGGTACATATGGAAACGCGGTAAAACCCTGAAAACAGAGTTTCGCCCGCATTTTTCTTCTAGTTCATCCCGTCCTGTGATATAAACGGGCCCTAGCGCATTACGCCGACGCACACGTCGTCTATAGCTTATGCATGAATAACCTACGGGAGAAATGCGCTAGCGGCATTGCCATTAAATCAAATACAGGTTATGGGGAACGTATAGTGATATAGCGGTCAGACATATCTGGTGTAATGTGCCCTGCTGTCTACCAGTGTGTATGGGTGCAGGGATATATCCCTTATACACAGCAATCACTATACTATTATAGAGAGAGGAGGATATTACACAGCAGTGCAGGCAATGAGAGAAGCTGCCCCCCGACTAGCAGCACACATGATGAGGGGGGCGGGGGCACATCTGGGTCACGTGCTGGGGCAGGAGCCGCCAGTTACTCCACCCCTTCCCTACACACAGGAGTACACTGCCCACTCCACCGTACATTCTACCCCACTCAGCCCCAGGGCCCGCACACACTAAGCGGCGGCTCACCTCACTGACTCCACGCAACTGCCGGCCCAGGCTTTCAATCACCGCGCACGTTCCCGCTCTCCCGCCATCTGCTGCTTTGTGAGCGAGCGCTCGCCGGGTGGTCAGTCAGTCAAGGGGGGCGCGCCCGCGAGATTACACTGGGCGGGGACACGATGGACTAAGGGAGGTTTGTGGGCGGCGACACAATGCAACGGGCTGGAGACTGGGCGGGGACACGAGGGAATAGGGGAGGAGATTCGGCGAGGACACGGGGACGCGCAGCTTTCTCCCATCGAGCTGGGTTCCCGCCACGGACGTTGCCGCTCTCGTGACGTCGCCGAGTCATGTGACTGTCCAGCAGTAGTGGCGGCGCTCAGGTGACGTCCCATAATGGGAGAAACTAGATCCCCTTTAGTTTCAGTAACTGAAGAGGAACTTATGATAAGCCCTCTATTTCCCCTTCTGTTTATGTACGTTTTTTACCCCCTGCTGTTCAGATGCAGAATTAGAAGTGGATCTACCTCATTGTTTATAAAAACAATAATTCCACTTCAGTTAATGTTACAGCTATATCTACTGCACGGGAAATAACATTCGCCCCCTACAGGTCAGGAATGGAATTAGAAGTAGATCTTTCTCATTACATGATATTTGGTACACTTAGACCCCTTTCACATCGCACAAATAACCATACTTGCCTACTTTTGAAAAAGCATTTCAGGGAGATTGTGAAAGTAACACCTATGAGCGCAGGCGAGTACTACTACATCGGGGAGGCGTGTCATGAAAATGACTTACATCCAAATGTAAATGAGCCCCAAAGTTACTAAGATCTATTTGTTGAAGAAAAGACACTGATATTTTGCAGGATTTGTTTGTGTATTGTGTCTTACAAGAGGTTCAATATACTGTAAGGGGCCATAGGGATCCATTGTGCCTTATAACCAATGCAGGGAAATGGCACTAAGGATCCCATTTGAATGTATGTATCTCTGATTTATTTTTCCCCCAAGAATGAGGGAGATTGATGGACTTTTCAGGGAGTGAGGGAGATTGCTGCTATTTCAGGGAGTCTCCTGCAGAATGAGGGAGGGTAGGCAACTATGACAAATAACCCGGTACCGACACGGCATATTGCCGTGTCGAACCGGGTCAGTGTGCGATGTGAAAGCACACTGGCCGATTTAGCGGGTCGCCTGACCCGGTAAGTCAACTCGGTAAAAAAGAAGGGTTTTACCCCATACCCTCCAACTGTACCTTTTTAATAGGTACAGTACCTTTTTTTCATGGTCTGTACCGATTTTTGACTCTCCAAACTTCCATTGAAAGTATAGGAAAAGGGGCGTGGCCACGCCCCCTTTACCCGCGGACACGCCCCTTTTCCGGATTTGTACCGATTTTTCTGTGTAAAATGTTGGAGGGTATGTTACCCGGGTTGATTACCGGGTCAGGTGCGGTGTGAATAGGAGCCGTGTCGATGCAACACGGTTCCCATTCACAGCATAGGGAGAGGCGGCGCTGGAGATAAGCTCATCCCCCGGCGCCGCCTCCATACCCGCCCCTGCTGCTCCCTCCGCTGCTATGGCAACCGACCCGGTATATTGCCGGGTCGGAAAGCCAGCAGCGGAGTGCAAATGCCGGATCCCACCCGGTAAGTACACGTTTGTCTTACCGGGTAGGATCCGGCATTTGCAGTCTGAATGCAGCATTATAAAGGAGTATCCCCTCTACCATTGTACCAAATATGGGGTGAATCGGTCCGGTAGAACCGGAGATATGCAGGGCTAAACATGGCAAATTTATGGCCCACTTAGGGAACTGGAGCGACTGTAAGCGTCAGCCGGTGTCTTGTGAACCTGTTCCGAAACAAAAATCTCTACTTGGAAAAAAGGAAAAAAGCACCTCAACTTCTTCCGACCGGTGCATGAGATGTTTTTGAATCCGGGGAACGACCCGGTCCCGGTTGGCTTAATAGTCCGCATATCCCATTGCGGTGCTGTTCAGCTGAGGCCAACCTAGGGAACCAGAGTATTTGTGCACTTGAGCCAGTGTCCTGGGAACTTGCGCTGAAACAAAACTCTGTACTTAGAAAAAAGCACCTCAACAACTTTTGACCGGTGCATGGGTGTGTTTGAACCCTGGGGGGTCACAGTCCCGGAGGGCTTAATAGTCCAGAAATTAGGGGGTGGGGGGAGGCCCAGTTCCTTCCAGTGTACCGATTTCCCCCAAACCTCGCCCATTTCTAGATAGACATCCTGGGGGCATGTCTGGCAATTTTGGTGTGATTCTGATTTATGGAACATGGTCAACCAACCGGAGAACGGCAAGGACTTTACCCCGTCAGAGCCCGGGTAAGTCAATGGCAAAGTACCGGTGCCTGGATGTCCTAGATCTCCGGTTCTGGAGGAGTTATTTACATAAAATTTAGACAGGTAGATGAGTATCCGCTCTATCAGTGTACCAAATCTGGGCTGATTTGGTCCAGCAGAACTGGATATAGACCGGCAAAGTGACGTTTCTCTACCCGGGAGAGGACGGGTTAAGCCCTGCCCAAGTACTGGTGACTGAAAGTCATGTATCTCTGGTTCTAGATAAGCTAAATACTTTCAGAACCGAAAAATATAGACCGGCAAAGTCACCAATCTCTACCCAGGCACAGCCTGGGTAAAGTCAATGGGAAAGTACCAATACCTGGAAGTCCTGTAACTCCGATTCTGAAGGAGCTAATTACATGAAAATTGTTAGACATCTAAATCCCCTCTACTAGCGTGCCAAATCTGGGGTGATTCGGTCCAGCAGAACCAGCGATATAGACCAGCAAAGTGACCTCTCTCTACCCGGGAGAGGACGGGTTAAGTTCTGACCAAGTACCGGTGACTGGAAGTCCTGGATCTCCTGTTCTGAAGGAGGTAAATTTGGTACACTAATAGCCAAGTATCCCCTCTTCTAGTGTGCCAAATTTGGGATAAATCGATCTGGTAGAACAGGAGATATAGACCATTAAAGTTACCACCACTCACTTATTCACAGAAATGCATTGGATGAAAGATAGGCCCCAACCGCATCCTGCCTCGATTTTGCTCATTCCCTGGGATATATTGGTTTCGTTGTAATTTGAATGCTGAATATTTCTGCTTTCAGGGGAAACCGGAACCAAGTTTCTATGTGCCCGGAATTAAAGGTTATGACCCGTTAAGTAAGCAAAAAAAGCTTTGCCATTGTAAGTCAATGGGACCGAATGGACCGGATTTGAGCCCGAAAAATATCCGGTTCAAAAAAAGTTTTTAGAAAATGGAGAGATACGTTTTGAAGAGGGGGAGCTCAGCTTTCAAACCCCATATTTGTAGACCTTCAGGAACCAGAGCTACACAATTTGAAAACCCAAGTTAATTTTGAACTGCGGTTCTGCAACTTTGAGCTTGAATATCTACGGTTCTGGATGGGCTAGGTTTCAACGGTTCCTGAATCCCCAGGGTCCCCTCTTTCCAACGAGCCCCTTCTCATAATTTTAGGGTGCACGGGGGCGGAACGCGGTCAAGCCGCCACTCACTAGTCCAGTTTCCAAAGTGAGGATTTGGTCATTTTTTTAACTTTTGGCCAGGGGGTCAAATTTGAATGGTTGGATCTCTGGTTCCCGAGTATGTAGAGACATGCGTTCAGTGTCCCCTGATAGCTTAGAGTCCCCTTTAATTTTAGAGTCTACAACTGAATATATAACCCTAAAGTTGGAAGAGATATCAGAGTTGAACCGCAAATTAACGGGTCTCATTATAGTCTATCGTATTTCGGTCAAGTTTGAACAGTTGTATCTCCGGTTCCTGTGGTCTTTAAAAAATCCAAGATTAGTTTTGTAGCGCTGGATCTCTTTTCTCAGCATACCAATCTGCTTGTATATAGGGTGTCATTCCGAGTTGATCGCACGCTGCATCTTTTTGCAGCCCGTGTGATCAACTACACGCCGCCTATGGTTTTCTTGCATAGCAAGGATGCGATCACTTGTGCAGCCCTGCTATGCAAATAAAGTTTTGTGCAGAAAAAGACCAGGGTATGAGTTACTTACCCTGTGCGATGAATCCAGCATTGATGGTCCTGGAATTGACGTCAGACATCCGCCCTCCAAACGCCTGCGTTCGCCGCCCCACTCCCAGAAAACGGTCAGTTGACGCCCCGGAACGCCTTCCTCCTGTCAAACTTCTTGCGGTCGTCACTGCGACCGCTTTCTTCAATAGTGGCACCATTGCCTGGCGACGCCGGACAATGACGCGCCTGCCCAATACAATCGCAGCGCATGCGCAGTTCCGACCCGATCGCACAGCTGCGACGAAGCACAGCGTGTGATCGGGTCGGAATGACCCCCATAGACTCCAAAGAACCTCCTATAGTGATTATATGTTTTGTAGTCCTGGATCTCTTCTCTCAGCATACCAATCTGCTTGTATATAGACCCCAAGGAACCGAAGCTACACCGGTTGGAAGCCGGTGACCATAACAGTGAACTGCTCCATTACAGTCTATAGTAATTCTACGTTTTGTAGCCCTAGATCTCTTCTCTCAGCTAACCGTGAACCGCTCCATTAAAGTCAACTTTGCCCTGTTGCATCTCCGGTTCCAGGGGGTCCATAAAAAAAATAGGATTTTAATACCTACCGGTAAAACATTTTCTCTTAGTACGTAGAGGATGCTGGGAACTCCAAAAGGACCATGGGGTATAGACGGGATCCGCAGGAGACATGGGCACACTATAAGACTTTAGAATGGTGTGCACTGGCTCCTCCCCCTATGCCCCTCCTCCAGACCTCAGTTATAGGAACTGTGCCCAGAGGAGACGAACATTTCGAGGAAAAGGATTTTGTTAAACTAAGGGTGAGATACATACCAGCTCACACAACACCACACTGTTGTAAACGTCGATTTACATATAGGACTAAAAGCAACACTTTAAAAACACATTAAATACACTTTAAAATGGAGCCGCTGTGGCCACTTGTGATCAAACCTTAGCCTGCGTACTTTTTACACCGTTAGCGTACAAAGCCCCGTACCGTGTACGTACTTTGCGTACAAACACTGCGCTGGCCGTACAAAGTACACGCAGTGAGTACACACCCAAAGACACGCCATGAGTGCTCTGCAGCTACAAGTGTGACTGAAATACACTTATAACCTTAGCAGGGAAAAGAGACACGACACCAGATTGTATTTAAGATGCTGGGTTCCGACACACCAACATATAATTGCTGAAAGGGGGTTACAATAACAACAATACAATACAATACAACAGAATAATGGCTACAGTCAATGGTACATACGTTTTGGTTTCGCCTGCGCTTCCCGGCTCGGTCCTCAGTCATCAAGGTAGATGACCTTCAGAGTCTGTGTGTGACCAGGCATGCAGCTGGCTTTTTATACAATAGTCCAAAACCTAACACAATGGAAACTGTAATATTTGTCCATTGGACACAGTGATGGTCATTTACAGTACAGGAGAGGTCATAGGTCGGTTTGAATAGGTGGGCGATGTCTGTTCCAGGTGCACTTGCAGATGGTCTCCTCTGGGTTCCCGCCGCATACCAAGTGTACAGTAAATACAGTTAATATTTATATTCTGCTCCTGCGCATAACTATTCGCAGGAGCGTGCGATCTTCTGCAAACCAACACCGGAATATTGCTCTTAAAATACCCTACAGCTAGATACCAAACACCACCTTATAACCTAGTGCTGTCCCCTCCTATCCTGTAAAGGTGAATCCCTTTGTTCTGATACCATTTAAACTAGTGTAATTTGCTGGTGTGGTGCAGGGAGACTATGTGTACATTGTGCACTATTTGGATTAAATATGTAATGTGTTTTTATGTCTTTTCCATGCGATTACAAACACTACCGTAATTACTCATACCACGCGCTAATACACAGGACCACGGGTGCGACCATACGTAAATTGCGAATATGTGCACGCATGGCAGAACAAGTACGCGCACGGAGGCCATCTGTGTGTAGTTTGTACGTGATGTGTGTACTGCAATATTTTTCGACTTCGACACCGTACAACATGGCATTTAATTAAACCCAGTTAACAGTGTGAAAAAAAAACAGATCAGCAACAGCCTGACCCCTACCAAACACAACCTTTGTGTAACTTAAGCAATAACTATATACAAGTACTGCAGATAGAGTCCGCACTGGGACGGGCGCCCAGCATCCTCCACAGACTAAGAGAAAAGGATTTACCGGTAGATTATTAAAATCCTATTTTCTCCTTCATCCTAGAGGATGCTGGGGACTCCAAGAGGAAAATACCAAAGCTCCAAACCGGGCGGGAGAGTGCGGATGACTCTGCAGCACCGATTGAGCAAACATGAGGTCCTCATCAGCCAGCGTAACAAACTTGCAAAAGTGTTTGACCCCGACCAAGTAGCTGCTCGGCAAAGCTGTAATGCTGAGACGCCTCAGACAGCCGCCCAAGATGAGCCCACCTTCCTAGTGGAACGGCAATCCAGCCGTAAAATGAGCCTGCTGAATCGTATTACAGATCCACAGCGCAATAGTCTGCTTAGAAGTAGGAGCGCCAACCTTGTTGGACGCATATAGGACAAACAGCGCCTCACCCAAGCCGTTCTGGCTACATACATTTTCAAAGCTCTGACAACATCAAGAGACTTTGAATCAGCCAAGGCTTCAGTAGCCACAGGCACCACAATAGGTTGGTTCATATGAAACGAAGAAACCACCTTCGGTAGAAAATGTTGACGAGTTCTCAACTCCGCTCTATCCTCATGGAAGATCAGATAGGGGCTTTTGTAAGACAAAGCCGCCAATTCGGACACCCGCCTTGCAAGGCCAATAGCATGACCACTTCCCAAGTGAGAAATTTCAACTCAACCATTTGTAAAGGTTCAAACCAATGTGACGTAAGGAACTGTAACACCACGATAAGGTCCCATGGAGCCACTGGGGGCACAAATGGAGGTTATATGTGTACTAGTGATGTGCACCGGAAATTTTTCGGGTTTTGTGTTTTTGTTTTGGATTCGGTTCCGTGGCCGTGTTTTGGATTCGGACGCATTTTGGCAAAACCTCCCTGAAAATTTTATGTCAGATTCGGGTGTGTTTTAGATTCAGGTGTTTTTTTTACAAAAAAACCCTCAAAAACAAGTTAAATCATAGAATTTGGGGGTCATTTTGATCCCAAAGTATTATTAACCTCAATAACCATAATTTACACTCATTTCCAGTCTATTCTGAATACCTCACACCTCACAATATTATTTTTAGTCCTAATGTTTGCACCGAGGTCGCTGGATGACTAAGCTAAGCGACCCAAGTGGCCGACACAAACACCTGGCCCATCTAGGAGTGGCACTGCAGTGTCAGACAGGATGGCAGATTAAAAAAATTGTCCCCAAACAGCACATGATGCAAAGAATAAAAGAGGTGCACCAAGGTCGCTAGATAGCTAAGCTAAGCGACCCAAGTGGCCGACACAAACACCTGGCTCATCTAGGATTGGCACTGCAGTGTCAGACAGGATGGCAGATTTAAAAAATAGGCCCCAAACAGCACATGATGCAAAGAAAAAAAGAGGCGCACCAAGGTGGCTGTTTGACTAAGCTAAGCGACACAAGTGGCCGACACAAACACCTGGCCCATCTAGGAGTGGCACTGCAGTGTCAGACAGGATGGCACTTCAAAAAAATAGTCCCCAAACAGCATATGATGCAAAGAAAAAAGAGGCGCAATGAGGTAGCTGGGTGACTAAGCTAAGCGACCCAAGTGGCCGACACAAACACCTGGCCCATCTAGGAGTGGCACTGCAGTGTCAGACAGGATGGCAGATTTAAAAAATAGGCCCCAAACAGCACATGATGCAAAGAAAAAAAAGAGGTGCACCAAGGTTGCTGGATGGCTAAGCTAAGCGACCCAAGTGGCCGACACAAACACCTGGCCCATCTAGGAGTGGCACCGCAGTGTCAGACAGGATGGCACTTCAAAAAATAGGCCCCAAACAGCATATGATGCAAAGAAAAAAAGAGGTGCACCAAGGTCGCTGGATGGCTAAGCTAAGCGACCCAAGTGGCCGACACAAACACCTGGCCCGTCTAGGAGTGGCACTGCAGTTTTCTAGCGAGAGGATGAGTGCTTCCATCCTCATGTGAATCTGAACCACTAGCCATGAACATAGGCCAGGGTCTCAGTCGTTCCTTGCCACTCCGTGTCGTAAATGGCATATTGGCAAGTTTACGCTTCTCATCAGACACTTTTAATTTTGATTTTTGGGTCATTTTACTGAACTTTTGTAGTATACTTGACGACACAGAGGTAGAGTAGTGGACTACTGTACTGTACTGCTATATATATACTGGTGGTCAGCAAAATTCTGCACTGTCCACCTACTATATACTGCACACTACTAAAATGCAGCACAGGTATGGATGCATAGTATACTTGACGACACAGAGGTAGAGCAGTGGCCTACTGTACCGTACTGCTATATATTATATAGTGGTGGTCAGCAAAATTATGCACTGTCCTCCTAATTATATATATATATATATATATATATATATATAGTTACTGTGCAAAACTTAAATGCACCACAGGTATGGATGGGATAGTATACTTGACGACACAGAGGTAGGTAGAGCAGTGGCCTACTGTACCGTACTGCTATATATTATATACTGGTGGTCAGCAAAATTCTGCACTGTCCTCCTACTATATACTGCAACGCAGCACAGCTATGGAGCGTTTTTCAGGCAGAGAACGTATAGTGGTGGTCACTGGTCTGCAAAACTCTGCACTGTCCTCCTACTATATAATACTGTTGGTCCCCAGTCCCCACAATAAAGCAATTAGCACACTGAGCACAGATATTTGCAGCACACTGAGCACAGATATGGGGCGTTTTTTAGGCAGAGAACGTAGATATTTGCAGCACACTGAGCACAGATATTTGCAGCACACTGAACATAGAAACTGAGAGGACGCCTGCCACGTCCTCTCACGATCATCTACAATGAGCGAGTGAAAAATGGCGGTGACGCGCGGCTCCTTATATAGAATACGAATCTCGCGAGAATCTGACCGCGGGATGATGACGTTCGGGCGCGCTCGGGTTAACTGAGAAAGGCGGGAGAATCCGAGTCTGCTCGGACCCGTGCAAAAAAGGGTGAAGTTCAGGGGGGGTTCGGATTCCGAGGAACCGAACCCGCTCATCACTAATGTGTATTACGCCTTTCACGAACGTCTGAACTTCAGGAAGCGAGGCCAATTCCCTTTGAAAGAAAATTGATAAAGCCGAAACCTGCACTTTAATGGAGCCTAACTTCAGTCCCGCACCACACCTGCTTGCAAAAAGTGGAGAAACCGCCTCAGGTGAAACTCTTCTGTAGGAGCCTTCTTGGATTCACACCAAGACACATATTTTCTCCAGATACGGTGATAATGCTTCGCCGTCACCTCCTTTCTAGCCTTAAGTAGGGTGGGGATGATTTCCCCGGGAATACCCTTCCTAGCTAGGATTTGGCGTTCAACCGCCATGCTGTCAACGCAACCGCGGTAAGTCCTGGAACACGCACGGCCCTTGCTGTAGCAGATCCTCTCTTAGAGGAAGAGGCCAAGGATCTCCTGTGAGTAATTCCTGAAGATCCGGATGCCAGGCCCTACGAGGCCAATCTGGAACAACGAGTATCACCTGAACCCCTGTTCTTCTCATGATCCTTATCACCTTTGGGATGAGTGGAAGTGGAGGGAACACATAGACCGACTGAAACACCCACGGTGTCACCAGAGCATCCACTGCTACTGCTTGACCTGGAACAATATGTCTGAAGCTTCTTGTTGAGGCGAGATGCCATCATGTCTATTTGAGGAATTCCCCAATGACTTGTCACTTCTGCAAAGACCTCTTGATGAAGACCCCACTCTCCTGGGTGGAGATCATGTCTGCTGAGGAAGTCTGCTTCCCAGTTGTCCACGCCTGGAATGAAGACCGCTGACAGGGAGCTTGTATGTTTTTCTGCCCAGCGAAGGATCTTGGTGGCCTCCGCCATCGCCGCTCTGCTCTTTGTTCCGCCCTGGCGGTTTATGTGCACCACGGCTGTTATGTTGTCCGACTGAATCAGGACGGGCAGGTCGCGAAGAAGATGTTCCGCTTGTAGCAGGCCGTTGTAGATGGCCCTTAATTCCAGAATGTTTATGTGCAGACAAGCTTTCTGGCTTGACCATCTTCCCTGGAAATTATTTCCCTGTGTGACTGCTCCCCAACCTCGGAGACTTGCGTCCGTGGTCACCAGAATCCAGTCTTGGATGCCGAACCTGCGACCCTCTAGAAGGTGAGAACTTTGGAGCCACCACAGGAGAGAAACCCTGGTCCTGGGGGACAGAGTTATTTTCCAGTGCATCTGCAGATGGGACCCCGACCACTTGTCCAGTAGGTCCCACTGAAACGTTCTTGCACGGAACCTGCCAAATGGAATGGCCTCGTAGACCGCCACCATTTTCCCCAGCACTCGAGTGCATTGATGAATCGACACTCTTGGCGGTTTCAGAAGCTCCCTGACCATGTTCTGGATTTCCTGAGCTTTTTCCAACGGAAGAAAAATCCTCTGCAGTTCTGTGTCCAGAATCATGCCCAAAAACGACAACCGAGTTGTCGGAATCAACAGCGACTTTGGCAAATTCAGGAGCCAGCCATGCTGTTGCAGCACCCGCAGTGAGAGCGCAACGTTTTTTAGTAACGGCACCTGTGATCTCGCCTTTATCAGGAGATCATCCAAGTATGGGATAATTGTGACCCCTTGCTTGCGCAGGAGCACCATCATTTCCGCCATTACCTTTGTGAAAATCCTCCGGGCCATGGAAGGAGCAACGGCAACGTCTGAAATTGGTAGTGACAATCCTGAACAGCGAACCTCAGGTATGCCTGATGAGATCATCAAAGTACGGGATAATTGTGACACCCTGCTTGCGCAGGAGAACCATAATTTCCGCCATTACCTTGGTGAAAATTCTCGGAGCCGTGGACAGACCAAACAACAACGTCTGAAATTGGTAATGACAATCCAGAACAGCAAACCTCAGGTAAGCCTGATGTGGAGGATATATGGGGACGTGTAAGTAGGCATCCTTTATGTCGACCGACACCATAAAATCCCCCTCCTCCAGACTGAAGATCACTGCTCGGAGAGATTCCATCTTGAATTTGAATTTTTTTAGATAGAAATTGTGGGATTTTAGGTTCAGAATCGGTCTGACTGAGCCATCCGGCTTCGGGACCACGAACAGTCTCAAATAAAAGCCTTCCCCCTGTTGTGACGGGGGTACTGTGACAATGACTTGATTTTGACACAGCTTTAGTATCGCAGCTCATACTACCTCCCTTTCTGGAAGAGAAGCTGGCAAGGACGATTTGAAAAATCGGTGAGGGGGCACGTTTTGAAACCCTTGGGTTACTATTTCTAATATCCAAGGATCCAGGGATGAGTGAGCCCAGACCTGACTGAAGAGTTTGAGACATGTCCCCCACCGGTGCGGACTCCCGCAGAGGAGCCCCAGCATCATGCGGTGGATTTGGTAGAAGTCGGAGAGGACTTCTGTTCTTGGGAACTTGCCACAGCCTGTGACCTTTTTCCCCTTCCTTTTGTAACAAGGAAAGAGGACCCTCGTCCTTTTTTGTATTTATTGGGCCGAAAGGACTGCATCTGATAGTGGGGCGTTTTATTTTGTTGTTCAGGAACATAAGGTAAAAATTATGACTTACCCGCGGTAGCCGTAGATACCAGGTCAGTGAGGCCGTCACCAAACAAGACACTACCATTAAATGGCAGAGACTCCATAGTCTTCTTAGAGTCAGCATCAGCATTCCATTGATGAATCCACAATGCCCTCCTAGCCAAGACTGCCATGGCATTGGCCCTTGATCCCAAAAGGCCAAGATCCCTCGCAGCTTCTTTTAAATATGCTGCAGCGTCCCTGATATGACCCAGAGTCAAAAGCACGCTATCCCTGTCCAGGGTATCTATTTCAGATGACAAGTTATCTGCCCACTTTTCAATAGCGCTACTCACCCATGCCGAAGCAACGGCAGGCCTGAGTAGCGAACCTGTAGTGACATAAATGGATTTTAGTGTATTTTCCTGCTTACGATCCGCAGGATCCTTTAGGGTTGCCGTGTCAGGAGACAGAAGCGCTACCTTTTTGGACAGACGCGAGAGAGCTTTGTCCACCGTAGGGGTTGACTCCCACTTTTCCCTGTCCCCAGAGGGGAACGGATATGCCACCGGAATTCTTTTTGGAACCTGCACCTTGTCAGGATTTTTCCAAGCCTTTTCAAAAAGAGCGCTCAGTTCATGAGAGGGAGGAAATGTTACCTCAGGTTTCTTTCCTTTAAACATACAGACCCTTGTATCAGGAACAGCACGGTCCCCCGTGAAATGTAATACATCTTTTATCGCCACAATCATGTACCGAATGCTCTTAGCAAGTTTAGGATTT
Organism: Pseudophryne corroboree; assembly: GCF_028390025.1. Lineage (NCBI taxonomy): Eukaryota > Metazoa > Chordata > Amphibia > Anura > Myobatrachidae > Pseudophryne > Pseudophryne corroboree. Next base: position 27,938,014 of record NC_086449.1, on the reverse strand, counting down.
AATCTGGCATCACTATAGTTGACACTGGAATCAGAGTCCGTGTCGGTATCTGCTATCTGGGTAAATGCACGTTTCTGTGACCCTGAAGGGGTCTGAGTTTGCAACAATGCATCCTCCATGGATCTTCTCCATGTCTGGTTCCTAGACTCAGATTTATCTAATCTTTTAGTCAATCGAGCCACATTTGCATTCAAAACACTCAACATATTTACCCAATCAGCTGTCGGCGGTGCCGACACACTCACTCCCACATTCTTTTCTGTCCCCACTCCAGCCTCCTCCTTGGAAGCGCCATCAGCCTCAGACATGTCGACACACGCGTACCGACACCCACAACCACACTGGGGCTATAGGGGACAGGCCCACAGCAAAGCACGTTAGAGAAACACAGAGGGAGTTCTGCCAGCTCACAACCCAGTGCCTATCCCGGTACTGAAGCGTGTAAAATACAGGCCAGACCTGTTAGCGCTTTTATAGTTAATAAAATAGCACCAAATCTCTTGCCCCCCCCCCCCCCCCCCCGTTTTGCACTCTGTTACTTGTACAGTAGTGTGGGAGGCCAGGCTCAGCGTCTCTGCAGCTGTGAAGAGAAAATGGCGCTGGTCAGAGCAGTGAGGGCTAAGCAACGCCCCTTAATGGCGCACTTCAGTCCCGCTTAATTTTATATATTTATACTGGCGGGGGTCTGTATTTAGTGCCCAGGCACTGTATACTCTTGTGCCAGAGTAAAATGAGGTTTTATGCTGCCCAGGGCGCCCCCCCTGCGCCCTGCAGGGCCGTTTTGTATGTGGGAGCATGGCGTGCAGCGCGTTACCTCAAAAGCCGTCTTCTGCCGTTGTAAGAGGGCGGCGGTGCGTGTGGTGGTGCCTGCTGCCGTGCAGGTGTAGTTTCGGTACTCACCAGGCGCCGCTCTCTCTCACCTTCAGGTACCGGAACCTTCAACGGACCTGGCAATCTTCAGTAGGATCCGGACACAGCGATTCCCTCTCGGAGCTGACAGACGAACGAGCTGAGGAGAAAATAGTCTACCTTAAGGGGGGTATCAACCCTTCTTCCACAGGAAAAGGGGATACCCCAGGGGTGACGGCGACCTTCACCTGTTGGGTGAAAGGTCATCACTGGCACAAAGCCTCAGCCACCCAGAAGTCACACACTCGCACTCTCACGCGTAGTGCGATGAAGGGGTTCTCACGTCCGTGAGCAAACCCCTATTCCAGCGCTTGGGGACAGACAAAGGGACAAACGTACACAGATGCTACTCACCGTCAGTTCCGCACTGCGAACGTCTTCTTTTCTTACAGGTCCCTGTAAGGAGGCAAACAAACAAGCAAACAGCCGTGCAGAGCCTAACTCCAACCTAGTGTCACACCCCTATACTAACTACAACGGCAGAGCCCTCAAACTAGCTCTGTGGGTGTGGTGCAACAAAACTAAACACACTTAACAAGCTCACACTTTGCCCCGCACGGTAACAACATATCCAATCACAATCCACAGCGCAAGCAACTACCACGATGCTGTCCCTTTAAGTACCTGAATCAGAACACCAGGTAGTGGGGGCCGCACAGCTCACCCACCTCCCGTACTTTCTTTCCAGGGGCTCAGGCCGAGTGGGCCTGCCTGCCTAAACACCTTGGGGTGGATTGGGCCTAGTGCCCAGTGCCACCTCTATTCACTTCGGGGGAACCGCTTATTTATTGGGCCTAACGCATACTTACCGACTTTTTGGCTGCTCTCTCCGGTTGAGAGCAGGCGTGGCGGAGGCGGGCCGGGGCGTGACTACGGGGATCGTGTTGTGTAAGCCCCGCCCCCCGCTGTGTAATGCCGCTATTATGGCATTATACAGCAGGGGGCGTGGCTATGATGACGCGATTCAACAAGAATCGCGCCATCGCCTGCCCGGACCGCCCACTTTACTCGCTAAGTGGGCGGCCGGGCTGGGGGGGACCTCTGTAATCGGGAGACTTGCCTGCTCTTCCGGGGGGCCGGGAGGGTCACACGATTTTCGGGAGCCTCCCGGCCATTCCGGGAGAGTAGGCAAGTCTGGCCTAATGCACCCTATTTGCGCACGGACCCGAGGCCCGACATTACCCACAGGCCTAGCGCACGCCTAACTCGTCACTCGTTGGGTGACCTGGGCCTAATGCCCATCCCTGATGGTCTAGGGAAGAAAAGGGATGGGGGGGGGGGGGTGAAAGTTGCCACACTGAGGCCTCACCTGCACCGGGGGTCTCCGGCGCCCTCTTCTGCCGCTGACCCGTCCTGGCCAGCGGCGCCGCCTCCGCTCTTCCGCGTCCAGCCGCCGCTGGCCATCTTCTTTCAAGAGACCGACGTCTTCTGACCTCTTCAACGGCCACCGGAGCTCTTCACCACTCTTCGGCGCTGCCTCCCGTCCTCTTCTCCACACGGCGTCTTTTTTCTTCTCCCGCCCGTCTTCTGCCACGCTCCTCCGCGCGCCCGGCCTCTTCGGCTCCCGCCCGGCGTCTTACGTCTGACGTCAGACGCTGGGGGCGGGCCTGTGACACGTCTCTGATTGGCTGCCGCGATTGGCTCCAGGAGGGTGCCAACATTTGAATGCCTCTGCAGCTGGAATGTGTCCTGTAAAACAGGACACATCTCCACGCCGTCACTGAAGTCTTCTGGTCTTCTTCTACTCACCCGGCTTCTGACTTCTGGCTCTGCAAGGGGGGTGACGGCGCGGCTCCGGGAACGGGCATCTAGGCGTACCTAGCAATCAGACCTGCTGGTGCTAATGGTGTCCAGTAGCCTAAGAAGCAGAGCCTTGAAACTCACAGAAGTAGGTCTGCTTCTCTCCCCTCAGTCCCACGATACAGGGAGCCTGTTGCCAGCAGGTCTCCCTGAAAATAATAAACCTAACATAAGTCTTTTTCTGAGAAACTCTGGAGAGCCTCTCAGTGTGCATCCATTCTCACTGGGCACAGAATCTAACTGGAGTCTGGAGAAGGGGCATAGAGGGAGGAGCAAGTTCACACCCCTTTTAAAGTCTTAAAGTGCCCATGTCTCCTGCGGATCCCGTCTACACCCCATGGTTCTTGAAGCATCCCCAGCATCCTCTAGGACGTATGAGAAATAAATCTAAAAAAAACTCCTAGGAGCTCCCCTAGCTGTGACCAGCTCCTCTGGGCACATTTTCTAAACTGGGCCTGGTGGGAGGGGTCAGCCCACACTATTAAACTCTCAGAATGCCAGTGGCTTCTAGCGGACCCCATCGTACTAAAGGGAACCCCAGCATCCTCTAGGACGTAAGAGAATTATTATTTTTTTAAAAGACGAACCCGCACACCCCAGATAAATGAAAAGTACCTGGGTCTCAGAGTACCGGCGTCCGGCCATCACACGGTCCCGCCACTGCGGTGTCCCCCCAGCGGCCGCTTGAAGATAGTTTAAAAAATAAATAAAGGAACAAAAAAATAAGAATTTACTCACCGGTAATTCTATTTCTCGTAGTCCGTAGTGGATTCTGGGGACTCCGTAAGGACCATGGGGAATAGACGGGCTCTGCAGGAGACGGGGCACTCTAAAGAAAGATTTAGGACTATCTGGTGTGCACTGGCTCCTCCCCCTATGACCCTCCTCCAGACCTCAGTTAAGATACTGTGCCCGGAAGAGCTGACACAATAAGGAAGGATTTTGAATCCCGGGTAAGACTCATACCAGCCACACCAATCACACCGTACAACTCGTGATAGGAACCCCGGTTAACAGTATGATAACAACGGAGCCTCTGAACAGATGGCTCGCAATAACAACCCGATTTGTTTAACAATAACTATTTACAAGTATTGCAGACAATCCGCACTTGGGATGGGCGCCCAGCATCCACTACGGACTACGAGAAATAGAATTACCGGTGAGTAATTTCTTATTTTCTCTGACGTCCTAGTGGATGCTGGGGACTCCGTAAGGACCATGGGGATTATACCAAAGCTCCCAAACGGGCGGGAGAGTGCGGATGACTCTGCAGCACCGAATGAGCAAACTCAAAGTCCTCCTCAGCCAGGGTATCAAATTTGTAAAATTTAGCAAAAGTGTTAGACCCTGACCAAGTAGCCGCTCGGCAAAGTTGCAGTGCCGAGACCCCTCGGGCAGCCGAAGATGAGCCCACCTTCCTTGTGGAGTGGGCTTTTACAGATTTTGGCTGCGGTAATCCCACCGCAGAATGCGCCAGCTGAATAGTGCTACAAATCCAACGAGCAATAGTGTGCTTAGAAGCAGGAGCACCCAGCTTATTGGGTGCATACAAGATAAACAGCGAGTCAGTTTTCCTGACTCCAGCCGTCCTGGAAACATAAATTTTCAGGGCCCTGACTACGTCCAGCAAGTTGGAATCCTTCAAACCCTAGTAGCCGCAGGCACCAAAATAGGTTGGTTCAAGTGAAAAGCAGATACCACCTTCGGGAGAAACTGAGGACGAGTCCTCAACTCTGCCCTATCCATATGGAAAATCAGATAAGGGCTTTTACACGACAAAGCCGCCAATTCTGATACACGCCTGGCCGAAGCCAGGGCCAACAACATGACCACCTTCCACGTGAGATATTTTAAATCCACGGTTTTAAGTGGCTCGAACCAGTGTGACTTCAGGAATCCCAAAACCACATTGAGATCCCAAGGTGCCACTGGAGGCATGTAAGGAGGCTGAATATGCAGAATTCCCTTGACAAATGTCTGAACTTCAGGCAGTGAAGCCAGTTCTTTCTGGAAGAAAATCGACAGAGCCGAAATCTGGACCTTAATGGACCCCAATTTGAGGCCAATCGTCACCCCTGCTTGCAAGAAATGCAGAAATCGACCCAGTTGAAATTCCTCCGTTGGGGCCTTCCTGGCCTCACACCAAGCCACATATTTTCGCCAAATGCGGTGATAGTGGTTAGCAGTGACATCCTTCCTGGCCTTGATCAGGGTAGGGATGACTTCCTCCAGAATACCTTTTTCCTTCAGGATCCGGCGTTCAACCGCCATGCCGTCAAACGCAGCCACGGTAAGTCTTGGAACAGGCAGGGCCCCTGCTGCAGCAGGTCCCGCCATACCGGTAGAGGCCATGGGTCCTCTGAGAGCATCTCTTGAAGCTCCGGGTACCAAGTTCTTCTTGGCCAGTCCGGAACCACGAGTATAGTTCTCACTCCTCCGCTTCGTATTATTCTCAGCACCTTGGGAATAAGAGGCAGAGGGGGAAACACGTAAACCGACTGGTACACCCACGGTGTCACTAGAGCGTCCACAGCTATCGCCTGAGGGTCCCTTGACCTGGCGCAATACCTTTTTAGCTTTTTGTTGAGGCGGGATGCCATCATATCCACCTGTGGTCTTTCCCACCGGTTTACAATCAATTGGAAAACTTCTGGATGAAGTCCCCACTCTCCCGGGTGAAGGTCGTGTCTGCTGAGGAAGTCTGCTTCCCAGTTGTCCACACCCGGAATGAACACTGCTGACAGTGCTAGCACGTGATTTTCCGCCCATCGGAGAATCCTTGTGGCTTCTGCCATTGCCCTCCTGCTTCTTGTGCCGCCCTGTCTGTTTACATGGGCGACCGCCGTGATGTTGTCTGATTGGATCAGTACCGGTTTGTTTTGAAGCAGGGGTCTTGCCTGGCTTAGGGCATTGTAAATGGCTCTTAGCTCCAGGATATTTATGTGTAGTGAAATCTCCTGATTTGACCACAGCCCTTGGAAATGTCTTCCCTGTGTGACTGCTCCCCAGCCCCGAAGGCTGGCATCCGTGGTCACCAGGACCCAGTCCTGTATTCCGAATCTGCGGCCCTCTAGGAGATGAGCCCTCTGCAGCCACCACAGTAGAGACACCCTGGTCCTTGCCGACAGGGTTATCCGCTGCTGCATCTGGAGATGCGACCCGGACCATTTGTCCAACAGGTCCAACTGGAAAATCCTTGCATGGAACCTTCCGAATGGGATTGCTTCGTACAAAGCTACCATTTTTCCCAGGACTCGCGTGCATTGATGTACCGACACCTGTCCTGGTTTTAGGAGGTTTCTGACTAGAGATGACAACTCCTCGGCTTTTTCCACTGGAAGAAGCACTTTTTCTGGTCTGTGTCCAGAATCATTCCCAGGAACAGAAGACGTGTCGTCAGGACCAGCTGTGACTTTGGGATATTGAGAATCCAGCCGTGCTGCTGCAGCACTTCCCGAGAAAGTACTACCCCCACTAACATCTGTTCCTTGGACCTCGCCTTTATCAGGAGATCGTCCAAGTACGGGATAATTAAAACCCCCTTCTTCTGAAGAAGTATCATCATTTCGGCCATTACCTTGGTAAAGACCCTCGGTGACGTGGATAACCCAAACGGCAGCGTCTGGAACTGGTAGTGACAGTCCTGTACCACAAACCTGAGGTACTCCTGGTGAGGAGGGTAAATGGGGACATGCAGGTAAGCATCCTTGATGTCCAGGGAGACCATGTAATCCCCCTCGTCCAGGCTCGCAATAACCGCCCTGAGCGATTCCATCTTGAACTTGAATCTTTTGATATATGTGTTCAAGGATTTTAAATTTAAGATGGGTCTCACCGAACCGTCCGGTTTCGGTACCACAAACATTGTGGAATAGTAACCCTTTCCTTGTTGAAGGAGGGGTACCTTGATAATCACTTGCTGTGCATACGGCTTTTGGATAGCCACCAACACTGCCTCCCTGGCAGAGGGAGTTGCTGGTAAGGCAGATTTTAGGAAACGGCAGGGGGGAGACGTCTCGAATTCCAGCCTGTACCCCTGAGATACTACTTGAAGGATCCAGGGATCCACCTGTGAGAGAGCCCACTGGGCGCTGAAATTTCTGAGACGGGCCCCCACCGTACCCGGGTCCGCCTGTGAAGCCCCAGCGTCATGCTGTGGACTTACCGGACGCGGGGGAGGACTTCTGCTCTTGGGAACTAGCTGTATGCTGCAGCTTTTTCCCTCTACCTCTGCCTCTCGGCAGAAAGGATGCGCCTCTAGCCCTCTTGTTTTTATGGGGCCGAAAGGACTGTACTTGATAATACGGTGCTTTCTTTTGCTGTGGGGTAGCCTGTGGCAAAAATGTCGATTTCCCAGCCGTAGCTGTGGAAACGAGGTCTGAAAGACCATCCCCAAACAGTTCCACCCCCTTATAAGGCAAAACTTCCATGTGCCTTTTTGAATCGGCATCGCCTGACCACTACCGAGTCCATAACCCCCTCCTGGCGGCAATGGACATTGCGCTTATTTTTGATGCCAGCCGGCAAATATCCCTCTGTGCATCACGCATGTATAAGACAGCGTCTTTTATATGCACTATTGTCAGCAAAATATTGTCCCTATCCAGAGTATCAATATTATCCGACAGGGAATCGGACCACGCAGCTGCAGCACTGCACATCCATGCCGATGCAATAGCTGGTCGCAATATAATGCCCGTGTGCGTGTTTATAGCTTTAAGGGTAGCCTCCTGCTTTCTATCAGCAGGTTCCTTTAGGGCGGCCGTATCCTGAGACGGTAGTGCCACCTTTTTTGATAAACGTGTAAGCGCTTTATCTGTCCTAGGGGGTGTTTCCCAACGTGACCTATCCTCTGGCGGGAAAGGGTACGCTGCCAATAACCGTTTAGAAATTATCAATTTCTTATCGGGGGAAGTCCACGCTTCCTCACACACCTCATTTAATTCCTCAGATGCAGGAAAAACTACTGGTAGTTTTTTCTCACCAAACATAATACCCTTTTTTGTGGTACCTGGGGTACTATCAGAAATGTGTAATACATTTTTCATTGCCTCAATCATGTAACGGGTGGACCTATTGGAGGGTACACTAGTCTCATCGTCGTCGACACTGGAGTCAGTATCCGTGTCAACATCTGTGTCTGCCATCTGAGGTAGCGGGCGTTTTAAAGCCCCTGATGACATTTGAGACGCTTGGACAGGCACAAGCTGAGTAGCCGGCTGTCCTATGTCATCAAACCTTTTGTGTAAGGAGCTGACACTGTCACGTAATTCCTTCCATAAGTCCACCCACACAGGTGTCGACCCCGCAGGGGGTGACATCACATTCACAGGCATTTGCTCTGCCTCCACATCATTATCCTCATCATACATGTCGACACAGCAGTACCGACACAGCACACACACCGGGAATGCTCTTACAGAGGACAGGACCCCACAAAGCCCTTTGGGGAGACAGAGGGAGAGTATGCCAGCACACACCAGAGCGCTATAAAACACTGGGATATCACTATACAGAGTGTTTTCCCCTATAGCTGCTTATATTTTATAAACTGCGCCTAAATTTATTGCCCCCCCCTCTCTTTTTTACCCTTTCTGTAATGCAGGACTGCAGGGGAGAGCCAGGGAGCGATCCTTCCAGCGGAGCTGTGAGGGAAAATGGCGCTTGTGTGCTGAGGGAGATGGCTCCGCCCCTTTTTCGGCGGGCTTTCTCCCGCTGTTTGTGTAACTCTGGCAGGGGTAATTTACATCTATACAGCCTCTGTGGCTATATATGGTGTCAGTTTTGCCAGCCAAGGTGTTAATATTGCTGCTCATGGCACCCCCCCCAGCACCCTGCACCCATCAGTGACCGAAGTGTGAGGTGTGCATGAGGAGCAATGGCGCACAGCTGCAGTGCTGTGCGCTACCTTGGAGAAGACAGAAGTCTTCAGCCGCCGATTTTCCGGACACTTCTTGCTTCTGGCTCTGTAAGGGGGACGGCGGCGCGGCTCCGGGACCGGACGACGAGGTCGGGTCCTGTGTGCGATCCCTCTGGAGCTAATGGTGTCCAGTAGCCTAAGAAGCCCAAGCTACCACCAGTTAGGTAGGTTCGCTTCTTCTCCCCTTAGTCCCTCGTTGCAGTGAGCCTGTTGCCAGCAGGTCTCACTGTAAAATGAAAAACCTAACAAATACTTTCTTTCTAGGAGCTCAGGAGAGCCCCTAGTGTGCATCCAGCTCAGCCGGGCACAGAAATCTAACTGAGGTCTGGTGGAGAGTCATAGGGGGAGGAGCCAGTGCACACCAGATAGTCCTAAATCTTTCTTTAGAGTGCCCAGTCTCCTGCGGAGCCCGTCTATTCCCCATGGTCCTTACGGAGTCCCCAGCATCCACTAGGACGTCAGAGAAATAAGTAAATGACTAGTACCCAGGCTGCTGGTTCCTCACCTGAAGTAGAGGGAGGGGGGGGGGGAAATACATTTAAAAAGGGAAAAAAATATTACCATAAAAACAATTATATCAATATAAAACAGGGAGAAACTTCCCGGCCTCTTGGTTGCAGGCCGCCTGGAGTGTTTTTCCCACAATCCCCGCTGCGGCGCCCCCCGCTGGCCATCTGAAACAGAGAGAGGATTTAAAAAATGTTTTTTCTCTGACGTCCTAGTGGATGCTGGGAACTCCGTAAGGACCATGGGGAATAGCGGCTCCGCAGGAGACTGGGCACAAATAGAAAGCTTTATTACTACCTGGTGTGCACTGGCTCCTCCCCCTATGACCCTCCTCCAAGCCTCAGTTAGATTTTTGTGCCCGAACGAGAAGGGTGCACACTAGGGGCTCTCCTGAGCTTCTTAGTGAAAGTTTTAGTGTAGGTTTTTTATTTTCAGTGAGACCTGCTGGCAACAGGCTCACTGCATCGAGGGACTAAGGGGAGAAGAAGCGAACTCACCTGCGTGCAGAGTGGATTGGGCTTCTTAGGCTACTGGACACCATTAGCTCCAGAGGGACCGATCACAGGCCCAGCCTTGGAGCTCGGTCCCAGAGCCGCGCCGCCGGCCCCCTTTCAGAGCCAGAAGACAGAAGAGGTCCGGAAAATCGGCGGCAGAAGACGTCCTGTCTTCCACAAGGTAGCGCACAGCACCGCAGCTGTGCGCCATTGCTCTCAGCACAATTCACACTTCGGTCACTGAGGGTGCAGGGCGCTGGGGGGGGGCGCCCTGAGAAGCAATAGAAACACCTTGGCTGGCGAAAAATGCATCACATATAGCTCCTGGGCTATATGTATGAATTTTAACCCCTGCCAGTTTTCCAAAAAAAGCGGGAGAAAGGCCGCCGAGAAGGGGGCGGAGCCTATCTCCTCAGCACACAAGCGCTATTTTCCCTCACAGCTCCGCTGGAAGGACGTCTCCCTGACTCTCCCCTGCAGTCCTGCACTACAGAAACAGGGTAAAAAAGAGAGGGGGGGCACTAATTGGCATATATTAACAATACAGCAGCTATATTAGGGAGAAACACTTATATAAGGTTGTCCCTATATATTTATATAGCGCTCTGGTGTGTGCTGGCAAACTCTCCCTCTGTCTCCCCAAAGGGCTAGTGGGGTCCTGTCCTCTATCAGAGCATTCCCGGTGTGTGTGCTGTGTGTCGGTACGTTTGTGTCGACATGTATGAGGAGGAAAATGATGTGGAGGCGGAGCAATTGCCGGTAATAGTGATGTCACCCCCTAGGGAGTCGACACCTGACTGGATGGTTTTATGGAAGGAATTACGTGACAGTGTCAGCACTTTACAAAAGACAGTTGACGACATGAGACAGCCGGCTAATCAGCTAGTGCCTGTCCAGGCGTCTCAAAAACCGTCAGGGGCTCTAAAGCGCCCGTTACCTCAGATGGTCGATACAGACCCAGACACGGATACTGACTCCAGTGTCGACGGTGAGGAGACAAACGTGACTTCCAGTAGGGCCACACGTTACATGATCACGGCAATGAAGGAGGTTTTAAACATTTCTGATTCTGCAAGTACCACAAAAAAGGGTATTATGTGGGGTGTGAAAAAACTACCCGTAGTTTTTCCTGAATCAGATGAATTAAATGAGGTGTGTGATGAAGCGTGGGTTTCCCCCGATAAAAAACTGATAATTTCTAAAAAAATTATTGGCATTATACCCTTTCCCGCCAGAGGTTAGGGCGCGTTGGGAAACACCCCCTAGGGTAGATAAAGCGCTCACACGCTTATCAAAACAAGTGGCGTTACCGTCTCCTGATACGGCCGCCCTCAAGGAACCAGGTGATAGAAAACTGGAGAATATCCTAAAAAGTATATACACACATACTGGTGTTATACTGCGACCAGCAATCGCCTCAGCCTGGATGTGCAGCGCTGGGGTGGCTTGGTCGGATTCCCTGACTGAAAATATTGATACCCTGGATAGGGACAGTATATTATTGACTATAGAGCATTTAAAAGATGCATTTCTATATATGCGAGATGCACAGAGGGATATTTGCACTCTGGCATCAAGAGTGAGTGCGCTGTCCATTTCTGCCAGAAGAGGGTTATGGACGCGACAGTGGTCAGGTGATGCGGATTCTAAACGGCATATGGAAGTATTGCCTTATAAAGGGGAGGAGTTATTTGGGGTCGGTCTATCGGACCTGGTGGCCACGACAACGGCTGGGAAATCCACCTTTTTACCCCAGGTCGCCTCTCAGCATAAAAAGACGCCGTCTTTTCAGGCTCAGTCCTTTCGTCCCAATAAGGGCAAGCGGGCAAAAGGCTCCTCATTTCTGCCCCGGGGCAGAGGAAGGGGAAAAAGACTGCATCAGGCAGCCTCTTCCCAGGAACAGAAGCCCTCTCCCGCTTCTGCCAAGTCCTCAGCATGACGCTGGGGCCTTACAAGCGGACTCAGGCACGGTGGGGTCCCGTCTCAAGAATTTTAGCACGCAGTGGGCTCACTCGCAAGTGGACCCTTGGATCCTTCAGGTAGTATCTCAGGGGTACAAATTGGAGTTCGAGACGTCTCCCCCTCGCCGTTTCCTGAAGTCTGCTTTACCAACGTCTCCCTCCGACAGGGAGGCAGTATTGGAGGCAATTCACAAGCTGTATTCCCAGCAGGTGATAATCAAGGTACCCCTCCTGCAACAAGGAAAGGGGTATTATTCCACGCTGTTTGTGGTACCGAAGCCGGACGGCTCGGTGAGACCTATTTTAAATCTGAAGTCTTTGAACACCTACATACAGAGGTTCAAATTCAAGATGGAGTCACTCAGGGCAGTGATCGCGAACCTGGAAGAGGGGGACTATATGGTGTCTCTGGACATCAAGGATGCCTACCTCCATGTCCCCATTTACCCGTCTCATCAAGGGTACCTCAGGTTTGTAGTACAAAACTGTCACTATCAGTTTCAGACGCTGCCGTTTGGGTTATCCACGGCACCCCGGGTCTTTACCAAGGTAATGGCCGAAATGATGATTCTTCTTCGAAGAAAAGGCGTCTTAATTATCCCTTACTTGGACGATCTCCTGATAAGAGCAAGATCCAGAGAACAGTTAGTAGTCGGAGTAGCACTATCTCAAGTAGTGCTACGGCAGCACGGCTGGGTTCTAAATATCCCAAAATCGCAGCTGACTCCGACGACACGTCTTCTGTTCCTAGGGATGATTCTGGACACAGTCCAGAAAAAGGTGTTCCTTCCGGAGGAGAAGGCCAGGGAGTTATCCGAACTAGTCAGAAACCTCCTGAAACCAGGGCAAGTCTCAGTGCATCAATGCACAAGAGTCCTGGGAAAAATGGTAGCTTCCTACGAAGCGATTCCATTCGGCAGATTCCACGCAAGAACGTTCCAGTGGGATCTGCTGGACAAATGGTCCGGATCGCATCTTCAGATGCATCAGCGGATAACCCTGTCCCCAAGGACAAGGGTGTCTCTTCTGTGGTGGTTGCAGAGTGCTCATCTTCTAGAGGGCCGCAGATTCGGCATTCAGGACTGGGTCCTGGTGACCACGGATGCCAGCCTGAGAGGCTGGGGAGCAGTCACACAAGGAAGAAATTTCCAGGGCTTGTGGTCAAGCCTGGAGACATCACTTCACATAAATATCCTGGAGCTAAGGGCCATCTACAATGCTCTAAGCCTAGCACGACCCCTGCTTCAAGGTCAGCCGGTGCTGATACAGTCAGACAACATCACGGCAGTTGCCCACGTAAACAGACAGGGCGGCACAAGAAGCAGGAGGGCAATGGCAGAAGTTGCAAGGATTCTTCACTGGGCGTAAAATCATGTGATAGCACTGTCAGCAGTGTTCATTCCGGGAGTGGACAACTGGGAAGCAGACTTCCTCAGCAGACACGACCTCCACCCGGGAGAGTGGGGACTTCACCCAGAAGTCTTCCACATGATTATGAACCGTTGGGAAAAACCAAAGGTGGACATGATGGCGTCCCGCCTCAACAAAAAACTAGACAGGTATTGCACCAGGTCACGGGACCCTCAGGCAATAGCTGTGGACGCTCTGGTAACTCCGTGGGTGTACCAGTCAGTGTATGTGTTCCCTCCTCTGCCTCTCATACCCAAGGTACTGAGAATCATAAGAAGGAGAGGAGTAAGGACTATACTCGTGGCTCCGGATTGGCCAAGAAGGACTTGGTACCCGGAATTTCAAGAGATGCTCACGGAGGACCCGTGGCCTCTACCTCTAAGAAGGGACCTGCTGCAGCAAGGACCCTGTCTTTTCCAAGACTTACCACGGCTGCGTTTGACGGCATGGCGGTTAAACGCCGGATCCTGAAGGAAAAAGGCATTCCGGATGAAGTCATCCCTACCCTGATCAAAGCCTGGAAGGATGTAACCGTGCAGCACTATCACCGTATTTGGCTTAAATATGTTGCGTGGTGCGAGGCCAAGAAGGCCCCTACAGAGGAATTTCAACTGGGTCGTTTCCTGCATTTCCTGCAAACAGGACTGTCTATCGGCCTAAAATTAGGGTCCATTAAGGTTCAAATTTCGTCCCTGTCGATCTTCTTCCAAAAAGAGCTGGCTTCAGTTCCTGAAGTTCAGACGTTTGTTAAAGGGGTGCTGCATATACAGCCTCCTTTTGTGCCTCCAGTGGCACCTTGGGATCTCAATGTGGTTTTGGGGTTCCTAAAATCACATTGGTTTGAACCACTCACCACTGTGGACTTAAAATATCTCACATGGAAAGTGGTAATGCTGTTGGCCCTGGCTTCAGCCAGGCGCGTGTCAGAATTGGCGACTTTATCCTATAAAAGCACTTACCTAATTTTTCATACGGATAGGGCAGAATTGAGGACTCGTCCTCAATTTCTCCCTAAGGTGGTTTCAGCGTTTCACCTGAACCAGCCTATTGTGGTACCTGCGGCTACTAGGGACTTGGAGGACTCCAAGTTGCTGGACGTAGTCAGGGCCCTGAAAATATATATTTCCAGGACGGCTGGAGTCAGAAAATCTGACTCGCTGTTTATTCTGTATGCACCCAACAAGCTGGGTGCTCCTGCTTCTAAGCAGACTATTGCTCGTTGGATTTGTAGTACCATTCAGCTTGCACATTCTGTGGCAGGCCTGCCGCAGCCAAAATCTGTAAAAGCCCATTCCACAAGGAAGGTGGGCTCATCTTGGGCGGCTGCCCGAGGGGTCTCGGCTTTACAACTTTGCCGAGCAGCTACTTGGTCAGGGGCAAACACGTTTGCTAAATTCTACAAATTTGATACCCTGGCTGAGGAGGACCTGGAGTTCTCTCATTCGGTGCTGCAGAGTCATCCGCACTCTCCCGCCCGTTTGGGAGCTTTGGTATAATCCCCATGGTCCTTACGGAGTTCCCAGCATCCACTAGGACGTCAGAGAAAATAAGAATTTACTTACCGATAATTCTATTTCTCGTAGTCCGTAGTGGATGCTGGGCGCCCATCCCAAGTGCGAATACTTGTACATAGTTATTGTTAACTAAATCGGGTTATTGTTGTAGTGAGCCATCTTTTCTAGAGGCTCCTCTGTTTATCATACTGTAAACTGGGTTCAGATCACAAGTTATACGGTGTGATTGGTGTGGCTGGTATGAGTCTTACCCGGGATTCAAAATCCTTCCTTATTGTGTACGCTCGTCCGTGCACAGTATTCTAACTGAGGCTTGGAGGAGGGTCATAGGGGGAGGAGCCAGTGCACACCAGGTAGTACTAAAGCTTTCTATTTGTGCCCAGTCTCCTGCGGAGCCGCTATTCCCCATGGTCCTTACGGAGTTCCCAGCATCCACTACGGACTACGAGAAATAGAATTATCGGTAAGTAAATTCTTATTTTTTTTTAAAAGAACAGTTTAAATTGAAAAAAAAAAATCTGTATCAATAAAAAACAGGGAGAAACTACCCAGCCTGTAGAGTGCAGGCCGCGTGGAGTGTTTCATCCCTCAGTCCCCACAGCAGCGCCCCCCGCTGGCCGCCTGGTGGCACGGCAGGCATTTTCGAAAAAGACGAGTCCTTCAATAAATGGAAAGGGAGATCAGTAAAGACAAAAATAGAATTGAAATTATAAAAAAAAAATCTGCCTATATCTACTACATACATACAGTACATACATACGTACTCACGTCCGTATAGATAGAAAATGAAAATAATGAACGGATGGATGGAAGAGAAGAACAACCCGGGCTCTCACAGGCCACGGGGGAGTCCTTCGCTGGAAAGGAAGCCCGGCGAGGTAGCTGCCGCGGGGCATGGACGGACTGTGGTCTAAGTCGCCCCCCGGGCAGACCAGGGAAAAACTCCCATTCCCGCGCTCCGCCGTACTCTGAGGCGCCGAGCGGATGGGGCGCCTCTGGCCAAGTCCTCGGCCGGGACTTAGCTCGCTGGTGAGAGAGGGAGAGGTAGGGCCTCTCCCCCCGCCCGTCGAATCAGAGCACCCGGTACAAGACCCCCGCTGGTGCAGAGCAGACGTTGGGCACCTGCGGTTGCTGATGGATGGAACAGACCATGCCACATGGGGTCGGTTGTGGGGACGCCCGTCTCTGGCTCGGAGCGTTCGGGCGGACGCCTGGGGTCCAGACGCACTCACCGGCGGAGGGTTTCCGGCCTCTCATTGGTCAGAGGGAGGGTTGGGTTCGCCTGGAGCCGGACAAGACCCCTGGGTTACGGCTAAGCGATCGTCCCTCCCTTCCGGGGGGCGCCACATCGATTGGGTTGCGAAAAAAAAGAGAAGAGTGGCCCTTCTCTCGCGTTACTCACCCTCAGTTTTCTCTTTTCCGGCTTGACTCTGTTCGCCGCCTGTGATTCTTTCGGGGGGGTTCTCTTGGGTGTAGCAAGATGGGGTGGTGTGCCCTCCAATGTTTCCACGGGGCTCACGGAGGCGCCCATCCGCACTCATCAGCAGGACTTTCGCAAATCACAGTACCCAATTCAGTCCGCCGGGGGGCAATCCCGCTGGAGGAGAGGGAGACGGGCCGGGTGGCAGGCTCTGCCGGACGCCCGGCGCGGCCCTATCTCGGCCTCGGAGGGGGAGTCGGGAAACGGGGAGGCTGGAAGTCCCGGAGACAGCGCTGCGTCTGCGGTTCCACCGACCACCGGGGGGACACCGTGCGACCGATCGGGACTTCCGGGCTCCCCGGCAGGGATCTCCCTCCCCGACCCTCTCCCCGGTTTGGAAGTCCGACAGCATCCGCTCTCCGCAGCTTAGGCAGGCGGATGGGGTGAGCTGGTCCAGGGCTCCTGGAGCCCTGCCTGGGCAGCCTCAGAACGGGAGAAGGCCGCGGCCCTGCCACTCTCCGAGCTCTGTGCCTCCTCTGCCATGGGTCCTTCCGCTGGAGCTCCAGGGAACTGGGCTTTTCGGACCCGGACAGAGCCACAGGCCTCACCCGTCCCTACAGATTCGCCTGAGGTGTGCTCCGGAGGGTAGCGACAGGAGAGGCCGAGGGCGCGCTCGACCCAGGCTTCCTCCTCTCCTCCCCAAACCCCTGGAAGGGCCACCCCGGTACGCACTCATCTGCGACACTTCCGCGCGGGAGGCGGATGCTCCCCAAGAGCTCCGTGCCCCCCGCAGCCTGCTCCCCAAGACCTCCATTCCCCCCTGCAGGCTGCTCCCCAAGAGCTCCGTCCACCCTCCCCCCCCCCGCAGCCTGCTCCCCAAGAGAGTCCGTTCCCCCTGCAGACTGCCCCCAAGTGCTCCTTGCCCCCCCCGAAGCCTGCTCCTCAAGTGCTCCGTGCCCCCCTGCAGCCTGCTCCCCAAGTGCTCCATGTCCCCCCCGCAGCCTGCTCCCCAAGTGCTCCGTGCCCCCCGCAGCCTGCTCTCCAAGTGCTCCGTGTCCCCCCAGCAGCCTGCACCCCAAGTGCTCCATGTCCCCCACCGCTGCTCCGTGCCTCCTGCTCCCCAAGTGCTCCGTGCCCCCCTGCAGCCTGCTCCCCAAGTGCTCCGTGTCCCCCCCCGCAGCCTGCTCCCCAAGGGCTCCGTGCCCACCTGCAGCCTGCTCCCCAAGTGCTCCGTGCCACCCTGCTCCCCGAGAGTTCTGTGCCCCACCTGCAGCCTGCTCCCCTAGTGCTCCGTGCCACCCCTGCAGCCTTCTTCCCTAGTGCTCCGTGTCCCCCTGCTCCCCAAGAGCTCCGTGCCCCCCTCCCCTGCTCCCCAGGTGCTCCGTGCCCCTCTGCAGCCTAGTCCCCTAGTGCTCCGTGCCCCCCTCCCGTGCTCCCCTGCAGCCTGGTCCCCTAGAGCTCCATGCCCCCCTGCAGCCTGGTCCCCTAGAGCTCCGTGCCCCCTGCAGCCTGGTCCCCTAGAGCTCCGTGCCCCCCTGCAGCCTGGTCCCCTAGTGCTCCGTGCCCCCCTGCAGCCTGGTCCCCTAGTGCTCCGTGCCCACGTCCCCTGCTCCCGTACTGCTCCGTGCCCACCTCCCCTGCTCCCCAAGTGCTCTGTGACCCCCTCCCCTGCTTCCCAAGTGCTCCATGCCCCCCTGCAGCCTGGTCCCCTAGTGCTCCATGCCCCCATCCCCTGCTCCCCAAGTGCTCCGTGACCCCCTACCCTGCAGGCCTGCTCCCCAAGTGCTCCGTGCCCCCCCTGCAGCCTGCTCCCCAAGTGCTCCTTGCCCCCCCTGCAGTCTGCTCCAAGTACTCTGTGCCCCCCGCAGCCTGCTCCCCAAGTGCTCCGTGCCCCCCACCGCTGCTCCGTGCCCCCTGCAGCCTGCTCCCCAAGTGCTCCGTGCCCCCCTGCAGCCTGCTCCCCAAGTGCTCCGTGTCCCCTCCCCCCACAGCCTGCTCCCCAAGGGCTCCCTGCAGCCTGCTCGCCAAGTGCTCTGTGCCCCCCGCAGCCTGCTCCCCAAGTGCTCCGTGCACCCCTGCAGCCTGCTCCCCAAGAGTTCCGTGCCCCACCTGCAGTCTGCTCCCCTAGTGCTCCGTGACCCCTGTGCAGCCTGCTTCCCTAGTGCTCCGTGCCCACCCCCCTGCTCCCCAAGAGCTCCGTGCCCCCCTCCCCTGCTTCCCAGGTGCTCCGTGCCCCTTTGCAGCCTAGTCCCCTAGTGCTCCGTGCCCCCCTCCCCAAGTGCTCCATGCCCCCCTCCCCTGCTCCACAAGTGCTCCGTGCCCCCATGCAGCCTGGTCCTTTAGAGCTCCGTGCCCCCCTGCAGCCTGGTCCCCTAGTGCTCCGTGCCCCCCTGCAGCCTGGTCCCCTAGTGCTCCGTGCTCCCCTCCCCTGCTCCCCAAGTGCTCCGTGCCCCCCTGCAGCCTGCTCCCCAAGTACTCCGTGTGTCCCCCGCATCCTGCTCCCCAAGTGCTCCGTGTCCCCCCGCAGCCTACTCCCCAAGAGCTCCGTGTCCCCCCCCCGCAGCCTGCTCCCCAAGTGCTCCGTGCCCCCCGCAGCCTGCTCCCCAAGTGCTCCGTGCCCCCCACCGCTGCTTCGTGCCCCCTGCAGCCTGCTCCCCAAGTGCTCCGTGCCACCCTGCAGCCTGCTCCCCAAGTGCTCCGTGTCCCGCCTGAGCCTGCTCCCCAAGGGCTCCGTGCCCGCCTGCAGCCTGCTCCCCAAGTGCTCCTTGCCCCCACAGCCTGCTCCCCAAGTGCTACATGCACCCCTGCTCCCCAAGTGCTCCATGCCACCCTGCAGCCTGCTCCCCAAGAGTTACGTGCCCCACCTGCAGCCTGCTCCCCTAGTGCTCCATGCCCCCCCTGTTGCCTGCTTCCCTAGTGCTCCGTGCCCCCCCCTGCTCCCCAAGAGCTCCGCCCCCCCCTCCCCTGCTCCCCAGGTGCGCTGTGCCCCTCTGCAGCCTAGTCCCCTAGTGCTTCGTGCCCCCCTCCCCAAGTGCTCCATGCCCTCCTCCCCAAATGCTCCATGCCCCCCATCCCTGCTCCACAAGTGCTCCGTGCCCCCCACCGCTGCTCCGTGCCCCTGCATCCTGCTCCCCAAGTGCTCCGTGTCCCCCCCGCAGCCTACTCCCCAAGGGCTCCATGCCCCCCTGCAGCCTGCTCCCCAAGTGCTCCGTGCCCCCCGCAGCCTGCTTTCCAAGTGCTCTGTG
This sequence comes from Pseudophryne corroboree, assembly GCF_028390025.1. Classification (NCBI taxonomy): domain Eukaryota; kingdom Metazoa; phylum Chordata; class Amphibia; order Anura; family Myobatrachidae; genus Pseudophryne; species Pseudophryne corroboree. The sequence goes on along the minus strand of NC_086449.1, from coordinate 27,918,831 downwards.
CACCCCTGCAGCCTGCTCCCCAAGGGCTCCGTGCCCCCCTGCAGCCTGCTCCCCAAGTGCTCCGTGCCCCCCGCAGCCTGCTTTCCAAGTGCTCTGTGCACCCCTGCAGCCTGCTCCCCAAGGGCTCCATGCCACCCTGCTCCCCAAGAGTTCCGTGCCCCACCTGCAGCCTGCTCCCCTAATGCTCTGTGCCCCCCCTGCAGCCTGCTTCCCTAGTGCTCCGTGCTCCCCAAGAGCTCCGTGCCCCCCATCCCTGCTCCCCAGGTGCTTCGTGCCCCCTGCAGCCTGCTCCCCAAGTGCTCCGTGTTCCCCCCGCAGCCTGCTTCCCAAGGGCTCCGTGCCCCCCCTGCAGCCTGCTGCCCAAGAGCTCCGTGCCCCCCAGCAGCCTGCTCCCCAAGAGCTCCGTGCCCCCCACAGCCTGCTCCCCAAGAGCTCCGTGCCTCCCCTGCAGCCTGCTCCCGTGCCCCCTCCCCTGCTCCCCAGGTGCTCCGTGCCCCCCTGCAGCCTGGTCCCCTAATGCTCCGTGCCCCCCTCCCCTGCTCCCCAAGTGCTCCGTGACACCCTCCCCTGCTCCCAAAGTGCTTCATGACCCCCTGCAGCCTGGTCCCCTAGTGCTCCGTGCCCCCCTCCCCTGCCCCCCAAGTGCTTCGTGACCCCCTGCAGCCTGGTCCCCTAGTGCTCCGTGCCCCCCCCCCTGCTCCCCAAGTGCTCTGTGCCCCCCCTGCAGGATAGGGTGCTCCGTACCCCCTGCAGCCTAGTCCCCTAGTGCTCCGTGCCCCCCCCTGCAGCCTGGTCCCCTAGTGCTCCGTGCCCCCCCTGCAGCCTGGTCCCCTAGTGCACCGTGCCCCCCCTGCAGCCTGGTCCCCTAGTGCTCCGTGCCCCCCCTGCAGCCTGGTCCCCTAGTGCTCCGTTTCCCCCACCCCTGCTCCCCAAGTGCTCCGTGCCCCTCCCTGCAGCCTGGTCCCCTAGTGCTCCGTGCCCCCCTGCAGCCTGGTCCCCTAGTGCTCCGTGCCCCCCCTGCAGCCTGGTCCCCTAGTGCCCCCCCTGCAGCCTGGTCCCCTAGTGCTCCGTTTCCCCCTCCCCTGCTCCCCAAGTGCTCCGTGCCCCTCCCTGCAGCCTGGTCCCCTAGTGCTCCGTGCCCCCCTGCAGCCTGGTCCCCTAGTGCTCCGTGCCCCCCCTGCAGCCTGGTCCCCTAGTGCCCCCCTGCAGCCTGGTCCCCTAGTGCTCCGTGCCCCCCTGCAGCCTGGTCCCCTAGTGCTCTGTGCCCCCCTCCCCTGCTCCCCAAGTGCTCTGTTCCCCCCTATCCCCTGCTTCCCAAGTGCTCCGTGCCCCCCTGCAGCCTGGTCCTCTAGTGCTCCATGCCCCCCTGCAGCTTGGTCCTCTAGTGCTCCGTGCCCCCCTGCAGCCTGGTCCCCAAGTGCTCTGTGACCCCCTCCCCTGCTTCCCAAGTGCTCCGTGCCCCCCTGCAGCCTGCTCCCCAAGTACTCCGTGTCCCCCCCCGCAGCCTGCTCCCCAAGTGCTCCGTGTCCCCCCCGCAGCCTACTCCCCAAGAGCTCCCTGCCCCCCCCCCCCCCGCAGCCTGCTCCCCAAGTGCTCCGTGCCCCCCGCAGCCTGCTCCCCAAGTGCTCCGTGCCCCCCACCGCTGCTCCGTGCCCCCTGCAGCCTGCTCCCCAAGTGCTCCGTGCCACCCTGCAGCCTGCTCCCCAAGTGCTCCGTATCCCCCCGGAGCCTGCTCCCCAAGGGCTCCGTGCCCCCCTGCAGCCTGCTCCCCAAGTGCTCCGTGCCCCCACAGCCTGCTCCCCAAGTGCTCCGTGCACCCCTGCAGCCTGCTCCCCAAGTGCTCCGTGCTACCCTGCAGCCTGCTCCCCAAGAGTTACGTGCCCCACCTGCAGCCTGCTCCCCTAGTGCTCCATGCCCCCCCTGTAGCCTGCTTCCCTAGTGCTCCATGCCCCCCCCCCCTACTCCCCAAGAGCTCCGCGCCCCCCCCCTCCCCTGCTCCCCAGGTGCGCTGTGCCCCTCTGCAGCCTAGTCCCCTAGTGCTTCGTGCCCCCCTCCCCAAGTGCTCCATGCCCTCCTCCCCAAATGCTCCATGCCCCCCATCCCTGCTTCACAAGTGCTCCGTGCCCCCCACCGCTGCTCCGTGCCCCCGCATCCTGCTCCCCAAGTGCTCCGTGTCCCCCCCGCAGCCTACTCCCCAAGGGCTCCGTGCCCCCCTGCAGCCTGCTCCCCAAGTGCTCCGTGCCCCCCGCAGCCTGCTTTCCAAGTGCTCTGTGCACCCCTGCAGCCTGCTCCCCAAGTGCTCCGTGCCACCCTGCTCCCCAAGAGTTCCGTGCCCCACCTGCAGCCTGCTCCCCTAATGCTCCGTGCCCCCCCTGCAGCCTGCTTCCCTAGTGCTCCGTGCTCCCCAAGAGCTCCGTGCCCCCCTCCCCTGCTCCCCAGGTGCTTCGTGCCCCCTGCAGCCCAAGTGCTCCGTGCCCCCCTGCAGACTGCTCCCCAAGTGCTCCGTGTCCCCCTCCCGCAGCCTGCTTCCCAAGGGCTCCGTGCCCCCCCTGCAGCCTGCTGCCCAAGAGCTCCGTGCCCCCCTGCAGCCTGCTCCCCAAGAGCTCCGTGCCCCCCACAGCCTGCTCCCCAAGAGCTCCGTGCCCCCCCTGCAGCCTGCGCCCGTGCCCCCTCCCCTGCTCCCCAGGTGCTCCGTGCCCCCCTGCAGCCTGGTCCCCTAATGCTCCGTGCCCCCCTCCCCTGCTCCCCAAGTGCTCCGTGCCCCCCTCCCCTGCTCCCAAAGTGCTTCATGACCCCCTGCAGCCTGGTCCCCTAGTGCTCCGTGCCCCCCCACTGCTCCCCAAGTGCTCTGTGCCCCCCCTGCAGGATAAGGTGCTCCATACCCCCTGCAGCCTGGTCCCCTAGTGCTCCGTGCCCCCCCCCTGCAGCCTGGTCCCCTAGTGCACCGTGCCCCCCCTGCAGCCTGGTCCCCTAGTGCTCCGTGCCCCCCCTGCAGCCTGGTCCCCTAGTGCCCCGTGCCCCCCCTGCAGCCTGGTCCCCTAGTACTCCGTGCACCCCCTGCAGCCTGGTCCCCTAGTGCTCTGTGTCCTAGTGCCCCGTGCCCCCCTGCAGCCTGGTCCCCTAGTACTCCGTGTCCCCCTCCCCTGCTCCCCAAGTGCTCCGTGCCCCCCCCTGCAGCCTGCTCCCCTAGTGCTCCGTGCCCCTTCCCGCATCAGCCTGCTCTCCAAGGGCTCCTTGTCGTCCACTCGCTGCAGCCTGCTCCCTCCATGTGAAAAATTGAGGTCTTAAGAAGAGAGCAAAAGACAAAAGGCTGTTATATGCCTTTTCCGGGGCACACTTAAAAAGATATGTGAAGAATTGTAAGAATATGTGTGAATTAAAACGTAACCTTTATTGGGATATACTTACTAAAAGGGAGGAGGCAGAAAAGGATATTTTATGCAAATTTTGGGCGAAAAAACATTTTTTTGGAAGAGCAAAAATATGTTTACTCCCTTAGTGAATCCAAAAGGATTTTGTGGTATATTTCTGAATTGAACAAATGTTGGCCCTCATTCCGAGTTGTTCGCTCGGTATTTTTCATCGCATCGCAGTGAGAATTCTCTTAGTGCGCATGCGTAATGTTCGCACTGCGCATGCGCCAAGTAACTTTACTATGAAGAAAGTAATTTTACTCACGGCTTTTTCATCGCTCCGGCGATCGCATTGTGATTGACAGGAAATGGGTGTTACTGGGCGGATGTATGGCGTTTTATGGGCGTGTGGCTGAAAACGCTACCGTTTCCGGAAAAAACGCAGGCGTGTCTGGAGAAACGGTGGGAGTGCTTGGCCGAACGCTGGGTGTGTTTCTGACGTCAGCCGGGACCGAAAAGCACTGAACTGATCGCACAGGCAGAGTAAGTCTGGAGTTACTCAGAAACTGCTAACTCGTTTTTGATCGCAAAAATGCGCATACATCGGTCGCACATTTAAGAAGTTTAGATTCACTCCCAGTAGGCGGCGGCTTAGCGTGTGTAACTCTGCTGAAATCGCCTTGCGAGCGAACAACTCGGAATGAGGGCCGTTAATGGGAGTAAGTGGACTCCATGGGGTTAAGCTATCCCATATCAGAATATCCCAGCCAAGTAGAAAGCCTGAGGGTGCACAGACAACTGGAAGGGCTCATATTATTACATTACTAATACTGTATTCTGTGCAGATTTACCAATCTCTTAGCATGCTCCCTCCATGTGCCTAATTTGCTCTGTTCCACAGCTCTATAGAAGAGAATTTGTTACCTGTCATAACAGCTAACTCCTTTTGAAGTGCGCGCCAAGAAACGCTGCAGTGTGAGAGTCACATGGTCTGGTCACATGGCCTGTGACGTCACCGGCTTACATCTACGGAAGGGGAACTAGTCCCTTCCGTCCCATAATCCTTTGCACCCTCACACACAAAAACAATCTCCTATCATCACAGAGCCCTCTCCTGCCAAGCAGTGGGTTCCCCATCACTCCTCCTGCTGCCTGGTACCTGTGCCGGGCCCAGTGTGGTGTCAGCCCCTGTATTGCCCCATATGCTGTTTTTCTGCTGCGGGGTACACTGGGCTCCACAAGGAATGGACAATGGGGTGTTGAGTGGGATCTTGATCCGAGGCACCAACAGGCTCAAAGCTTTGACTGTTTCCAGAATGCATAGCGCCGCCTCCTATATCACCCCGCCTCCCTGCACAGGAGCTCAGTTTTGTAGTTGGTGCTGCAGTAGCAGGCACTTAATAGAGGGGCTGCTCCAGGCAGCCCTAAGAAGAGCTTTTTTTCTGAGGAAAAAAGTGAAGACTTCAAGGGCAGCAGCGGTTGATACATGTCAGTGGACATTCACGGCCGTAGCTCCGGCTCTCCCCAGCGGCGCTGTACACTCCCGAGCCCTGGTTGCCGGGTAACTACAGCAGGAGGCTGCGGTTTTCTTCTTGTCAGGCACACACGACGGGGGCTCTCTGGGATCGCGTGGCCACGCTTCAGGAGGTGGTAAGTGGGTCCTGCTTGCGGGACCCGGTCTTTATCGCGATCTGGCGTGGTCAGTGGGAGGCGGGCCGCGCGCGCTGGCGGTGGACACTGTGGCAGTACAGGCGATCCCACTAGATCATCAGGGCATGGGACAGGTCAGGTTTTCTCTATAAACCGTTTTATTAGAGCCCGCAGTACCCGGTGGTTTTGCCAGCAGGGGGATAGGGCTTAGACCTGTAGCCCCTCCCCCAACCCCAGGGCGCCATTTTCTGCAAATGTTCCGCCCTGGAGCTGCATATCTGTCTCTCCCTCACTCTCTGGCAGTGTCTGCGGCGCCATTATTCCTCAGCTCACTGTTCCTGGGAATGCTTGGGCAAATCCTATGTAAAGCCACCTGGTTGTCAGTGCTATGACTTTACAAGACACTTAGGCATCCGCTCTCCGCAGCTTAGGCAGGCGGATGGGGTGAGCTGGTCCAGGGCTCCTGGAGCCCTGCCTGGGCAGCCTCAGAACGGGAGAAGGCCGCGGCCCTGCCACTCTCCGAGCTCTGTGCCTCCTCTGCCATGGGTCCTTCCGCTGGAGCTCCAGGGAACTGGGCTTTTCGGACCCGGACAGAGCCACAGGCCTCACCCGTCCCTACAGATTCGCCGGAGGTGTGCTCCGGTGGGTAGCGACAGGAGAGGCCGAGGGCGCGCTCGACCCAGGCTTCCTCCTCTCCTCCCCAAACCCCTGGAAGGGCCGCAGCCACCCCGGTACGCACTCATCTGCGACACTTCCGCGCGGGAGGCGGATGCTCCCCAAGAGCTCCGTACCCCCCGCAGCCTGCTCTCCAATACCTCCGTTCCCCCCTGCAGGCTGCTCCCCAAGAGCTCCGTTCCCCCCTGCAGCCTGCCCCCAAGTGCTCCTTGCCCCCCCCGCAGCCTGCTCCTCAAGTGCTCCGTGCCCCCCACAGCCTGCTCTCCAAGTGCTCCGTGTCCCCCCAGCAGCCTGCTCCCCAAGTGCTCCGTGTCCCCCACCACTGCTCCGTGCCCCCCTGCAGCCTGCTCCCCAAGTGCTCCGTGTGTCCCCCGCAGCCTGCTCCCCAAGTGCTCTGTGCCACCCTGCTTCCCAAGAGTTCTGTGCCCCACCTGCAGCCTGCTCCCATAGTGCTCCGTGCCACCCCTGCAGCCTTCTTCCCTAGTGCTCCATGTCCCCTGCTCCCCAAGAGCTCCGTGCCCCCCTCCCCTGATCCCCAGGTGCTCCGTGCCCCTCTGCAGCCTAGTCCCCTAGTGCTCCATGCCCCCCTCCCGTGCTCCCCTGCAGCCTGGTCCCCTAGAGCTCCGTGCCCCCCTGCAGCCTGGTCCCCTAGAGCTCCGTGCCCCCCTGCAGCCTGGTCCCCTAGTGCTCCGTGCCCCCCTGCAGCCTGGTCCCCTAGTGCTCCGTGCCCCCCTCCCCTGCTCCCCAAGTGCTCTGTGACCCCCTCTCCTGCTTCCCAAGTGCTCCGTGCCCCCCTGCTGCCTGGTCCCCTAGTGCTCCATGCCCCCATCCCCTGCTCCCCAAGTGCTCTGTGACCCCCTACCCTGCAGGCCTGCTCCCCAAGTGCTCCGTGCCCCCCTGCAGCCTGCTCCCCAAGTGCTCCTTGCCCCCCCTGCAGCCTGCTCCAAGTACTCTGTGCCCCCCGCAGCCTGCTCCCCAAGTGCTCCGTGCCCCCCACCGCTGCTCCGTGCCCCCTGCAGCCTGCTCCCCAAGTGCTCCGTGCCCCCCTGCAGCCTGCTCCCCAAGTGCTCCGTGTCCCCCCCCCCCCCACAGCCTGCTCCCCAAGGGCTCCGTGCCTCCCTGCAGCCTGCTCGCCAAGTGCTCTGTGCCCCCCGCAGCCTGCTCCCCAAGTGCTCCGTGCACCCCTGCAGCCTGCTCCCCAAGAGTTACGTGCCCCACCTGCAGTCTGCTCCCCTAGTGCTCCGTGACCCCCGTGCAGCCTGCTTCCCTAGTGCTCCGTGCCCCCCCTGCTCCCCAAGAGCTCCGCGCCCCCCTCCCCTGCTTCCCAGGTGCTCCGTGCCCCTTTGCAGCCTAGTCCCCTAGTGCTCCGTGCCCCCCTCCCCAAGTGCTCCATGCCTCCCTCCCCTGCTCCACAAGTGCTCCGTGCCCCCATGCAGCCTGGTCCCCTAGAGCTCCATGCCCCCCTGCAGCCTGGTCCCCTAGTGCTCCGTGCCCCCCTGCAGCCTGGTCCCCTAGTGCTCCGTGCCCCCCTCCCCTGCTCCCCAAGTGCTCTGTTCCCCCCCATCCCCTGCTTCCCAAGTGCTCGGTGCCCCCCTGCAGCCTGGTCCTCTAGTGCTCCATGCCCCCCTGCAGCTTGGTCCTCTAGTGCTCCGTGCCCCCCTGCAGCCTGGTCCCCAAGTGCTCTGTGACCCCCTCCCCTGCTTCCCAAGTGCTCCGTGCCCCCCTGCAGCCTGCTCCCCAAGTACTCCGTGTCCCTCCCGCAGCCTGCTCCCCAAGTGCTCCGTGTGTCCCCCGCAGCCTACTCCCCAAGAGCTCCTTGCCCCCCCCCCCCCCCGCAGCCTGCTCCCCAAGTGCTCCGTGCCCCCCGCAGCCTGCTCCCCAAGTGCTCCGTGCCCCCCACCGCTGCTCCGTGCCCCCTGCAGCCTGCTCCCCAAGTGCTCCGTGCCACCCTGCAGCCTGCTCCCCAAGTGCTCCGTGTCCCCCCGAGCCTGCTCCCCAAGTGCTCCGTGCCCCCCTGCAGCCTGCTCCCCAAGTGCTCCGTGCCCCCACAGCCTGCTCCCCAAGTGCTCCGTGCACCCCTGCAGCCTGCTCCCCAAGTGCTCCGTGCTACCCTGCAGCCTGCTCCCCAAGAGTTACGTGCCCCACCTGCAGCCTGCTCCCCTTTTGCTCCATGCCCCCCCTGTAGCCTGCTTCCCTAGTGCTCCATGCCCCCCCCCTACTCCCCAAGAGCTCCGCGCCCCCCTCCCCTGCTCCCCAGGTGCGCTGTGCCCCTCTGCAGCCTAGTCCCCTAGTGCTTCGTGCCCCCCTCCCCATGTGCTCCATGCCCTCCTCCCCAAGTGCTCCATGCCCTCCTCCCCAAATGCTCCATGCCCCCCATCCCTGCTCCACAAGTGCTCCGTGCCCCCCACCGCTGCTCCGTGCCCCCGCATCCTGCTCCCCGAGTGCTCCGTGTCCCCCCCGCAGCCTACTCCCCAAGGGCTCCGTGCCCCCTGCAGCCTGCTCCCCAAGTGCTCCGTGCCCCCCGCAGCCTGCTTTCCAAGTGCTCTGTGCACCCCTGCAGCCTGCTCCCCAAGTGCTCCGTGCCACCCTGCTCCCCAAGAGTTCCGTGCCCCACCTGCAGCCTGCTCCCCTAATGCTCCGTGCCCCCCCTGCAGCCTGCTTCCCTAGTGCTCCGTGCTCCCTAAGAGCTCCGTGCCCCCCTCCCCTGCTCCCCAGGTGCTTCGTGCTCCCTGCAGCCCAAGTGCTCCGTGCCCCCCTGCAGACTGCTCCCCAAGTGCTCCGTGTCCCCCCCCGCAGCCTGCTTCCCAAGGGCTCCGTGCCCCCCCTGCAGCCTGCTGCCCAAGAGCTCCGTGCCCCCCTGCAGCCTGCTCCCCAAGAGCTCCGTGCCCCCCACAGCCTGCTCCCCAAGAGCTCCGTGCCCCCCCTGCAGCCTGCGCCCGTGCCCCCTCCCCTGCTCCCCAGGTGCTCCGTGCCCCCCTGCAGCCTGGTCCCCTAATGCTCCGTGCCCCCCTTCCCTGCTCCCCAAATGCTCCGTGACCCCCTCCCCTGCTCCCAAAGTGCTTCATGACCCCCTGCAGCCTGGTCCCCTAGTGCTCCGTGCCCCCCCCTGCTCCCCAAGTGCTCTGTGCCCCCCCTGCAGGATAGGGTGCTCCATACCCCCTGCAGCCTGGTCCCCTAGTGCTCCGTGCCCCCCCCCTGCAGCCTGGTCCCCTAGTGCACCGTGCCCCCCCTGCAGCCTGGTCCCCTAGTGCTCCGTGCCCCCCCTGCAGCCTGGTCCCCTAGTGCTCCGTGCCCCCCCTGCAGCCTGGTCCCCTAGTGCTCCGTTTCCCCCTCCCCTGCTCCCCAAGTGCTCCGTGCCCCCCCCCTGCAGCCTGGTCCCCTAGTGCTCCGTGCCCCCCTGCAGCCTGGTCCCCTAGTGCTCCGTGCCCCCCCTGCAGCCTGGTCCCCTAGTACTCCGTGCCCCCCCTGCAGCCTGGTCCCCTAGTGCTCCGTGTCCCCCCTGCAGCCTGGTCCCCTAGTGCCCCGTGCCCCCCTGCAGCCTGGTCCCCTAGTACTCCGTGTCCCCCTCCCCTGCTCCCCAAGTGCTCCGTGCCCCCCCCCCCCTGCAGCCTGGTCCCCTAGTGCTCCATGCCCCACCTGCAGCCTGGTCCCCTACTGCTCCGTTTCCCCCTCCCCTGCTCCCCAAGTGCTCCGTGCCCCCCCCTGCAGCCTGGTCCCCTAGTGCTCCGTGCCCCCCCTGCAGCCTGGTCCCCTAGTGCCCCGTGCCCCCCCTGCAGCCTGGTCCCCTAGTACTCCGTGCCCCCCCCTGCAGCCTGGTCCCCTAGTACTCCGTGCCCCCCCCTGCAGCCTGGTCCCCTAGTGCTCCGTGTCCCCCCTGCAGCCTGCGCCCCCTCCCCTGCTCCCCAGGTGCTCCGTGCCCCCCTGCAGCCTGGTCCCCTAATGCTCCGTGCCCCCCTCCCCTGCTCCCCAAGTGCTCCGTGACCCCCTCCCCTGCTCCCAAAGTGCTTCATGACCCCCTGCAGCCTGGTCCCCTAGTGCTCCGTGCCCCCCCCCCCTGCTCCCCAAGTGCTCTGTGCCCCCCCTGCAGGATAGGGTGCTCCATACCCCCTGCAGCCTGATCCCCTAGTGCTCCGTGCCCCCCCCTGCAGCCTGGTCCCCTAGTGCACCGTGCCCCCCCTGCAGCCTGGTCCCCTACTGCTCCGTGCCCCCCCTGCAGCCTGGTCCCCTAGTGCTCCATGCCCCCCCTGCAGCCTGGTCCCCTAGTGCTCCGTTTCCCCCTCCCCTGCTCCCCAAGTGCTCCGTGCCCCCCCCATGCAGCCTGGTCCCCTAGTGCTCCGTGCCCCCCTGCAGCCTGGTCCCCTAGTGCTCCGTGCCCCCCCTGCAGCCTGGTCCCCTAGTACTCCGTGCCCCCCCTGCAGCCTGGTCCCCTAGTGCTCCGTGCCCCCCCCGCAGCCTGGTCCCCTAGTACTCCGTGCCCCCCCTGCAGCCTGGTCCCCTAGTGCTCCGTGTCCCCCCTGCAGCCTGCGCCCGTGCCCCCTCCCCTGCTCCCCAGGTGCTCCGTGCCCCCCTGCAGCCTGGTCCCCTAATGCTCCGTGCCCCCCTCCCCTGCTCCCCAAGTGCTCCGTGACCCCCTCCCCTGCTCCCAAAGTGCTTCATGACCCCCTGCAGCCTGGTCCCCTAGTGCTCCGTGCCCCCCCCCCCCCTGCTCCCCAAGTGCTCTGTGCCCCCCCTGCAGGATAGGGTGCTCCATACCCCCTGCAGCCTGGTCCCCTAGTGCTCCGTGCCCCCCCCTGCAGCCTGGTCCCCTAGTGCACCGTGCCCCCCCTGCAGCCTGGTCCCCTAGTGCTCCGTGCCCCCCCTGCAGCCTGGTCCCCTAGTGCTCCGTGCCCCCCCTGCAGCCTGGTCCCCTAGTGCTCCGTTTCCCCCTCCCCTGCTCCCCAAGTGCTCCGTGCCCCCCCATGCAGCCTGGTCCCCTAGTGCTCCGTGCCCCCCTGCAGCCTGGTCCCCTAGTGCTCCGTGCCCCCCCTGCAGCCTGGTCCCCTAGTACTCCGTGCCCCCCCTGCAGCCTGGTCCCCTAGTGCTCCGTGTCCCCCCTGCAGCCTGGTCCCCTAGTGCCCCGTACCCCCTGCAGCCTGGTCCCCTATTACTCCGTGTCCCCCTCCCCTGCTCCCCAGGTGCTCCGTGCCCCCCCCCCCCTGCAGCCTGGTCCCCTAGTGCTCCATGCCCCACCTGCAGCCTGGTCCCCTACTGCTCCGTTTCCCCCTCCCCTGCTCCCGAAGTGCTCCGTGCCCCCCCCCTGCAGCCTGGTCCCCTAGTGCTCCGTGCCCCCCCTGCAGCCTGGTCCCCTAGTGCCCCGTGCCCCCCCTGCAGCCTGGTCCCCTAGTACTCCGTGCACCCCCTGCAGCCTGGTCCCCTAGTGCTCTGTGTCCTAGTGCCCCGTGCCCCCCTGCAGCCTGGTCCCCCTAGTACTCCGTGTCCCCCTCCCCTGCTCCCCAAGTGCTCCGTGCCCCCCCTGCAGCCTGCTCCCCTAGTGCTCCGTGCCCCTTCCCGCATCAGCCTGCTCTCCAAGGGCTCCTTGTCGTCCACTCGCTGCAGCCTGCTCCCTCCATGTGCCTAATTTGCTCTGTTCCACAGCTCTATAGAAGAGAATTTGTTACCTGTCATAACAGCTAACTCCTTTTGAAGTGCGCGCCAAGAAACGCTGCAGTGTGAGAGTCACATGGTCTGGTCACATGGCCTGTGACGTCACCGGCTTACATCTACGGAAGGGGAACTAGTCCCTTCCGTCCCATAATCCTTTGCACCCTCACACACAAAAACAATCTCCTATCATCACAGAGCCCTCTCCTGCCAAGCAGTGGGTTCCCCATCACTCCTCCTGCTGCCTGGTACCTGTGCCGGGCCCAGTGTGGTGTCAGCCCCTGTATTGCCCCATATGCTGTTTTTCTGCTGCGGGGTACACTGGGCTCCACAAGGAATGGACAATGGGGTGTTGAGTGGGATCTTGATCCGAGGCACCAACAGGCTCAAAGCTTTGACTGTTTCCAGAATGCATAGCGCCGCCTCCTATATCACCCCGCCTCCCTGCACAGGATCTCAGTTTTGTAGTTGGTGCTGCAGTAGCAGGCACTTAATAGAGGGGCTGCTCCAGGCAGCCCTAAGAAGAGCTTTTTTTCTGAGGAAAAAAGTGAAGACTTCAAGGGCAGCAGCGGTTGATACATGTCAGTGGACATTCACGGCCGTAGCTCCGGCTCTCCCCAGCGGCGCTGTACACTCCCGAGCCCTGGTTGCCGGGTAACTACAGCAGGAGGCTGCGGTTTTCTTCTTGTCAGGCACACACGACGGGGGCTCTCTGGGATCGCGTGGCCACGCTTCAGGAGGTGGTAAGTGGGTCCTGCTTGCGGGACCCGGTCTTTATCGCGATCTGGCGTGGTCAGTGGGAGGAGCGCTGCATGCGCTGGCGGTGGACACTGTGGCAGTACAGGCGATCCCACTAGATCAAAGAAATTGTATGGTTCCTGTATAGTGCAGGAGCCAAAGAGAAGAAGAAAAACTACAAGTCTCTTCTGGGGCACTCTTCTGTAATAATTTAGGTGATATTATAGTATTAAGAAATAACTTTTATTGATATTCCTCTTAAAATATATGGCTATGAGGCAAAAAAATATATAAGTAGAACAAAATGAAGTTGCTATCTATTGATAAGAGGATAATCCATCCAATTTCAGTAGAATTGACTGTATAAGGTGATACAGATCAACAAAAAATGACCGGCTCCGTTTAAGCAAAGTATATATTCACATATATGTCTCTCTGGTATTGAAGGTGCTGTGATCCAGATGTAAGTGATATAATTATCTTGTTTTAATTTCCAAATAGTTGAGAGTGTTGTTGCATGGGATCACACTGTTAGTGTACTAGAAAGGAGAGATATTTCTCAGTATAGTACCGCTGGGCTCACTGTGTTCCTTTGAGTGAGATTCAGTTTTGATGGGTTATGACTGGTATTGACTGGTGCTTGGGCTCCAGGTCTACTTGATTATAGCAGGATAAAAATACCTGCAGTGCCAGGTATTCTCTGGTGGTCTCCCAACCAAGTACTGACCTGGCCCACAGTGCTTGGCTTCCAAGATCAGACGAGGTTGGGCATACTCAGTGTGGTATGACCGCAGGTGATTTATCCTGCTTTATAATGCCCAGAACTGAGTACGGTGTATTGTCAATTAATCAGGAACTCTTATAGTCCGGATGTCGTGGACTCTTGGAGGTCCAGAATTTGGAAGTACGATAATGTATGTAAATGGTGTGGGGGAGGACTATTGAAAATAAGTCCTAAGCCACAGTTCAGTTTGCTGTTGGGTATAATGTTGTCCCAAAAGCTTCTAGTTGCACAAGGTTGTTTTCCTTCCTAATCAGTCATAAATTGATGATAATTGATGTAAACTTGTGTTTATACAGCAATCCCATAGAAATATGGAAAACCAGGTGCAACAAATGAGAAATGTATCCCCTTTTCGCTGTATAAAGGTTTTTTTTATATAAATAGTCACAGACAATTAGTATAGATAATAGTTACTGTGAAATCGTAGGAAATCACAGTAATGTCTGAAAAAATGATACAGCGAATGGAATTGCAGTTATTTTTTGAAAAATTATTTTTTGCAAAAGATACTTGTGGTAAATGAAATAATGTAGTTGAGGCTTCAAAATTGAAGTATATTCCTACTGTTAGGTGGAGAGGTCAGAATACCCCCCTTGATGGAGTTGTCAGCGGGAACCGTCACTCTGGATCCAGGGTAAGCGATGAGTCCAGCAGAGAGACACACACGCGCCGGTGTCCGCGGTCCGTCGACCGGAAGTTCGGAAACCGGAAACGGCAGTGGCGCGACGTACGTTTCGCTCTTGGAGCTTGTTCACGGATTGCCGCGGACCGCGGACACCGGCGCGTGTGTGTCTCTCTGCTGGACTCATCGCTTACCCTGGATCCAGAGTGACGGTTCCCGCTGACAACTCCATCAAGGGGGGTATTCTGACCTCTCCACCTAACAGTAGGAATATACTTCAATTTTGAAGCCTCAACTACATTATTTCATTTACCACAAGTATCTTTTGCAAAAAATAATTTTTCAAAAAATAACTGCAATTCCATTCGCTGTATCATTTTTTCAGACATTACTGTGATTTCCTACGATTTCACAGTAACTATTATCTATACTAATTGTCTGTGACTATTTATATAAAAAAAACCTTTATACAGCGAAAAGGGGATACATTTCTCATTTGTTGCACCTGGTTTTCCATATTTCTATGGGATTGCTGTATAAACACAAGTTTACATCAATTATCATCAATTTATGACTGATTAGGAAGGAAAACAACCTTGTGCAACTAGAAGCTTTTGGGACAACATTATACCCAACAGCAAACTGAACTGTGGCTTAGGACTTATTTTCAATAGTCCTCCCCCACACCATTTACATACATTATCGTACTTCCAAATTCTGGACCTCCAAGAGTCCACGACATCCGGACTATAAGAGTTCCTGATTAATTGACAATACACCGTACTCAATTCTGGGCATTATAAAGCAGGATAAATCACCTGCGGTCATACCACACTGAGTATGCCCAACCTCGTCTGATCTTGGAAGCCAAGCACTGTGGGCCAGGTCAGTACTTGGTTGGGAGACCACCAGAGAATACCTGGCACTGCAGGTATTTTTATCCTGCTATAATCAAGTAGACCTGGAGCCCAAGCACCAGTCAATACCAGTCATAACCCATCAAAACTGAATCTCACTCAAAGGAACACAGTGAGCCCAGCGGTACTATACTGAGAAATATCTCTCCTTTCTAGTACACTAACAGTGTGATCCCATGCAACAACACTCTCAACTATTTGGAAATTAAAACAAGATAATTATATCACTTACATCTGGATCACAGCACCTTCAATACCAGAGAGACATATATGTGAATATATACTTTGCTTAAACGGAGCCGGTCATTCATTTTTTGTTGATCTGTATCACCTTATACAGTCAATTCTACTGAAATTGGATGGATTATCCTCTTATCAATAGATAGCAACTTCATTTTGTTCTACTTATATATTTTTTTGCCTCATAGCCATATATTTTAAGAGGAATATCAATAAAAGTTATTTCTTAATACTATAATATCACCTAAATTATTACAGAAGAGTGCCCCAGAAGAGACTTGTAGTCTTTCTTCTTCTCTTTGGCTCCTGCACTATACAGGAACCATACAATTTCTTTGTATCAGTTTACTGAACTACCTCTGGGAGCACCACCAACCCAGTGCCGGCTATGAATTACTCAAACATACGGCCATATGTTGGTTAACAAATAAATCATAGGGTTACCCTATGCCAAAATAACCAGTAAGTTTTCATATTGAGAGATCCTGTGCAGACTCCACCACTCCCCGTCCCCTTCATAGCGATCCCACTAGATCATCAGGTTATGGGACAGGTCAGGTTTTCTCTATAAACCGTTTTATTAGAGCCCGCAGTACCCGGTGGTTTTGCCAGCAGGGGGATAGGTCTTAGACCTGTAGCCCCTCCCCCAGCCCCAGGGCGCCATTTTCTGCAAATGTTCCGCCCTGGAGCTGCATATCTGTCTCTCCCTCACTCTCTGGCAGTGTCTGCGGCGCCATTATCCCTCAGCTCACTGTTCCTGGGAATGCTTGGGCAAATCCTATGTAAAGCCACCTGGTTGTTAGTGCTGTGACTTTACAAGACACTTAGGTATTCTACCTGCCTTTTTTTTTAGTCAGTGTTAGTTAAGAAAGAGTGCACTTAGTCAGGGTTTCCTAGTACAATTACCCTGTGGTATACATCCAGTTCTTACTGTGTACTGTTATATCTATTGTTATATAGCTGTGTAAGCTAGTCCAGTGCAGTGTTATTGTTAGTAATAACCTCTGCATTGTACAGACTGTGACTATTTGTGTGTGCATTTGATAGCTGAGTGGTGTCCATTTTGTGTCTTTCACTCAGCCTGCTATCCCTATATTCTATAACCTGAGGGGGCTTGGTGCGTCAGGTTTTATCTAATATAGGATTTTCACAAAGATATACTGTATTATGTATTTTTCTCTGTGATTTAGTCACCATATCTCTCCTTTATCTCTGCTGGTGCTGACTACACTGCGCAGGGGTTTGGGCTAGAGGTATCGTGCTGCTGACAAATTGTACTGTATTACCTGATACTGCAAGTTATATCATGTCTGCTTCTGAGGGTAACGGTTCTGGGGCTGAACACACTGCCGGTGTTGCTGAAGCCGCAGATACCTATGAGGAGAATATAGCAGCTTTGGGCTCTGGTTCTGGGGGCTCCTTGCCCCCAGTGGGACGGGGGCAAATAATGACCCACCATGGGCCGCTTTTTCAACGCTTCTGCATACACTAGTTCATAAACTAACACCCCCTTTGGGACCCCCAATGCCGGTGCAACCGTTTGTGGTCCCTGCAGCTAACCCGCCGTGGGCGGACGATTTATCTGCTCAAATAAAGAAGTTGAACCAGTCCCTGACTACTAAAAAGTCTGACCGTCGCTCGCCTACGTCCAAGGGGTTCAAGTGTCAGAAGGTGATTAAACAAGTTTTACCTCACTCTGACCACCTAGTGGATATACGTCAGGAACCCTGAGAAAACCCGGGTACGAAGTTTGTGCCTCAAAAGAAGATGCTGGCTCGCTATCCCCTCGCGCCGGAGCTCTCTAAGAATTGGGAAACGCCTCCTCCAGTGGACTCACATGTGGCTAGGTTGATGGTTTCCTCAGCTCTTCCGGTCACCACCGTCACGTCTCTAAAAGAGCCTATGGATAAACGTGTAGAGGGTTGTCTGAAAGCGATTTACACCCTCACGGGTGCTGGACAAAGGCCCACTATTGCAGCTACTTGGGCTGCAGAGGCCATTGAAGCATGGGCCTTGGAGTTAGATGCTGAAATCTCCTCTGACCATGCTAGACAATGCTTGTCTTATATTGTCACAGCTTCTCGTATATTAAAGAGGCGGCTTCTGATGCCGGTATCCTGGCAGGCAATGCCTCTACTACGTCAGTCCTGGCTCGCCGGATATTGTGGCTGAGATCCTGGTCTGTGGATCTGGACTCTAG
This sequence comes from Pseudophryne corroboree, assembly GCF_028390025.1. Lineage (NCBI taxonomy): Eukaryota > Metazoa > Chordata > Amphibia > Anura > Myobatrachidae > Pseudophryne > Pseudophryne corroboree. The sequence goes on along the minus strand of NC_086449.1, from coordinate 27,902,012 downwards.
AAAAACCCTGGAGGCACTCCCTTTTAAGGGAGATATTCTGTTTGGGGAGGATTTAAATAAGATTGTGGATGACTTGGCTACTGCCAAAACTGCCTGTCTGCCAAGTACTGCTCCTTCTGTGTCGAAGGCTAAAGGTACTGTACTTCCTTTCGTCCTTCAGGTAAAGCAAAAGGTCAGGTGTACAACAAGCGTACAACAAGCAGGCCCGCACTTCCAAACCTGGTAAGCCTAAGTCCAAAAGAGCCTGGGCGGCCCGTCAGCCAGCTTCCAAAACAGATAAGCCTGCCGCATGACGGGGCGGGCCTCCCTCTGGGTGATCCCAGGGTGGGGGGCCGGCTTCTAGGGTATACCCAGGAATGGTTGAAGACCACTTCAGATGCCTGGGTACGGGAAGTCGTCACTCGAGATTACGCCATAGCCTTCAAAAACCGACCCCCTCATCGATTTTGACAGACAGATGTCCCGTTGGACAAGACATAGGCAAACACTCTACATTCGGTGGTACAGACCCTCCTGGATACAGGATTCGTAGTACAGGTGCCTCTTGTGCAGAGGGGCAAGGGGTACTATTTTCTGCTGTTTCTAGTCCCGAAACCGAATGGGTCCTCCCGGCCCATTCTCATCCTCAAGGCATTGAACAGGTTTGTGAAGGTTTTCAAGTTCCGGATGGATACCCTTTGCTCTATAGTTCTGGGCTTCATGGTCTCCCTGGATATACAGGATGCTTACCTTCATATTCCTGTAGCAGTGTCTCATCAGCAATACCTGAGATTTGCGATTGGCAACTGCCATTACCAGTTTCGGGCGTTAACTACGGTTCCGCGAGTCTTTACAAAAGTCATGGCGGTGATGACGGTGGTACTCCGCCGTCAAGGGGTCAGGATACTGCTGTATTTGGACGACTTGTTAATCCTGGCAAAACTTCTCCTGCGTCATCTAGATGTGATGGTCCGGTTTCTGCAAGCCCACGGGTGGCTCATCAACTGGAAGAAGGTATCCCTGATCTCTGCTCAGAGCATGGTGCATCTGGGAGCACTATTGGACACTCACAACCAGGAGAAAGTCCTGAAACTTAAGGACAGGATTCGTTGCTTCCTATCTCGTCCGCAAATGTCGATACATTCGGCGATGCAGGTGCTGGGCCTCATGGTGTCAGCATTCGACATGGTGGAGTACGCTCAATTTCACTCTCACCCTCTCCAGAGGCTGATTCTAGCCAAATGGGATGGCCTGCCTCACCGGATCAGTTCTCAAATGATCTCATTGACTCCGGAGGTCCATCTGTCGCTGCTCTGGTGGCTCCGGGACCAACAACTGTGCAGGGGCCATCCATTCTGGATATCCGACTGGGTCCTGTTGACGACAGATCTAAGAGGTTGGGGCACGATGCTGGAGCAACACTCCCTTCAGGGGCGGTGGACCAAGGAGGAGTCCCTCCTCTCGATCAATATTCTGGAGTTGCGGGCGGTCTTTAATGCCTTGAACCTAGCCCAGCATTTAATTCAGAACCGTCCTGTTCAAGTACAGTCGGACAACGCCACCACAGTGGCTTACATAAATCATCAAGGTGGCACTCGAAGCCACCTAGCAATGAAGGAAGTCTCACAGATTCTACAGTGGGCAGAACGCCATCTACCGGCCATATCGGAAATATTCATTCTGGGAGTCCTGAATTGGGAAGCGGACTTTCTCAGGTGTCAGGACGTGCATGCCGGCGAGTGGGGCCTCCATCCAGAACTGTTTCAACTCCTAGTGGAAAGGTGGGGCCTTCCAGACGTTGATCTGATGGCGTCTCAACACAATCACAAGGTTCCGGACTTCGGAGCAAGGACAAGGGATCCTCAAGCAGCATTCGTGGATGCACTGGCGGTACCGTGGAGATTTCGGCTGCCGTACGTGTTCCCTCTGGTGTCACTCCTGCCCAGGGTAATTCGGAAGTTCAAGCAAGAAAAAGGAATTTTGCTTCTCATAGCTCCAGCGTGGCCCAGACGGCACTGGTCCTCAGACCTGCAAGGCCTATCGTCATAGCGTCCAATTCTACTTCCACAACGCCCAGACCTCCTCATTCAGGGACCCTGTGTCTACCAGGACCTAGCCCAGCTGTCTTTGACGGCGTGGCTCTTGAAGCTTCCGTCTTGAGGGCTAAAGGGTTTTCCGAGGCAGTCATTCAAACTATGTTGCGGGCCCGGAAACCGTCTTCGACTCGGATTTACTATAGGGTCTGGCATTCTTACTTTGTTTGGTGCGCATCTAACGATTATGACCCTTCCAAGTTTAGTATAGCCAAGTTGTTGGCTTTTCTTCAGCAGGGCCTGGACTTAGGCCTGTGTCTGGCCTCCCTCAAGGTTCAAATATCTGCCTTGTCGGTGTGGTTTCATAGAAAAATTGTGACCTTACCTGATGTGCATACCTTTACTCAGGGCGTGTTGCGTATCCAACCTCCCTATGTCTCGCCTGTGGCTCCTTGGGACTTGTCGGTGGTTTTGGAGGCGTTACAAGAGTCTCCGTTTGAACCTCTTGGTTCAGCTGACCTTAAGTGGCTTTCCCTTAAGGTGGTGTTTCTGCTGGCTATTGCTTCAGCTAGAAGAGTGTCAGATTTGGGTGCCTTGTCCTGTAGTTCCCCATATCTGATATTTCACCGTGGCCGGGCAGTTCTTAGGACTCGTCCTGGCTATCTATATCTACCTAAGGTGGTTTCTTCGTTCCACCTTAATCAGGAGATTGTAGTTCCGGCACGTTTCTCCTGATCTGTCTCCCAAAGAGCGGTCTTTGGATGTGGTACGGGCTCTACGTATCTATGTGAAGAGAACTGCTCCTATTAGGAAATCTGATTCTCTTTTTGTTGTGTTTGGGTTTCACAAACGGGGCTGGCCTGCTCACAAGCAAACTCTGGCCAGATGGATTAGAATGGTGATTGCACATGCTTATGTGAAGGCTGGTCTCTCTGTTCCTGATCACATTAAGGCCCATTCTACTCAGTCTGTTGGACCTTCTTGGGCGGCCCAACATGGTGCGACCCTTGGACAATTGTGCAAGGCGGCTACGTGGTCCTCTGTGAACACGTTCATAAGGTTCTATGCCTTCGATACAGCCATTTCCCAGGATGCTTCCTTTGGACGCCGGGTTCTTGTGCCCTCTACAGTGCGTCCCATCCCATAAGGAACTGCTTTAGGACATCCCCATTGTCCATTCCTTGTGGAGCCCAGTATACCCCGCAGCAGAAAACAAGTTTTATGGTAAGAACGTACCTTTGTTAAAACTCTTTCTGCGAGGTACACTGGGCTCCACAAGGCGCCCACCCTGACGCACTTAGCTTCTTTGGGTTGGTATGGCATTAGCCGCTGACACGTCTCCTGTCGTGAGAATGCGATGTTGTGGCTACTAACCATTGTCGTCTCTTTTCCTGCTACTGCATTGGACTGGTTAACTAAAAACTGAGTTCCTGTGCAGGGAGGCGGGGAGATATAGGAGGCGGCGCTATGCATTCTGGGAACAGTCAAAGCTTTGAGCCTGTTGGTGCCTCGGATCAAGATCCTACTCTACACCCCATTGTCCATTCCTTGTGGAGCCCAGTGTACCTCGCAGAACGAGTTTTAACAAAGGTAAGTTTGTACCATAAAACTCGTTATTCCATCACTAAGGGCCATTTACAGAGCTGTGGCCACACAGCGCCCTACTCTATGGGTTTGCTCAGGGTTTAACATAACAAGCATCTAGGGGCATGCAGATGGTGCAGCCGCCTGGGATGCCAGGCCGAGGTGGTGGTACCTTTGCTACCCTGGTGGCTCTTGTATTCGTCTTTAAGGGGTCTTGGACAGGGCCGGGTTAAGGGTGCTGGAAGCCAAGAGGAAAGGGGGGAGGGGCACACCAGTGCAACCTCAGTAGTAAATACTAGAAATACTAGCACAGCTGCAGCAGGAGCAGCATCCCGGGAAAGCTGCTGAACACAGATGGTCTCCTCGCCAGATTCACAGCTCAGCCGTTAAAGAGGAACCACTGCACTTCAACACAACTTTGTGTTCAGAAGGGCTCTAATGTGTGGGGATGCCAGGAGAACTGTCCATCACCCCCCCCTAATCTGGGCCTGGAGTGGCATCCTGCAGTCTGGAGAGCCACTAGGATTTCCCTCAGGAGGCTCTCAGCGTGTGTGTCTGTGGGGGTGTTTGGGGCAGGTTGGTTCCTTCCCCGAGTGTCCTCTTGCCCTGCCGTGGACTGGACAAATCCCTGCTAAAGCACTACTTACATGGCTGCAGTGACTGTCTGTGGCACCTCATTATACAAAGGCTCATACCACCTACTTCTGGGTATGTGTGGGGACGCTGCTGTAACACCTCCTGGGTAATGTTGGATAATTCCCACTGGTCCTTCACTATGGGCCCGTCTACACTGAGTAGTTGGCAGAGGGTTTCAGCTTGGAGACACCAGGCTCTATCCTGAACTGCCAGGGAATGTAGTAGCATTTAGTGCTTCGCTGGTAGTCACAGGATACAGGTAGATGCAGGAGTCTTAAGGCAAGATGTTTATTGCTCAAATATTTTGAAAATGGCAAGTCCTTTGCTGAAGGAGCTTTGTAAATCACATCATACAGATATTCTTCAGTAGTATTAATCCTGCCCATGGGGGGTAATTCCAAGTTTATCGCAGCAGGAATTTTGTTAACAGTTGGACAAAACCATGTGCACTGCAGGGGAGGCAGATATAACATGTGCAGAGAGTTAAATTTGGGTGTGATGTGTTCAATCTGCAAGCCAATTTGCAGTGTAAAAATAAAGCAGCCAGTATTTACCCTGCACAGAAACAAAATAACCCATCCAAATCTAACTCTTTCTGCACATGTTATATATGCCTCCCCTGCAGTGCACATGGTTTTGCCCAACTGCTAACAAAATTCCTGCTGCGATCAACTTGGAATTACCCCCATGGTTCCTTAAGCAATCAAGCAAAGTGCATACACATATTTAACATTGTGCCTAATTCAGTGGTGACCGCAGCAAATTTGTTAGCTAATGGGAAAAACCATGTGCACTGCAGGTGGGGGGGGGGGGGGGGGGGCAGATGTAACATGTGCAGAGAGAGTAGATTTGGGTGGGGTGTGTTCAAACTGAAGTCTAAATTGCAGTGTAAAAATAAAGCAGCCAGTATTTACCCTGCACAGAAACAATATAACCCACCCAAATCTAACTCTCTCTGCACATGTTACATCTGCCCCACCTGCAGTGCACATGGTTTTGCCTATTAGCTAACAAATTTGCTGCTGCCATCAACTCTGAATTACCCACATTGTCCCCAATGGACAGTTGGGAGTGGTAAGGGTCTCCTCTGTGCCTGAGACCATCTGGATAAGGGACTGCTGCCCAGGTGCTGGCAAGGCTGGAGGAAGGAGATGGTTCACTCAAAAACATACATCCAGGATTCTGCTGGTGAGCCCTATTATCTTCTCTGCCAAAATTTGGGCTCCAGAGTCAGGGAGATAAGAGCACCAGGTAACAGTCTCTTGACCACTGAGTGGGAACTCTTTGGAGATCCAGTGAAACAATTAGCCGACTGTGCTGGCCAGTTCTCACTGCATCTCCTCACGGGTGTGGATCATAGGATCGACAGTGTCTAGGTCGACAATGTTTGTTTCGACCACTATAGGTCGACCTAGTTAACTAGTAACTAGGTCGACAGGGATTCAAGGTCAACGTGGTTTCTAGGTCGACAGGTCAAAAGGTCGACATGAGTTTTTCAAGGGGGGGGGTTTGGTGTTGTTTTCTCCGTACAGTGACCGGGAACCCCAATTAGTGCACCGTGTCCCCTCGCGCCGCAACTGCAGCACTCGGCACATGTTACTATTCCCAATCGTAGTCCGCGTGGATCGTTAAGTATGAAAATGTTCAAAAAAAAAGACAAAACATTTGAAAAACTCATGTTGACCTTTTGACCTGTCGACCTAGAACATGTCGACCCAAACATTGTCGACCTAGACACCAGATCCCCTCCTCACACCACTATGATGCAGGAGGCTGCAAGAGAGGACATTCTGGTTCCTTGGGAGGGGGAAGAGGGGGACCAACAGCCCACTGAAGGCTAGTACCCCAAGATCCCCCAAATAGCACTACAAGAACCAGCAACTGGTGATCCCATACATGCCTCTCAGAATAGTGATACACAAAACTGGCAAGCTGCTCAAATCAATTTATTAGTGTATTATAGGTGCGTGCAACGGAGGGGCTAGTCTAGACAAGAAAACAAGCACAGATATACCCCAGCACACGAAAATGGACCACCAGTGTTAGGACCACCATATCAGAGATGCCATGAAGTGGCTGGGGGCTTGATCATATTTTGGCAAATATATGTAACTAAGATCTCTGCATTTTTACTATTATATAGGATGTAAATCTTTTTTACAGGTCCATTATAGTGTGCTGGGGGAATTCTGTGTTATTTTCTTCTTGTCTAGACTGTCTCCTCCATTGTAAGCACCTGTAATGCTTGCCATTTTTCTGTATGTACTGCTGCACGTCATATCTACAAGTAAGTGCTGTGCTGGAGGAGGTGTCCTACTGTTTATGATGTAACCGATATGATTACCACTTGACTGAGAATATTATTCCCCAAATACCAATCAGAATTTTTTTTTTTATCCCATTTAAAAATGTTTTAAAAGTATTTCTAATATATTTAAATATTTGCAAAAAAAAATATATATATATACATAGGGGGTATTTTGCCCCCTCCCCCTCCTGCATTTTCCTTGTTCATAGGCCCACATGTAAAATTACTTCCCATAGGACACCCGCACTGCTGTTCCTACAAACCTCGACGGGCGCTGCCACATTGGTAAATGGTCCAGTGTATCGGCATGAAAACCTACTCTGACTGGCAAAAAGATAGCATATTATGCCGTGGCACAATCCTCCTACACCCCCGCCAGTATAAAAAATACCTCATGTTTTCTGAGGGGAAGCGCGCCATTGCAGGGGGCGGGGCTTTCTCCTCAGTCAGCCAGCACACTGCTCAGCACCATTTTCTCCAAGCAAGCTGCAGGGAAAGAAACGCTGGTCCTCCTCCACTTCTGAATCAAGTATCAGGGTGTATATAAAGGGGACAGAGTGAAAAGTGGTGCTTAAAATCGTCATATAAAGCGCTAAAGTCTCTGTAGATACACAGTGATTTTTTTACATTGGCGATGAGTTGTGAAGTCCCTTCTGTGTCCTTATGACAGATTTTACTGTGAGTCTGTCCCCTATAAGCCCCAGAGTGTCTGTGGAGTGTTTGTGCACGAGTGTGACATGTCTGAGGCAGGGAGCTCTTCCCCTGAGGGAGCCATTTTAGGGACACAGTTGTAATGTGGTGACGCTGCCGGCACACAACAAGCCTGAATGGGTGAAAGAATTACGTGATAGCGTAAATCATATTAGTAAGAGATTGGATAAGTCTGAGTCTCATGCAGAAAGTTGGAGGAAATCTGTCGAAGATGTGATTTTTCTGAGTTCTGCTTTTTCATCCACAGTGGACCCATCTGAGTCACATAAAAGGTCATTTGCACATGTAGTACAAACTGATACCGACACGGACTCTGACTCCTGTGTCGACACTAGTGATTCCAGGGGAGTAGATCCAAAGTTAGCAAAAAACATACAATACATGATTGTTGCTATAAAAGAGGTGTTAGAAGTTTCGGAGCCCCCTCCTTTACCACAGGAGAATGCTTACTTCTATAAAGAAAAGAAAAGTAATGTAACTTTTCCTCCTTGTCATGAGCTGAACAGTCTCTTTGAAGGTGTCTGGGCAAATCCTGAAAATAAATTCCAGATTCCAAAAAGAATTCAGGTAGCTTATCCTTTCCCTGCAGAGGACAGGAAAAGGTGGGAATCACCCTCCGTTTTGGACAGTGCCTTGTCACGTTTAACAAAAAAGGTGAATCTCCCTGCGCCTGGGATGGCTTCTCTTAAGGAGCCGGCAGACCGAAAGTTGGAGACTACGTTGAAATCTAGTTATGTGGCCAATGGGACACTACTCAGACCTACCATTGCATGTGCGTGGGTGAGTAGTGCTATTGAAAAGTGGTCGGAAAACTTGTCATCAGACATTGACACAATAGATAGAGACGAGATTCTCCTAAAGTTAGGTCATATCAAGGACGCTGCTGCGTACATGCTAGAAGCAATGAAAGATATTGGTCTCTTGGGATCAAGAGCTGCTACCATGGCGATCTCAGTATGAAGGGCATTGTGGATTCGCCAATGGAATGCTGACGCAGATTACAAAAGAAATATGGAGGCTCTCCCGTATAAAGGCGAGGCCTTGTTTGGAGATGGCCTGGATTCCATAGTTTCTGCGGCTACAGCAGGGAAGTCGACATTCTTGCCTAACGCTCCTGGGCCGGCAAAAAAGACACATCACTCTCAGATGCAGTCCTTTTGGCCCAATAAATACAAAAAGGGTAAAAGTTCCCCTTTCTTTGCGGGTAAAGGAAGGGGAAAAGGAAAAAAGTCTGCAGTCTCCAGGATCGCAGGAGCAGAAATCAACCTCTGCTTCTGCCAAATCTACAGCATGACGCTGGGGCTCCCTTGAGGGAGTCCGCTCAGGTGGGGGCACGTCTGAAACTTTTCAGTAAGTTCTGGGTTCAATCTGGCCTGGACCCGTGGATCCTACAAATAGTGTCACACGGGTACAAACTGGAGTTTCAGGACATTCCCCAATGCCGATTTTTCAAATCGGCCTTCCCAGACAGGGAGGTGGTAGCAGCAGCAATACAAAAATTGTGTCAGGATCAAGTCATTGTCATGGTTCCCTTGTCACAGCAAGGAGAAGCCTTGTTCAAGCCTTTTATTCAATTTTATTTATTAATTATTATTATTTATTAATTATTATTATTTATTTATTAATTAATCAATTTTATTTATTTATTTTAATTTTAAGCCTTTTATTTATTTTATTCAAGCCTCTTCGTAGTTCCGAAGTCAGATGGCTCGGTCAGACCGATTCTAAACCTGAAAACACTGAATCTCTACCTGCAAAGGTTCAAGTTCAAGATGGAATCCCTGAGGGCAGTGATTTCCAGTCTAGAGGAAGGGGACTTCATGGTGTCAGTAGACATAAAAGATGCCTACTTACGTGTTCCCATTTATCCTCCACATCAAGCTTATCTGAGATTCGCAGTACAGGATTGTCATTACCAGTTTCAGACGTTGCCATTCGGACTCTCCACGGCACTGAGGGTATTTAACAAGGTGATGGAGGAGATAATGGTCCTCCTTCGACAGCAAGGAGTCACTATAATTCCTTACCTGGACGATCTCCTGATAAAATCAAGGTCCAGGGAAATGTTGGTGCAGAACATTGTACTCTCCCTGACAGTACTTCAACAGCACGGTTGGATCGAAATTTTCCAAAGTCACAGTTGGAACCGATGACAAGATTGTCCTTTCTAGGGATGGTACTGGACACAGAAGTACAGAGGGTATTTCTTCCAGTAGAAAAGGCTCTGGAAATCCAGAGAATGGTCAAACAGATTCTGAAACCAACAAGAGTGTCGATTCATCAATGCATTCGGGTGTTGGGGAAGATGGTAGCGGTCTACGAGGCCCTACAATTTGGCTGATTCGATGCCAGAGTATTCCAGTGGGACCTGTTGGACAAGTGGTCCAGATCCCATCTACATATGCATCAGAGGATAATCCTGTCATCAAAAGCCAGAATTTCGCTCCTGTGGTGGCTAAACAGTTCTCACCTCCTAGAGGGATGCAGGTTCGGGATTCAGGACTGGGTCCTGGTAACCACGGATGCAAGTCTCCGAGGCTGGGGAGCAGTCACACATGGGGAAAGCTTCCAAGGAAGATGGTCAAGTCAAAAAACTTGTTTTCACATAAATGTTCTGGAGTTGAGAGCCATTTACAACGGCCTTCTACAAGCGGTGCATCTTCTTCAAGATCAACCCGTACAGTTCCAGTCGGACAATGTAACAGCAGTCGCGTACATAAACTGTCAGGGCAGCACGAAAAGCAGAGCTGCAAAGGCAGAGGTGACAAAGATTCTCCTCTGGGCAGAAAGACATGCAAGAACTCTGTCGGCAATTTTCATTTCGAGAGTGGACAACTGGGAAGCAGACTTCCTCAGCAGACACGATTTCCATCCAGGAGAATGGGGCCTCCACCAAGAAGTCTTCGCAGAGGTGACAAGTCTTTGGGGGGGTTCCCCAAGTAGATATGATGGCATCTCGTCTCAACAAGAAGCTTCAGAGATATTGTTCCAGGTCAAGAGACTCGCAAGCAGTAGCTGTGGATGCACTAGTGACCCAGTGGGTGTTTTGGTCGGTGTATATCTTTCCTCCACTTCCACTAATTCCAAAAGTTCTCAAGATCATAAGAAGAACAAGGGTTCGAGCGATCCTCATTGTCCCAGACTGGCCAAGGAGGGCATACACACTGCCCAATCCATCGGGGACTGACGTACATGCCCACCCAGTTCAGCTGTCAATCACTACCGGCTGCCGCAGCATGTGTACGGGCGGTCGGCTGATCGCCCGTACACACCGACGGGCCAATATATCGGTAGATATATTGACCGTCGGCTGTGCTGCAGGGCCGACGCGATATGTCTGTGAATGACAGAGTTCACAGACATATAGCCCGTACAAACTGGCCGACGGAACCGCAATATATCGGCCGTTCAATAGAAGGGCCAATATATCGACCAGTGTGTACGGGCCATTAGTCACTCCCCCGGCTCTATGCTGCTTGACTGCTTTAGGAGCTTGGTCACTCCCCCAGCTCTTTCAGATTATTAGCTGCCTCCTGTGTCTTCCTACTGGAGTATCAGCATCTGGCCCCTCTTCATTGTCAGTCCTGCTGTCTCAGACAGCTGTAACTGGGAGCCGGGAACAAAGTAACCCTCTTCGGCACCACCAGCGCTACCACAGCCATCTCTGTCACAATCCTGACTAAAATAATAGCATTTGGTGACTTACCTCTGCCATCAGACCTGTAACCTTGTTTTCTGCTTGCTGGGATAAACAGCTCACCAGCTCCATGAGTTCTCTGTGTGCTGAGTTCACTTTCTGCTAATGAGCTGCATCTGTATTAAATACCTTCCGTGTGAATTCTGAACTCAGTAAGTCTCTGCATGATGTGTTTGCACAGCAATCATTGAGGATTCTTCATGCTTTCCTATACTTCCGTGCCATCATCCACAAGTCCAGTGGTCACCAGATACACCTCCCTGTGCTCTCAGCACCTGAGGCCATTACTGTCTGTCAATACACACAACACGCCGGAGTTCCCTCCAAAACCAGCTATGAATGTCGCCATGACAGTCTCCAGTCAGCTGATCTTCCAGGAGCCAATCCGGATTCTCTTTCGCATCATGTGAGTCGCTCATCCACTCAGCTGTAAGCACTGTGTATAAGTTCCAGGTCTCAGCAGTAGCGAGCTGTCAGTGCTTCAGTGTCTCTCAGCCTGGAGTGAGCTCCAGAATCTCCTGCTGGTAATAGACTCAGTGCAGTTACCATCTATCGCACTGCCTGGCTCCCTGGATGATATAAAGGGCCGTCACTGCCACTACATCCTGGCATCTCCAGACTCACTGGAAGTCCTCCAGTGATCCAGAGGGACTATCCTATATCCCTAGCAGCATTAGAGACTCTGCTGGTTCTTACCAGCTTCCAGTTCATCACTGCGCAAGGTAGTGCACCATAGTATCCGGAAAACCTGCCACTGCTGTCTACAACATTGCAGTATCCATTGTGCAGAACCACTGCATCACAGCTACTGGGAAACCAGCAGTGCTGACACTGCACTGCACAGTATATGGAATCCCTATTGCGCTACCTCAGCTATCCAGCATCTGGAAACCCATGTTGCTGACATCCTCACCTTTTGTCTACAAGCATTGCCGATATCCTCGGCTTCGTGAACAAGTATTGCTGACATCCTCAGCTTTGGTTACAAGTAATGCTGACATCCTCAGCTTTGGTTACAAGTAATGCTGACATCCTCAGCTTTGGTTACAAGTAATGCTGACATCTTCAGCTTCATCTACAAGCATTGTCGACTTCCTTGGCTACGTTTACAAGTATTGCTGACGTACTCAGCTATGGTTAAAAGTATTGCTGACATCCTCAGCTTCGCCTTAAGCATTGCCAACATCCTCAGCCTCGTCTACAAGTATTGCTGATGTCCTCAGCTTCGTCTACAGTCATTGCTGATATCCTTAGCTTCGTCTTCAAGTATTGTTGATGTCCTCAGCTCCGTCTCCAAGTATTGCCGACATCCTCAGCTTTGTCTACAGTCATTGCTGATACCATCAGCTCTCTCTACAGTCTCATCTACCATTGTTGCTGATGCACTCAGCATTTTCTACAGTTATTGCTGATGTCCTCAGTTCTCGTCTACAGTCGTAGCCATAGACTTCAACGTCTTCACAGCTACCTCACTGGTTCCAGCCAGTAACCCAAGCCTCTCCTGCATTGCTGGTCCTCCCGGCATTCCGTTACTCACCAGTCCTCACGTGACTCTCCATTAGGTGACATCCCAGCTACCTATTGCACTGGTGGCTTCCACCACCAGTGTTCTAGTACCCATAGCTGGTCACCTTTTCTCATAGAGTATACTACCTGACTGCCACGTCTGGATGAGTGGATCATTCATTAAGCCAGCCCGATTCTGTCCACTGCGCTCAAGACCAAAACCAGTGTCCAGTACTAGTCCAGGTTCACAAACTAATTCAGCCGTGACAACCTCCACCCGATATTTACAGACCAGGGCAGGTAGGAGGACAGCAACTGTGTGGATAGGAGCAGTGCCATAACTAGACATTTTAGCACTGTGTGCAAGAAACATCATTGGCACCTCCATATTTAAAATAGGGCCTGTGTGTGCCGTAGACATGCAGAAAAAATGTAGGGGTGTGGCTTCATGGGGAAGGGGGAAAACCAATTCATATGCTGCACAGTAGTCTCCTTTATTTAAATTACACCGCACAGTAGCGCCACTTACATGCATTACACCAGGTAGAGCCCATCACACATTACGCCAGATAGAGTCCCATTTCTCTAACGTCCTAGTGGATGCTGGGGACTCCGTAAGGACCATGGGAAATAGACAGGCTCCGCAGGAAACTGGGCACTCTAAAGAAAGATTAGGTACTATCTGGTGTGCACTGGCTCCTCCCTCTATGCCCCTCCTCCAGACCTCAGTTAGAATCTGTGCCCGGCCAGAGCTTGGTGCTCCTAGTGGGCTCTCCTGAGCCTGCTAGTAAAAGAAAGTATTTGTTAGGTTTTTTATTTTCAGTGAGCTTCTGCTGGCAACAGACTCACTGCTACGTGGGACCGAGGGGAGAGAAGCAAACGTACCTGTTCACAGCTAGGTTGCGCTTCTTAGGCTACTGGACACCATTAGCTCCAGAGGGTTCGAACACAGGCAGCTGTCCTCGATCGTCCGTTCCCAGAGCCGCGCCGCCGTCCCCCTCGCAGAGCCAGAAGAACAGAAGCATGAAGACGGCGAAATCGGCGGCTGAAGACTCCTGTCTTCATTTAAGGTAGCGCTGTGCGCCTTTGCTCCCACAGCACACCACACACTCCGGTCACTGTAGGGTGCAGGGCGCTGGGGGGGGGGGGGGGGGGCGCCCTGGGCAGCAATTGAAGTACCTTTTGGCATAAACTACATATATACAGTCAGGCCAATGATCGTTAGTAAGGGGTGTCAGAATAGTTCAAAATCTGCAATGGGTCCACTTCCCTCTGCTTTTCAGCCCTGTGTATGTTCCAATGTCCAGAGGGGTGATGCCCCCTGGTTAAAATTTTCTGCCGCTGGAGCCTGAAATACCTTCTGTTAGTACCTTTCAGATCCTTCGAGCAAGTGACATAAGTGACCAAAGGGCCATTTATGAAAAAGTGGATAGTTGTGTGTGACAAAAGGAATTTGTCAGAGGGAGGAATTGTCAGAGAAATTTGGACCCCTTATACTGGGACTGAATGCTTATAGGGTTAAAAGCTTGATGTATCAATATATTCCTAGGTGCAGAAAACTTATATTCTGAACCATGTATAAGTGTTCATCTTTTGTTTGCACCTGCTTCTTACTAATTATGGTTTATGTGTATGACCTACTGATAAGGGCCACTTTCTGTCATTAGGGGGCTGAGAGTGGTGTATAGTGCTTTATTACTAACTTGTGGCCCCTAAGTGACTGCCCGAGGTCTTTCCTGGCTCATAATTATGAATAAGTATTGTATTTGGATGACAGTAATAAAGACGAACTATGTTCCCGGTCACGTAAGCTATTTCTGATGTAATGTGTATTGGATACTATATAAACTGTGATGACTAACGCAAATTGTCTCACTGAGCCTGCGTGCTCTGCCGACACCCATCTGGGCCTAGATGCAAAATAAACCATATATGCTTTTTCATCTGATCCTGGCGTATCTCCTCGATTGATTGCTACCACAATGCCTTACTGTAAGCACAAACAATTGTTGTGTGTCGAGTCAATAGATCCTGGACTGTCATTGTTAGACTATAGGTCAGAACAAATAAGAACACAATATAACATACAAAACCCTAAAGATAGGCAAATGCCTGATTGTGTACTCAAACAACACAAGCCAAACAAGACCACCAAAAGGTGACATTCAATATTGTACAAACCATATATTGATACTGGAATTGAGTGATATGTCATATGTATTATGTATCCTGGTTTTATGATTTACACAGCACTGACCTGTACTCTACACAATGAGTTACACAACTGGTTAGACCCGTCTATAACCCATCATACTAATTCTGTCCCCAATATCCTTTATGGATGCTAGAGAAACTCACTCTTTGCCTGAAGGTTAAGCACAATTAACCCACAAAGAGCCCTTCAGGGAGACACCGTAATTTGGAGCCAGATGCCACCGCACCCTTATCGCTAATGCCAAGCTTAGCCGGGTCGCAGACTAAGTACCCTGATAGGTGACTTAGTACACAAATAATTGCTCCCCCCCTGGTACCGCTGAGGTAATCTGGAGTCTCTCCGGATGAGCTGCGCATCCCTGTCAGTCAGTGTCTGTATCCACTGCAGAGGGAAAATGGCACTGGTGAGCTGCTGGAACCGCTCATCGTGAAGGCCCAGCCCCCTCAAAAGCGCACGGTCTTCCTGCATTTTTATACTGGCTGAGGTAATCCGGTGCTTAAAATGGAGAGAAAACCGTTTTAAGGCCGAGTTTGCAGTGTGGGTACTGTGTACAGTGTACGGAGACGCAGCTGTGTACTGTGTCTGGAGACGCATTCCGCCCCAGTTAGAAGCCGTGTGTCTCCGTCACCTCATGCCGCCATAATGGCCGGCGCCCTGTTAACCGGGACGCAGGCTAAGTACTCACCACTCTTTAGGCTGTTAGGGATGGCAGCATGCTGCGGGAATGTACGCTCGACGTGGTGGGGCTTGTGAATAGTTCCCTCAGGAGTTCAGTGTCCTGTCAGCAGGGAACGGGACCATTAACCCTTCAAGAGGTTGGGCCATCGTCGTCCCCCAAAGCAGGCAGGCTGGTGCCAACCATCCCTGCCTGAAAATAACAAACATAAAATAAATGCAGAAAACTCTTCAGGAGCTTCCATAAGCGTGACTGGCTCCTCTGGGCACATTTTCTAAAATTAGTCTGGTAGGAGGGGCATAGGGGGAGTAGCCAGCCCACACTATCAAATTTTTAAAATGCCCATGGCTCCTAGTGGACCCATCTATACCCCATGGTACTAAATGAAACCCCAGTATCCTCTAGGACACAAGAGAAAATTAGCTTCACCTGTGGGTCTTTTAAAATGTGTCAGTGAGTAATGAATACACCTATTAAACTGCTAGGTGACCTAGAAAACATGAACTGTTGAGAATACTCGAGGACAGAGGTTGGGAACCACTGTACTATGTCATAGTAATGTGTATACTTGTACGGTCATACTAATTTAATTATGAAGGATCTTTATTATTAGTACCAGACTAATAATAAAGATCCTTCATAATTAAACATGTGCTCCCCATGAGACCGAGTTAATAACAGTATGTGAAAAAGGAGATTTATGGTAGAACTTACCATAGTTAAATCTCTTTCTGCGAGATACACTAGATTCCGCAGGGAACAACATCAGGGGTGTACAGTTGGATCTTGATACAAGGCACCAACAGGCTAAAGCTTTGAAAACGCATGGAAGATGGTATTAGGTATTTCCGGAAAGTCCCACTATGCTTGTCAGGAAACAACCAACGCGTTTCCACCATGTGCTGGGGTCTTTATCGAGGTTCAAAGTCTTCCATGCGTTTTCAGAACTGTTTAGCCATAGTTCTTAACTATCTGGTAATTAGCCTGTCTTTCTATTGCTCGAAGGGACTTGTGCAATATCTGATCGCCCATTGTATTTTATTGTTGTGTGTTATATATGTTTTACTATTAAAAATGGTATTTCACTATATGCACCTTCTATTTCCATTTGCATGATACTCACTTGTGAGTGACGGAGCCTTTGTGGAAAAACGAGCTTCAGCAGGAATTAAGAAGCACTAGTTAAGTCTCAGTTTCCATTACTCTTTTCTGTTGTGCACTTTATTGGTGAGGGGTGAAGGAAACCTCTAGGATTCTTTGAGACAATACCAGCTGCTTTATTGCGCACAAATTATTCATGTAGTCTTGTATAGAGGCTAAAGCTTTGACTGTTCCCAGGATGCCTTGCACCGCCTCCTCTATAATCCCGCCTCCAGGAAATGGAGCTCCGTTTTGTTAACCAGTCCAATACAGTAGCAGGTAAAATAGAGACGATAGTTAGCCACAGAGACCCACACTCTCACGACAGGAGAAGGCACCAGCGGCTAATGCCATACAAACCCAAAGAAGCTAAGTGGATCAGGACGGGCACCCTGTGGAATCCAGTATCCCTCGCAGAAAGATTTAACTATGGCAAGTTCTACCATAAATCTCCTTTTCTGCAGCGGTACACTGGTATTCCACATGGAATAATATCGCACTGTAGCGGGCACAAGAACCGGCGTCCAAAGGAAGCATCCTGGGAGGCGGAAGTATCAAAGGCATAGAACCTATTGAACGTGTTCACTGAGGACCACGTAGCCGCCTTGCAATTGTTTGAGGAATGCGCAACGGCAGGCCGCCCAAGAAGGTCCAACAGACCGAGAAGAATGGGCCTTGATAGCAGCAGGAGCTGGAAGTCCAGCTTGTGCAATCACCATTCTAATCCATCTGGCCAAAGTTTGCTTATTCGCAGGCCAGCCACGCTTGTGAAAACCAAACAGGTCGGAGAGAATCAGATCTCCTAAGAGAAGCAGTTCTCGTCACATATATACGGAGAGCCCGTACCACATCCAAAGACTGCTCTTTTGAAGACAAACCAGGAGAGATACAGGCCGGAACCACAATCTCTTGCTTAAGGTGGAAAGATCACGTGACCTTCGGTAGATAGCCAGGGTGAGTTCTAAGAACCGCCCGGTCACGGTGAAAAATCAGAAAGGGTGACTGACAGTCTAAACTACCTAAGTCTGAAACCCTTCGAGCAGAGGCAATAGCCAGCAAAAATAAGACCTCAAGCGCAAGCCATTTAAGATCCACAGACTCAAGAGGGTCAAATGGAGACTCTTGAAGGGCTTCGAGAAAACGGACAGATCCCATGGAGCCACAGGAGGTACATAGGGAGGCTGAATCCATAAAACACCCTAAATGAGAGTATGAATGTCATGCAAACATGCAATTTTTCTGAAACCACACCAACAAGGCTAATATATGAACCTTGAGGGATGACAGATGAAGGCCTAAGGCCAGGCCTTGTTGAAGAAAAGCCAACAGTTTGGCAGTACTGAACTTGTATGCATCGAAATTCTTAGCCGCACACCAGGTGAAGTAGGAATTCCAGACCCTATAATAAATCGGAGCCGACGCTGGTTTACGGGCTTTCAACATAGTTTGAATGACAGACTCAGAAAATGCTTTAGCTCTCAGGAGTGAAGCTTCAAGAGCCACGTCATCAAAGCCAGACGGGCCCGATCCTGGTAGGCACAAGGGCCCTGAACGAGGAGGTCTGGGCATTTCAGAAGCAGAAGAGGATGCTCTATGGAGAGACCCTGCAGGTCTGAGAACCAATGCCGTCTGGGTCACGCTGAAGCGATTAGAAGTAGTATTACTCCTTCTTGCTTGAACTTTCTTATTACCCTGGGCAGAAGTGACACCGGAGGGAACAGGTACGGCAACCGAAAGTTCCATGGAATTGCTAGCGCATCCACGAATGCTGCTTGAGGATCCCTTGTCCTTGCTCCGAAGACTGGTACATTGTGATTGTGTCGAGACGCCATCAGGTCTGCATCTGGTAGGCCCCAATTGTCCACTAGGAGTTGAAAGACTTCCGGATGAAGACTCCACTCTCCGGCGTGTATGTCCTGATGACTGAGGAAGTCCGCTTCCCAGTTGAGGACCCCTTGGAATGAACACTGCCGATAAGGATGGCAGAT